>NC_135696.1:10408476-10733476 GCF_964276395.1 Gasterosteus aculeatus | reverse complement strand
AACTTTTTTTCAAATTAGGAGACAGTATAATAACTGACAATAACCCTTCCAACACTGTTTGGCCAATATAGATGTAAACAATCAAAGTAATTACTTTGTGATGCAGAACAGAGCCAACATAACATAGATAAGTTTGGATTACACTAAACAACACAATGCATTGCGAATCGGGGAACATGGCAGCAGCCACGTATGTCATCATTAGATTTAAATGAATTGTGCCTCTTCACAGTATAGAGAACCCACAGTACTAACTTCTTCTCTGAGGGTACCGTTAGGCATGGAGGCTGTTGCATCTCATGGATGGGGAGCTAAGACAAAGGTGGGCTGCTGTCTACCTGTGCGTTGGGACCTTTCTCTTGGAGAGGAGAGGTGGGCTCATCCAGGAGGCTCTGGACGTTTCTCTTCTTTAGGATGTGATCATCCTTCTTTGCTTTCCGTAACTGCACATTGACTTCCGCTCGTCTTCGTCTCATCTCCTGAAGAAGTTAGTGATGGGAAGTTCGTGGGGTGTAAGATATTACCGACCATTTTACCGACGAGGTTCTTTCAATCGCGTTCAGTAAAATGAACGTTCATCGAATCGTTCACGAACGACACATCACTAGAAGAAGTCGAGCAACATTAAATCATGAGCCATTTGTCACGATGAGCTGTCCCCGGAGCCCACGATTAATGGAACACGGTCGACTGTTACGGGAGGAACTTACATTGACCCTTTTCGCTTTGTTTTTGAACTGGCCGAGACGATCATCGCCGTCGTCGTTGCTGGCTGACATTGCTGCCCGTTGAAGAGGACGATCGGTTCCAATAGGATTTTAAAGAGCCTGTTAAAAGATGATAAACGTTGAGAAAAGTCACCGTTTGTACCAACGGGGGTTTTTGCTCCCTTCCTCTGCGTTAGCTAACGTTAGCTAGGCGGTTAACTAGCTAGGCTAGCATTTAACTGGCTGCTTGACTTGAGGCCAAGCCGGTTATCTAACACCATGTGGCTCGCGCACACGGAGTCTGCCTGGTAACGTTATAGACCTCAAAGCCCGCTGATAGAACGATAACACACCACTAGTATAAGAAACAACTCACAGTTAATTAGAAACGAGTATGTCGCCAACAGCATGTGCGACGTCCTTACCTTAGGTTTCTTGTATTTTTTTTTAAACCGACATGACGTCATTTATATACCATCCTATTTTTCTGAGTTTTGATTGGTCCGACGCTCATAAGGTGCTCACGGTGAAAAAAAGAAGAGACGCTTAAAACAACAAAGACGTTGTCAAAGGCAACCGCTGTCGGTATAGCGAGATAATATGTTGTTTTAAGATGTTTTACATATTTGTAAAACATCGTTGTGTATTGGTTTTATTTAATTGCGGCCCATTATAGCTATCCCCAAAATACAAATTGGACCGTGAGTGTCATTTACTGTAGACAGCAAATGATGAGCACTCAGCTGGAAAGTTTGAACTCCGTCGTAGCTTCTGCATTTATAAGTATGCATTTCCACGTTACATGTAAACCACAAAATCAACATTAAAGATTAAAACAGATGGACACCAGGTTTGTCTTTGTTGATGCTTTATTAGTAGATTTTGTAATTAAATGAAAGAAGCAGAAGAAATGGTGGATTGTAAAACACAATCTGCACATGCATTTTTTGATTAAATGTACGTTTTGCAAATGCAAACAAAGAGAGCAACAGAGTGAAAGCTACTATTAACTACTTTCAGGATCCTAATCAAATCAAAGAGTGGCCCTCTCACCACTCTCAATGTCAACTGCTGAACCTGATGGACCGACTGGCTTCCCGTACTTCCCCGTCCCGAGAAGGACCCCGTTTCTGGTGTGGAAGACCTTGGCCAGAGAGGAACTCATGGGGGATGGTATGTAGTCCTGACATTCGTCACCGCTGAGACTTGGTGCACACTCAACTTCGTACGAAAAGAAGAAGGTGCCGTAATCAAACATGCAAGAGTCCCTATGTTTCCCCTTATGCAAACCAAATGAGCACTTGCCTAAAGAATCACTATTCCAGTAGGTGTCCTCATCATAAACAGTGAACTGAAGTTTGTTTTTCATGTTGATGCGAATGTTTCCAAACTGAAAAGTCTCGGACCATCGAGGATAGTCATTGTTACTAATGATGGCGGTGCGTTTAGTCTGATCTCCATATCTCACTTCCACTGAACCATCTGTCTGAGTCCACTTATCACCATACAGCCCATCTGCATAGAGCCGAAAGACCTTCAATGTCGCAAAACCTTTCCCAGCAGGACAGCAGTTATGCTTGATATTTGAATTACTGTCGCAAACACAAGCACAAGGATCCCTTTTGCTGGATCTGTGACCAATCTGACAGGATTCTGAGCATTGTTTTAACACTGCGTTATCCACGATGTACTTCTCCTCCTCCTGTTTCAGTCCAGCTCTGGCAGCATGACCAATTGGTAGTAAGGTGTGCAGGGATTTTATGCTGTATTTCACCACATCAGGTAAGGACTGCAGTGAGCGTTGCCATTCTCCAAAGACAGAGGGGCTAGATTGACCATTAAAGAGAATGTCCCCGGTTATGTCTCCACCGATGACGTCTGCACTGCGCTCGCGAAACGTCCCGCTGAAGCTTTGACTGGAGCCCAACTTCTTCTTCTCTGACTCACAGTGATTGAACATTGCCTTCATGCTGGCAGACTGTACAATGGTAGCAGAGGCCTCGACTGACAAACAGTCAGCGACGTCTGTGGACGACAGTCCCTGCATGCTTGCCTGACAGGTCTTGACAGAAGTGATTGCTTTTATTTTCCCACCTAGAGACACTTGTGTTATGAAATGTGTACCATATGTGTCAATCAGACTGCGATATTCTAACATTGTCTTTTTGGAATAGGCTGGGAGGGAGTTCACAGCAGATTTAAAGTCTTGACTCAGTGGAGGATTTGATGTCATTCTGTAGCTGTGGAGCACAGGAAGTAAAATAATCAGCAACTGATAACGTTGTTCGCAAAATTGCTGTCTATCCAGCAGACTATGAAACAAACAATTTCTGTCAATTGACCAATTAACTGCATACGTGAGGCAAAAAAGATAAAAATCTGTCCATGTACTTACTTATACAAGGTACAGTCGACGGAATGGCGAACAAAGGTGTAGTGGTCTTCTTTTGACTTTTGCATTGCAAAGGTGGACTCTTTGGAGTGGGAACCTCCTAATCCGACGCCGAGAGTAACAGAAGGGTCTACAGGAATTGTGAGGTCGACCTTCCAATCGTTGGACACAGCTGAGGTGGAGTCATTAACTAGAGTTTCAGCCGAATTGTAGACCAGACTGGAGACCTTCAAACTGCACTTCGGGAGGACTCTCCAGTCCACCACGGCGGCTGGGACCTTCTGTCTCACACCTTTCATGAAGTTGTTGTTAAACAGTCTGCAAGTGCCGTTGCCGAGATTCCATGTTTCCGTGTCGATGACATAGGCGCCTTTCCGCTCCATTTTGACGATGTCGAAGCCTTCTCCTCCCAGGTTGTAACCCGGGACAAAGCGTGCCTTTGCACACTGTTGTGGAGAACCAATGAAGCGCACACTGACTGACAGACACAGAGGGTTCCACGCCCAGCTCAGGAGCATGACATGCCACAGCCTTGCCATCTGTGTGGAGGAAAAATCAGAATAACACAGAATAAGTTGATCAATGTAGATTTCAGAGCTAGATAACTCAAATCTAAACTCAGGGGTCTCACCGGGACTGTTGACTGCAAGCTCCGTTCAATGGCCTACGATATCTGACCCCATTTATAGTGTCAACGTGGAGGTGGAGCGATGATTACATGCGCATTTGATTCACACATATCTTCTTTCTTTTTAACCATCCGCATGTGTTTCCTGTACTGTGTTTGGTTGCAGGTGTTGTTGCAGGGTTGAAAGTGTTGATTCAGTTGACCTCTAATGAAAAACTGCTACCGGGTATTCTCATTTGTGGTATTGGCCTTTAGTTAACGTTAAACATCATCATTTATTGTGACTCAATTGAGGGCTGCATGGTCAATGTTTGTTTTAATGATGTGTTTTATTAAAACCAATGTGGCAGAAACAGGTACTTTTATTAAATGTATCCTCACTGCCTGGAGACTACATTCCTAGACCGTGCAGCATACAGAAGCTCTTTTCTGGAGACACACCAGCTGGGGTTTTGTGTGGGCCGCTTACTATTTTATGTAACATCTGCATGTTACTTCTTCACAATCTGCAGATAATGTGTATCTTTGATTTTTTTTAATTACTGCTCAATCTTACACACTGCACATTTAGAAAGACAGCTAAGGGAGAAAGTTTCTGCAAGCACGTTTCAGGTAGTTAGAGCATACAGTATGTCCAGTGGGAACTTAAAAATGTGTTTACCTCTTCATCACAGCAGTCTAGTGCAAAGCCTGCATCACTACCAAAGTCCTATAAAATCTGCATGACAAGTACTTAAACCCCTGAAAAATCCATGGGGGTGTAGGATGTATATTAGCCCAATAGATATATATACCCTATATTAGATGGTAACGTTTAAACACTTGAACATGCTGTTGAAATACTGGGGACATCCCCGGACACGGATAGAAACTTCACAAAACAACCCTGCAAGCTTGAAGATGAATCCCACTTTAAACACTAACACTACAAATCTCTAGGTTTATATTTTGCCTGTTACAAAAAAGCCTCAAAAGACGATACATTTGTTAGTTGAACACAAGTAGATCTTCTTTAATGTTTCACCATCACAGAGGAAACGCGTGTCACACATTTGGTGTTAGTTCAGTGTTGTTTATCTGACACATTTATCACTATGTCCTTAGTGATCACGCTCATTTAATTGAAACGTGTAAGCTGTAAAAGAAGCTTGAAATCTGAATAAAGGGGAACCATAGTGGCAGCTATTCAGAGAAGTCCACCAAGTTAGTGTAAAGAATCATACTTATATCTTTGCAAGTTTAACTCGTGACTACAAACTATGTACACTTGAATATATTTTGTGTGGGGAATTGGACCTTTTGACCTCTTGCTTAGTTGGGACATCAAAAGAAAAGAGCACCATCAGTGATGATTGTGTGTGGAACATAAGAATCAATAATTATTTTTTATAATTATTACTTATTTGGATAAAAATGAAATTAGCTTTTCTTTGGGGAGTCTCTTTCTGTTAATAGTAGTTATATCCACTGATGTGTGAGTGTAGAACAATTAAACTCGCAACTGAGAGCATATTTATTTCTTCATCCCGGCTTTTAACATGGTTGGAAAGTGCTAAAAGGTGCCACAAATAGCAACAGTGCTGTCGGATGGAGAGCACTAGATAAAGCCTGCCAAGTTTTCAGCGGTATGTTAACTCCCCCACAAAAAACAATAAAACTCTGGACTCTTTTCAACAGGTCTCAGCCTTCACGTGTGTCCTCCACCCACCTCATTTGCCAAGCACCTCTAATGCCTCGCGTCCCCCCCATCTGTCCTCCCCGGTGAGCTTCATGGGCACACAGCCCTCAACTTTGAAGGGCTCTTCCCTCTGACGCCATGATCACCCTTTCCCAGCATCTCTGTGACAACTGGCCAAGTGAGGAGGCGGCTAGAGGGATTCCACTAGTCCGAAGATTGCAGGACTTGGCGGGATCAGCCTCAGAGTCCTGAAGTCCTGCGCCATCCAGCCGTGTGAAGACCTGCAACACATATTCAACACGTGTCTGCAGGAAGTTGCGGTGCTGTGGAAGACAGCGTGCTTGGTTTCTCTTTCAGAGAAGTCAACTACATCAGGCCTCAATGACTATCGACCTATTAACCTCACATCTCCTGGGTGCGGAAGGCGTCATACTCTCCCACATATCTGCTCCGTTGCACGTGGACGGATATGGTGGCTCTTTGATCTCTCAAGTGCATTCAACACCATCCAACCACTGATGCACAGTGAGAAGCTGCATCCACCGTCTCCTGGATCACTGATACTAGACATACAGACCACAGTCTGTCTGACAGGGCAGTGTGCTCTCTAATACGGTGGTCGGTCATACTGGAGCTCCACAGTTCAGTCTCCCTTCCCATTCACCGTGTACACGACTGACTTCCAGTTAACTCTGTACAACTCGTTGTCATGCAATCTGCAGAGGTTCACTGATGACGCTGCACTGGTTGGGTGTGAAAAGATGGATGTGAGTAGGAGTACAGTGGATGAGTTTGTAGAGTGAAGCACCTCCACAGCTGCACCTCCAGTCACCAGTCCGTGAAGCTCCTGAAGTTTGCGGAAGATGGGGAGTCAGTTTCTGTCCTGGCTGAGGAATGCAAGGTCTGCAGGTCAACTAGCAGATTTACCAGCCAAAGGGGGGTTTAGAGACACACTAACACTAATCAACATACACACTCTGTACGCTGATCTTTACGTTAAGTCAGGAGTCTGGACATTGGATGTGACCGGATCTTTAGATGCGGGAGGTGGAAGGTCCTCCTCTACGCCAGTTTAGGGCCAATAGAAATCTTTCCTTCTCTGTCTTATAGGGTTATAAAACATAATGTTCGTGCTGATGTTGGTTGGTTGTTCTTCCGGCCTGTGTGCTGCCTGAACTGCTCCTGCCTTTGCAAATGCACCGCTGATACTTGACCTGTGATCTGACAAATACATTTCCCAGAACGAGAGAAGTCATTCGGCTGAATTTTTGATAACCCCGACCAGGCTCCAATTCTTGAACACGTATTCTTACACTCTGACACACCAGTCACTCCCTTCACACTCCACATGCACTTGTCCCTCTCACATACACCCACAACACAGTTGTGTATAGTTATCTGTTCGCTGGTGCACTTTATTTTTAAATTTAGTTAATATACCACAGTCCTAAAATGTCTTAATCCAGTTAACGCAAGTCTGCAGTCTGTTAGATCAGAGAGACCGAGATGCTTGGCGACAGAGAGCTTTTTGCATTCGTGGTAAAAGTAATAGAGGCGCGATATACAGCGGAGGACTGCGCAGAGGGATTCCTCGACGTGCCAAACAGAATGGGGACCACTTTACGCACCGCTAGACACAAAGAGTTCTACGGTGGAATTCTGCCTTGGAAATGTGTGTAGTTTTGTGTTTAAAAGAAAACACAGTTAAACAACAGTGTCTGAAATGACTTTAAACAGTCACAGTCATCTCGAGAGAAGAATACAACACTTCCTGTGTCACTCAACGACTCCGTGCTCTCTGTCAAGGCTGCAAGTTTGCAGATGCATCGCACCCAAAAACACATAAAGGAATCTCAAACTATACAATGGCTGATGTGTGAAATGATCACAAACTATTGTTTAACAACATTTGTGGACTGCTTTATGTAGGAATAATCAAAGACTTATAACCTTACTTAGAAGACAATATTTGACACCTTTTCTCGTCGTGTTGCAGTAATTTAACTGGAATGATGAAGTACAGTCTGTAAATGGAATTTTTGGGGGGTTTACGTAGCACTCAACACACAAGCGACAACTGAGTATAATACACTTGATTATTATTAGACCTTGAACATCTCAGCAATGACGACTAAACAACAGCAGCCTGAAAAAAAGAGAATTACAGCAAATGTTTTGCTGCTTTTGTTAGATTTCTCCTCATTATAATAGTTGTTTGAGTTGTGTGGCTCTGCGCATCTTCTGATTTTATCATAAAGCTCTTGGAGATGAGATAATTTATCCCCCCCTGCACTGTAGGGGAGTGGTGCAATGGGTAAAAGCATATAATGTGTCAGGGAAGCGGGGAAGGCAGGACTCAAGCACAGAGATTCAAAAAACAAAAATAGACTATTAGCCAAGACTTCAAAATCAAAAGCCAAGGCGGCAAAACGCAGAAACTCAAAATCAAAGAAAAGGCCAAGGGAGAAAAACGCAGACAGGACCCAGGAACACTCTGACATGGACTTCCAGACATTCAACAGTGACACAACAAGTGACACACGTGGCTTAAATACACTAGGGAGGTGCAGGTAAGTGGACACAGATGGAAACAATCATGACAGACAGACAATCACATGGGATGACAGGACAAGGCAGGAAGTGAAGTTACCCAGGTAGACAAGAGGCCGGAAACTACAAAATAAAACAGGACGTGAACCCAAACCGTGACATAATGGAAATTCTTAAGCACAAAAAAGAATAGTTCTTAGGCACTTGAGTTGATGTGTTCAGTGACTTTCCATCACTTTGTATAACAATCTATGGCAGAGGTCAAACTCATTTTATGTTTGGGCCAATTACAAATCATGGAGGGGGGGGTGCTGTGCTGATGGTCCGGTCGACGGGGGGGAACACAGTGCTTTTGAAACGGGCGCTGCTGCCTGGAGTAACACCGTGGTCGGAAAGTTTTTAACGCAGGGGTCCGGTTCGGCTCGCTAGTTACTTTTTCATTCAACCTTTTAATCCAACTCATGCCGATCTACCCCCTTTCCCGCTCAGGCAGTTTGCCCGAATAATAATAATAACTAGAAAATGCATTTCCTGCTGAAAATGCGTTGGAATGCAAAAAGCTGAAAGCTGAAATGAACTTTTTAAAATAGCTGAAAATACAGAAAGTTGAAGGGAATTTGAATACATTTGCTTAAATTACAGATGTTAGAAAAGCTGAAATTCATTTGAAATTGCTGAAAATACAGATATGGGAGAAGCTGCATGGAATTTCAATAGATTTGCTGAAAAAGCAGAAATGAAAAAAGCTGAAATAAATGTGAAATATTGCAAAAGGGGAGGCTGGAATTATTGTTCCATCCTCTTCTCCTGCCGGTGCAGGGTTCTTCTTCGTGAAGAAGGACGGGTCGTTGCGTCCTTGTATTGATTATCGGGGGTTAAACGACATAACGGTCAAGAATCGCTATCCCTTGCCCCTTATGTCGTCAGGGTTCGAGATCCTACAGGGCGCTAGATTCTTCACTAAGTTGGATCTGCGTAATGCGTACCATCTAGTTCGTATCAAACAGGGGGATGAGTGGAAGACCCCGTTCAATACCCATATTGGTCACTTTGAATACCGGGTCCTTCCCTTCGGATTGGCCAACGCCCCCGCCGTGTTTCAGGCACTGGTAAATGACCAGTTTAAATGTTAAACATCTTCGTATTTGTTTATCTGGACGACATTCTAATCTTCTCACCCTCTCTCGAGTTACACGCCCAACACGTCCGTCGGGTCCTACAACGCCTGCTCGAGAACCGCCTTTTCGTTAAGTCTGAGAAATGTGTCTTTCACTCGCGTTCGGTTACGTTCCTTGGGTCCGTGATCTCCGCTGGGAGAATCAGTATGGACCCCCAGAAGGTACGGGCGGTTCTCAATTGGCCAGCCCCGGAGTCTCGCGTTGCTCTCCAGTGGTTTTTAGGATTCGCAAATTTCTACAGGATTCATTCGCAATTTTAGTCGGGTGGCTGCCCCCCTGTCCGCACTCACGTCGACCAAGTCAAGGTTTTGTTGGTCAGAACTGGCACAAGAGGCTTTCAATCGTCTTAAAAGTTTATTCACCTCCGCGCCCATTTTAGTCACTCCGGACCCCGCAAGAAAATGTATTGTTGAGGTCGACGCCTCTGACGTAGAGGTTGGGGCTATTTTGTCGCAACGCTCCTCCCGTGACGATAAGATTCACCCGTGCGCCTTTTTTTCGCACCGGCTCTCACCCACGGAGCGAAACTATGACGTCGGCAACCGGGAGCTCCTGGCTATCCGGTTGGCTCTGGGGGAGTGGCGGCATTGGCTAGAGGGGGCCAGCGTGCCATTCATTGTTTGGACCGACCACCGGAACCTCGAATACATTCGCTCCGCTAAAAGACCTAACGCGCGGCAGGCCCGCTGGGCTTTATTTTTTGGCTGCTTCCACTTCTCCATCTCGTTTAGACCAGGTTCAAAGAATGTTAAGCCTGATGCCCTCTCCCGTCAGTTCGGCTCCACGGAGGATGCCTCAATCCAGGAGGGAATTGTTCCCCAACACTGTGTGGTTGGAACGGTGGTCTGGGGAGTTGAACAGACCGTTAAGAGGGCCCTTGCGCACGCCATCAGACCTCCTACTGCCCCCGAGGGGAGGTTGTTTGTTCCCGAGAGCGTGCGAAAGTCCGTACTCGAGTGGGGCCATGCCTCTAAACTATTCGCGCACCCCGGCGTAAAGGGCACTTTAGCCGCTATCTGTCAAAGATTCTGGTGGCCCACCAGAGAGTGTGACATACGTAGTTTCGTTGCCTCTTGCCCTGTCTGCACGCAAACTAAATCAAGCAACGCTCCGCCGGCGGGTCTCCTCAGACCTCTTCCCATTCCATCGCGCCCGTGGTCACACGGAAACTCATGCCTCGCTTTGTCAGCCCCTTTTCCATTGTTAAGGTTTTTAACCCGGTAACCGTCAAATTAAAGCTGCTCGGTTCGTTACGTCGGATACACCCAGTAATTCACGTTTCGTGTCTCAAGCCTGTCATTCGTGCACCCACCCCCCCCCCCCCACCACTTGAGAGGTGGACTCTATTTATAGGGTTCGCAAACTTCTGGATGTTCGTCCCCAAGGGCGGGGCTGCCAGTTCTTGGTGGATTGGGAGGGGTACGGTCCTGAGGAGCGGCAGTGGATTCCGGCCCGGGACGTCCTGGACCGCTCGCTCGTTGAGGACTTCTACCGGTCTCGCCAGACTCCTTCCTCGGAAACGCCTGGGGGCGCTCGTTGAGGGAGGGGTACTGTCAGGATCCGGGTCTCTCTCTCTTCCCCTCTGCCAAATACATTCACTGACACACTCATTTGCCCATTAGTCTCACCTTGGCGCACACACCCACTTCTCACATAGCCTTCCCATCCACCTGCCGCTCATTTCAATCAGTGCCCGCGCCGTTTGCTGTTACACCTGTTTCTCGTCATGTCTAATCACCATGTCTATATCTTGCATGTGTTCCCTTTGTGTCTTGTCGGATTATTCTTGTGAGTCAAGCCCTTTTTGCCTAGCTGGTCTCCTAGAGAATGCATTTTTGTTCTATGTTTTGCCATCGAGCTCGGCTCGCTGTTTCTGTTGAACATTAAAACCCTTATTTTGTGACCTCCCTCTGCGCGTGGATCTTTGCCGCCCGATACCGTGACAGAACGTGACAGTCTTCTTGAAGATCATGTCAGACATAATATTTTTTGCTTTGACATGAGTTTTATAAAATATGTCTAGGAGTGGTTTACTGTGGTTTAGCACCTTTACGGCTTAATTGTTACACAATGATACTGTGTACAATGTGATACATTACCAATAACGTAATAAAGTATGAATTGGGTGCATTTAGACTTTCATCAACACCAAGATAAATAATGGACAGGCTGTACAGTGAGCCTCGGAGGTCAGCATTCAGATTTAACTACACGAACAAGCTTGCCTTAAGCAACTACAATGCAAACATTGCAACAGGCTCTAGACCAGGGGTCTCAAACTCGCGGCCCGCGGGCCAATTGCGGCCCTCAGGACGATATTTTGTGGCCCCATCGTTAATATGAAAGTGTAATGTTAGTGCGGCCCGCAAGTTTTATACTGTATATACTTTATACTTCGATTCACGTAACTTCACGTTTGGCTATAAAGGAATTCCACGGTCACATGACCTTAGGTCTCCCCCGCTGAGTTAAAGGAGGACTAGTGTTGTAGTCTCATTCGGACCGATCCCCCAGGGTGGGGTTCAATGACTGCTTTTGAAAGTGAGTGTTAAGTTGTGTTATTGTTGTTGACAAACTGTCTGTCTCTCAGTGTGTCTGTGGATGGAAGTGTTGAGCTCAGCGATGGGACCGGAGCGAGTCTTACCAAACTCTGAGGATGAGCTGGGGGGGAGCGAGCGCCCAGCCGATGGAGCTATGCTGCCTGCGTGGAGTGGGGGGGAGGAGGGGGAGGTGGGGTCCGAGATGGAGCTGGATGGAGAGGAAGAGGAGAACGATGGAGGATATTACTACCAACCCCTGAACCAGGAACCTGAGGGGGAGGAGAGGGCCGTGGGGCAGGAGGACACCCCCCCCCTCCACTGAGCAGCTTCAGCAGAGGATACAGGTGAGTTGTGTTTATACAAGCATTTATTATCATAGTATAACACATCAGTGTTTTAATAAAGCTTCCACTTTTTATTACAGGGGTCTCAAACTCCGGTGTGGCAGACCGCCGCGGGGGGTGGGGTACCGACTTTGGCGTACCCCACCCCCCGTCGACCATGCCGTTCGGAAGCTAGTCTGGCCCGCGTTCGGTTGAAGTGGGCTGCATCTGGCCCGCAGCTGATTTGAGTTTGAGACCCCTGCTCTAGACAATATACCTGTAGAACAGGGGTCGGGAACCTTTTTGACTAAGAGAGCCATGAAATAAAAATAAAAATTTGGAAATTTATTTCAGTGAGAGCCATATAATATATTTTAAAAGTGAATTCAACTAAATGTCAGTATAATAAGCCTCTGAATTTATTCTTTTAAATAATGTTGCTATAACACTCACCATTAATGCGACTTCTGGTGCTGCATGGATTTGCTGATGTCTTTGTAGTCGGGTTGGTACTTGGTGAGGTTAAGCTTCATGCAAGCGTTGAGGCTTTCATCCGTTAAACTTGATCGTAGGTTGGACTTGATGTTTTTAAGATGTGAGAATGACTGCTCACATGCATACGTAGATCCAAACATGGTCAATACAGCAATACTCACACGCTGCAGTGTGTGGTATGTGACAGGAAGCGCGTTCCAAGTTTTGAGAATCTAACAAAGCAAAGCACAGCTAGCCGAATTATAGTCACCTTGCCGGGTCCATACGCGGAGTTGCTGCTGGCTAGCTTGCACCCTGCTCAGAAGCTCTTGGCACGCTTTCTTTCTGCTGTCTCCTGCAGGGTATTTTGATGCAAAGGTAGCGTGGCGCGTGTCGAAGTGCCGCTTTACATTCGACCGTTTCAACAATGTAATTTTGTCATTGCAAATTAGACACACCGCAGAACCCGCTCTCTCCACAAAGGCGAATTCTTCGGTCCATTCGTCCTGAAATGTACGATACTCGTCGCAGTGAAAAATCGATGGATGGATTAAAACAAGTGAGAATATTTTGTTTTATCTGCGAGCCATATGCAATCATCAAAAGAGCCACATCTGGCTCGCGAGCCATAGGTTCCCGACCCCTGCTGTAGAATATTGCAGATGGCATCCAGGATGAGCAAGAGGATTTTGCTGTCTTTGGCTTTCAGCAGGTTGAGCAGAGGCGCCAGCACCTCGCACTGGACCAGGAAGGCCACTTGCTCCACTGTCCCACCACTGGTGTAGTTGGTGACAGCCCACACAGCCTTCTTCTGAGTATTGTAGTCTTGTTTAACTAGTAGAGACACTGAAGATATACTACAGGAGTAAAATAAAAAACATGCATAATCCACAGCAGGTTGGGGGGAAGACGAGGGGCTGTGCTACTCAGGTCAAATCTTATTTTTAACTCAGAAGTTGGAGCCTGTTGGGGTTTTAAGTAGAAGTGAATGTCTAGTCATAGAATTTGTAGTACGTGTAATGATGTAACCGGCTGCACTGTGGCTTTCCACACGTGAACTATGAGAACAAGCAAGTAACAGGAGAGCATTTGCATCTGCTGTTGTTGGCCTATCTAGATTGCTAGTTAGTCCAGTTTCTTTATTCTTACCTGGAATTATATGAACTAGTTATTTTTGTTTGTTTTACTCGGGGTGACTGAGACTCAAAGATAACTAGTTAAGAGTTAAAAAGTGCCGTACTGTGTCGTTATTCAGTTGTATTGGGGACTGGGGGCATATTATGAAAATTCCACTTTTTTTGTGCTTCTATACGTTCATTTGGGTATCTGCGCTGTCTCCTAACACTAAAACGCTGGAAAAAAACAACTCACGCGGCTTGTTGTGGTGTGGTGTTGTGTTGTGTTGTGGTGTCAGAAACAATATGCTTGAGTGTGTCCATTGGGATCACCACCAACGTCTACGTAGATTTTAAAGCACGTCCATGTAGGGAGTGGCCTTGGACCGCCCCCCACCACCACTGGGCAGGCAGCAGCTAGGGGAGCGAATCTCGTGGAGGGGGGAGGAGAGGGGGGAGCTGACTCATTAGCATTTAAAGGAACAGGCACTCAAAACAGGTCAATCTGTGGGGAGGTGTTTTGACAGGGTAAAAAGGGTGCGGTTTGAAATGATTCTTGTGGTATTTTGACCAAAATATGTTAGAAACATTTCATTGAGACCCCAAGGAACCATATCAACTTGTGGAAAAATGGGCATACGATGGGTCCTTTAAGTCTATTTCACTTACTACCTTTTGAGGGAAATAGAATTGGTACATAATCAGCTTTGGCATATTGCGACCTTGTCTACTGACCTGATGTAGGATGTCCACAAGGATTGGCATCAGGCCAGCATTGATAACCTCTTGGATCTGGGTGTCTTTGCCAGCAGTGATATTGGACACTGTCCAGACTGCTTCCTTCTGGATATTGGCTTCTGGTGACGCAGCAGGCTGGGGAACATCGCCAGAGCGCCTGCATTCAGTACACACTGCGTCTGCTCGTCTGTCCCAGTCACAATGTTCCCAAGTGAGTGCAGGACCGGAGTCCGGGAGGGCAGAGAGAGCAAGTCAATTATCTGTAGTGTTCACGATTTCAGAACGATACATAGGAGGAATGTTCAACTATTTCCAGACACACAAGTCCATATAAAAATAAAAACGCAACAAAACAAAAGTACAAAAAAAAGACATTTGCTCCAATGTTTCCAGAATATCACAGTGTTAATGTCACGATTCAAATAATAAATCTGAACCAAGTGCATGCAAAAGCAGACTTAACTTGATTTTCACTTAATGGTGCACATGTACCCCAAAATCAGTCCTAAACTCAGCAAACACACCACAGAAAAAAATGCTTGAAGTTTGAAAAAAATATGACATACAGAAAGTTGTTTTCTTCAGCTTCAAGGTAAAGGTAAAATATACACATAAAAGGGGGTTTCTGTGGCCTGTGACCAACTTGAAGAGCGATGGTATATGTGACCGTAAAATGAGCTGGATCCTAACTATGTCACCTTTGCCAAACGCCGCCATGAATTCAGAATCTGACTTTTAACGGAGCAGCTTCTTCTGTGGGACAACACACATACCACGATGGAGAGCTCCCCACAGGCGAGCAGCGGTACCAGGAGGGGCACCAGGCCGGCTTGCACCACCAACCCGATCCTCTCATTGGACGAGTCAGTCAGGTCGGACACGGCCCAGCAGATGTTCTCCAGAATCTCCCGGTCGTTGTGTTGCAGGAGGCGCACCAGGGCCGGAAGCAGCTGCTGCACCGCCGTCAGAGGAGGACCCGGGTTCTTGTTCTGACACAAGTTGGACAGCGTCCAGGCGACGCAAGACTAGGAAGGTGCATTAGGAACAGTGTTATTTGACAACATCATGGTTTCATAACTGTGATAGTTGTCAGGTTAACAGATACTGGGAATACGTTTATGAAACGACTGTGAACAGAACGATTGCCAAATGGGGCCGGGTGATAATTCAATATGCTCTTTGCAGAGAATCAGATATCATAATTTCGCAGTACACGATTACTTTGTATAAATAGTTAACCAGCACATACTATCTCATTCAAAAAATATTCTGATAATTGGTGTGCACATGTAAAGAAAGTCAGCGTATAGCTGTACATATTTACATGAATCACCTGCAAGTGGAATAGAAGTAGATTTTACCCTGTTTTTCTTTTGTATAGTTATATATACAGGATATATATATATATATATATATATATATATATATATATATATATATATATATATATATTGTTACAACCCCGCCCTTCATCTGCTCGCCTGCTGGTGGCGGTGTCTAGTAGGGAGAACGTGGGAGATTGCACACCCCTGTTCCCTGATTGCCTCTTAATTGTGGAGAGGATAAAACCCTGGACTCCCCCTCTCCACAGCCCTTCCTCCAGGGGAGCGACTGCCTCTGGAGAAGTCACTTTGGCCTGCCTTTGTTTAGTTACCCAACTCATACCAATCTTTTACTCTCTCAGTTTGACTGATTGTCGCGGAGCTCAGCGTTTAATGTCGCCTCGAGCCCGGTACATCTCTGAAGACCAGGTAGGATTAGTTAGTGTTTTCTGAGTTAGGGGCTGGAGTTTTCTCGTACTATAAACGGTAAAACCATTCTACAAAAATAAATAAAGGTAAATCATTGGGTTCGTGTGTACAGTGCGGTTTATTTTCGCGGTTTATTTTACACAAGTTTTGACTTGTGGGAAGTCTTCGGAAGTTTTTTGTGAATGAAGAATACGGTGACGTAGTTCTTCTTTTGAAGCAGTGGCTTATGGGAGTTGTATTTTGCGTAAACGGCGTCTCACGAGTAGTTTTGTTTGTGTTACTGTGCGTATACAAATACGAACAAAATGTCTTCGGTGCTCGAAGCTTTCTTTGCGTATCCATCAGAAGCTTTGCTTGAGAGTTATACAAAGGAGCAGTTGGTGCAAATTGCCGAACGCTTCAGTGTCGATCTTACTTCTCAAGAAAAGAGGCTGAAGGAAACTCTGGTGACTACTTTGAAGCGATCACTTGTGGATAGAGGAGTTATAGAGATAATTAGTGAATCGTTTAAAAAAAGTATAAAGTAATCTCCTTGTACTTGTTTTCTTTATGTACGGTCAAAACCAGCTGGCCGTAACATATATATAATGTGTGTGTGTGTGTATGTATAATATAAAATAGCAAAAAAACTCCATATATATAATATGTATGTATGTAATGTGTATGTATATATGTGGGGTTTTTTTGCTATTCGATTGATAAATAGTCTGAGCCGGGTTTTGCTTGATAACAGATAAAGCGGCCATGAGCAGAGCAAATGAGGCAGATTGCATCGACCAGAATGCACCTCGGGAACCAATCGGCTATTGTTTGTCAATGATTTAACTTTGAATTGGTGCAAAATTAGCTTGTTAAAGTGGCTACTTGTGACACATGGGTCTCTCAACTACAAGTCCAGCCTTGCATCTCAGCTTTCTTTTCAGACTGTGGATAATGAGTTCTTTGCAGGGCAACAGCGCCATGTAATTCAAAAAGCCTCTTTAAATCATTTTGAATGAAACTCACAGGGACCATGTTAAGGTCGGGGACAGCCAGCAAGGCCAGGAGTGGATTGAGACCACCGTGATTGATCACAAGGTCTCTGAAGTTGGGTCCATCACCTAGATGTGAGCGGGGAAAGGTTGTTCTCCAACTACCAGAATATGTAGAGGCAGGTCTGCGCTGAGGTACATGAGGCGATGTTGTTCAGGGTCCAAGCGGCCTCAAATTGGATGGGGGGGAACTCCGATAGAGCCAGAAAACTGACCAACCTCGGGATAAGGTTGGCAGCAATGATGCAGTCAATCGTTGGATAAGATTCTCTTGAGATGAGCATCCTGTGCACCAGGACAAATAGAGACAGTGGGGAGTTGACAACAGCAAAGGAACTTTTGCCTTTGTTTAAATGTTAGTTATGACTGATGGTTGCCTGTTGAACATGTTTGGGAACAAATTGACTTTCAACTCAAAAACCAACAAGAGAAACAAGTATTTCGAAGTGCCGCCATATGGCTGCAGGAAATCTAAAACCAGTCTGTTTGCAGCTCACATCCAAAAATGTCTTCACGTTATCATGTTTTTCTATCTTTAGTCAGAAAGTGTCATGGTTAGCATTGCACAATATGGTATCATGTAAAAACTGGTCGGTTAGTTCTTTGAAGCGATTCAGGATTTTTGCACCATTTCAAAAGTAAAATTTAATGCTTTTTAAGACCTCAACATATATAATTTAAGACCCAAAAATGTCACAATTTCTTTGGAATACGCAATTTATTGCCTCCTACAATTGAAATCAAAACTTTTTTTCAAATTAGGAGACAGTATAATAACTGACAATAACCCTTCCAACACTGTTTGGCCAATATAGACGTAAACAATCAAAGTAATTACTTTGTGATGCAGAACAGAGCCAACATAACATAGATAAGTTTGGATTACACTAAACAACACAATGCATTGCGAATCGGGGAATATGGCAGCAGCCACGTATGTCATCATTAGATTTAAATGAATTGTGCCTCTTCACAGTATGGAGAACCCACAGTACTAACTTCTTCTCTGAGGGTACCGTTAGGCATGGAGGCTGTTGCATCTCATGGATGGGGAGCTAAGACAAAGGTGGGCTGCTGTCTACCTGTGCGTTGGGACCTTTCTCTTGGAGAGGAGAGGTGGGCTCATCCAGGAGGCTCTGGACGTTTCTCTTCTTTAGGATGTGATCATCCTTCTTTGCTTTCCGTAACTGCACATTGACTTCCGCTCGTCTTCGTCTCATCTCCTGAAGAAGTTAGTGATGGGAAGTTCGTGGGGTGTAAGATATTACCGACCATTTTACCGACGAGGTTCTTTCAATTTCGTTCAGTAAAATGAACGTTCATCGAATCGTTCACGAACGACACATCACTAGAAGAAGTCGAGCAACATTAAATCATGAGCCATTTGTCACGATGAGCTGTCCCCGGAGCCCACGATTAATGGAACACGGTCGACTGTTACTGGAGGAACTTACATTGACCCTTTTCGCTTTGTTTTTGAACTGGCCGAGACGATCATCGCCGTCGTCGTTGCTGGATGACGTTGCTGCCCGTTGAAGAGGACGATCGGTTCCAATAGGATTTTAAAGACCCTGTTAAAAGATGATAAACGTTGAGAAAAGTGACCGTTTGTACCAACGATTGTTTTCGCGCCCTTCCTCTGCGTTAGCTAACGTTAGCTAGGCGGTTAACTAGCTAGGCTAGCATTTAACTGGCTGCTTGAGTTGAGGCCAAGCCGGTTATCTAACACCATGTGGCTCACGCACACGGAGTCTGCCTGGTAACGTTATAGACCTCAAAGCCCGCTGATAGAACGATAACACACCACTAGTATAAGAAACAACTCCAACTAGTAATGTACATATACAGTTAATTAGAAACGAGTATGTCGCCAACAGCATGTGCGACGTCCTTACCTTAGGTTTCTTGTATTTTTTTAAACCGACATGACGTCATTTATATACCATCCTATTTTTCTGAGTTTTGATTGGTCCGACGCTCATAAGGTGCTCACGGTGAAAAAAAGAAGAGACGCTTAAAACAACAAAGACGTTGTCAAGGGCAACCGCTGTCGGTATCGCGAGAAAATATGTTGTTTTAAGATGTTTTACATATTTGTAAAACATCGTTGTGTATTGGTTTTATTTAATTGCGGCCCATTACAGCTATCCCCAAAATACAAATTGGACCGTGAGTGTCATTTACTGTAGACAGCAAATGATGATCACTCAGCTGGAAAGTTTGAACTCCGTCGTAGCTTCTGCATTTATAAGTATGCATTTCCACGTTACATGTAAACCACAAAATCAACATTAAAGATTAAAACAGATGGACACCAGGTTTGTCTTTGTTGATGCTTTATTAGTAGATTTTGTAATTAAATGAAAGAAGCAGAAGAAATGGATTGTAAAACACAATCTGCACATGCATTTTTTGATTAAATGTACATTTTGCAAATGCAAACAAAGATAGAGCAACAGAGTGAAAGCTACTATTAACTACTTTCAGGATCCTAATCAAATCAAAGAGTGGCCCTCTCGCCACTCTTAATGTCAACTGCTGAACCTGATGGACCGACTGGCTTCCCGTACTTCCCCGTCCCGAGAAGGACCCCGTTTCTGGTGTGGAAGACCTTGGCCAGAGAGGAACTCATGGGGGATGGTATGTAGTCCTGACATTCGTCACCGCTGAGACTTGGTGCACACTCAACTTCGTACGAAAAGAAGAAGGTGCCGTAATCAAACATGCAAGAGTCCCTATGTTTCCCCTTATGCAAACCAAATGAGCACTTGCCTAAAGAATCACTATTCCAGTAGGTGTCCTCATCATAAACAGTGAACTGAAGTTTGTTTTTCATGTTGATGCGAATGTTTCCAAACTGAAAAGTCTCGGACCATCGAGGATAGTCATTGTTACTAATGATGGCGGTGCGTTTAGTCTGATCTCCATATCTCACTTCCACTGAACCATCTGTCTGAGTCCACTCATCACCATGCAGCCCCTCTGCATAGAGCTTGAAGACCTTCAATGTCGCAAAACCTTTCCCAGCAGGACAGCAGTTATGCTTGATATTTGAATTACTGTTGCAAACACAAGCACAAGGATCCCTTTTGCTGGATCTGTGACCAATCTGACAGGATTCTGAGCATTGTTTTAACACTGCGTTATCCACGATGTACTTCTCCTCCTCCTGTTTCAGTCCAGCTCTGGCAGCATGACCAATTGGTAGTAAGGTGTGCAGGGATTTTATGCTGTATTTCACCACATCAGGTAAGGACTGCAGTGAGCGTTGCCATTCTCCAAAGACAGAGGGGCTAGATTGGCCATTAAAGAGAATGTCCCCGGTTATGTCTCCACCGATGACGTCTGCACTCCGCTCGCGAAACGTCCCGCTGAAGCTTTGACTGGAGCCCAACTTCTTCTTCTCTGACTCACAGTGATTGAACATTGCCTTCATGCTGGCAGACTGTACAATGGTAGCAGAGGCCTCGACTGACAAACAGTCAGCGACGTCTGTGGACGACAGTCCCTGCATGCTTGCCTGACAGGTCTTGACAGAAGTGATTGCTTTTATTTTCCCACCTAGAGACACTTGTGTTATGAAATGTGTACCATATGTGTCAATCAGACTGCGATATTTTAACATTGTCTTTTTGGAATAGGCTGGGAGGGAGTTCACAGCAGATTTAAAGTCTTGACTCAGTGGAGGATTTGATGTCATTCTGTAGCTGTGGAGCACAGGAAGTAAAATAATCAGCAACTGATAACGTTGTTCGCAAAATTGCTGTCTATCCAGCAGACTATGAAACAAACAATTTCTGTCAATTGACCAGTTAACTGCATACGTGAGGCAAAAAAGACAAATCTGTCCATGTACTTACTTATACAAGGTACAGTCGACGGAATGGCGAACAAAGGTGTAGCGGTCTTCTTTTGACTTTTGCATGGCAAAGGTGGACTCTTTGGAGTGGGAACCTCCTAATCCAACGCCGAGAGTAACAGAAGGGTCTACAGGAATTGTGAGGTCGACCTTCCAATCGTTGGACACAGCTGAGGTGGAGTCATTAACTAGAGTTTCAGCTGAATTGTAGACCAGACTGGAGACCTTCAAACTGCACTTCGGGAGGACTCTCCAGTCCACCACGGCGGCTGGGACCTTCTGTCTCACACCTTTCATGAAGTTGTTGTTAAACAGTCTGCAAGTGCCGTTGCCGAGATTCCATGTTTCCGTGTCGATGACATAGGCGCCTTTCCGCTCCATTTTGACGATGTCGAAGCCTTCTCCTCCCAGGTTGTAACCCGGGACAAAGCGAGCCTTTTCACACTGTTGCGGAGAACCAATGAAGCGCACACTGACTGACAGACAGAGAGGGTTCCACGCCCAGCTCAGGAGCATGACATGCCACAGCCTTGCCATCTGTGTGGAGGAAAAATCAGAATAACACAGAATAAGTTGATCAATGTTGATTTCAGAGCTAGATAACTCAAATCTAAACTCAGGGGTCTCACCGGGACTGTTGACAGCAAGCTCCGTTCAATGGCCTACGATATCTGACCCCATTTATAGTGTCAACGTGGAGGTGGAGCGATGATTACATGCGCATTTGATTCACACATATCTTCTTTCTTTTTAACCATCCGCATGTGTTTCCTGTACTGTGTTTGGTTGCAGGTGTTGTTGCAGGGTTGAAAGTGTTGATTCAGTTGACCTCTAATGAAAAACTGCTACCGGGTATTCTCATTTGTGGTATTGGCCTTTAGTTAACGTTAAACATCATCATTTATTGTGACTCAATTGAGGGCTGCATGGTCAATGTTTGTTTTAATGATGTGTTTTATTAAAACCAATGTGGCAGAAACAGGTACTTTTATTAAATGTATCCTCACTGCCTGGAGACTACATTCCTAGACCGTGCAGCATACAGCAGCTCTTTTCTGGAGACACACCAGCTGGGGTTTTGTGTGGGCCGCTTACTATTTTATGTAACATCTGCATGTTACTTCTTCACAATCTGCAGATAATGTGTATCTTTGATTTTTTTTTAAATTACTGCTCAATCTTACACACTGCACATTTAGAAAGACAGCTAAGGGAGAAAGTTTCTGCAAGCACGTTTCAGGTAGTTAGAGCATACAGTATGTCCAGTGGGAACTTAAAAATGTGTTTACCTCTTCATCACAGCAGTCTAGTGCAAAGCCTGCATCACTACCAAAGTCCTATAAAATCTGCATGACAAGTACTTAAACCCCTGAAAAATCCATGGGGGTGTAGGATGTATATTAGCCCAATAGATATATATATACCCTATATTAGATGGTAACGTTTAAACACTTGAACATGCTGTTGAAATACTGGGGACATCCCCGGACACGGATAGAAACTTCACAAAACAACCCTGCAAGCTTGAAGATGAATCCCACTTTAAACACTAACACTATAAATCTATACAAATCTCTAGGTTTATATTTTGCCTGTTACAAAAAAGCATCAAAAGACGATACATTTGTTAGTTGAACACAAGTAGATCTTCTTTAATGTTTCACCATCACAGAGGAAACGCGTGTCACACATTTGGTGTTAGTTCAGTGTTGTTTATCTGACACATTTATCACTATGTCCTTAGTGATCACGCTCATTTAATGAAATGTGGAAGCTGTAAAAGAAGCTTGAAATCTGAAAGGGGAACCATAGTGGCAGCTATTCAGAGAAGTCCACCAAGTTAGTGTAAAGAATCATACTTATATCTTTGCAAGTTTAACTCGTAACTACAAACTATGTACACTTGAATATATTTTGTGTGGGGAATTGGACCTTTTGACCTCTTGCTTAGTTGGGACATCAAAAGAAAAGAGCACCATCAGTGATGATTGTGTGTGGAACATAAGAATCAATAATTATTTTTTATAATTATTACTTATTTGGATAAATAAAATGAGATTAGCTTTTCTTTGGGGAGTCTCTTTCTGTTAATAGTAGTTATATCCACTGATGTGTGAGTGTAGAACTCGCAACTGAGAGCATATTTATTTCTTCATCCCGGCTTTTGGTTGGAAAGTGCTAAAAGGTGCCACAAATAGCAACAGTGCTGTCGGATGGAGAGCACTAGATAAAGCCTGCCAAGTTTTCAGCGGTATGTTAACTCCCCCACAAAAAACAATAAAACTCTGGACTCTTTTCAACAGGTCTCAGCCTTCACGTGTGTCCTCCACCCACCTCATTTGCCAAGCACCTCTAATGCCTCGCGTCCCCCCCATCTGTCCTCCCCGGTGAGCTTCATGGGCACACAGCCCTCAACTTTGAAGGGCTCTTCCCTCTGACGCCATGATCACCCTTTCCCAGCATCTCTGTGACAACTGGCCAAGTGAGGAGGCGGCTAGAGGGATTCCACTAGTCCGAAGATTGCAGGACTTGGCGGGATCAGCCTCAGAGTCCTGAAGTCCTGCGCCATCCAGCCGTGTGAAGACCTGCAACACATATTCAACACGTGTCTGCAGGAAGTTGCGGTGCTGTGGAAGACAGCGTGCTTGGTTTCTCTTTCAGAGAAGTCAACTACATCAGGCCTCAATGACTATCGACCTATTAACCTCACATCTCCTGGGTGCGGAAGGCGTCATACTCTCCCACATATCTGCTCCGTTGCACGTGGACGGATATGGTGGATCTTTGATCTCTCAAGTGCATTCAACACCATCCAACCACTGATGCACAGTGAGAAGCTGCATCCACCGTCTCCTGGATCACTGATACTAGACATACAGACCACAGTCTGTCTGACAGTGTGCTCTCTAATACGGTGGTCGGTCATACTGGAGCTCCACAGTTCAGTCTCCCTTCCCATTCACCGTGTACACGACTGACTTCTAGTTAACTCTGTACAACTCGTCATGCAATCTGCAGAGGTTCACTGATGACGCTGCAGTGGTTGGGTGTGAAAAGATGGATGTGAGTAGGAGTACAGTGGATGAGTTTGTAGAGTGAAGCACCTCCACAGCTGCACCTCCAGTCACCAGTCCGTGAAGCTCCTGAAGTTTGCGGATGACACCACCCACATTGGACTGATTTCTGGTGGGGATGAGTCCGCCTACAGGTGGGAATCTGACCATCTGGTTATGTGGTTCAGCCAAAACAACCTAGAGCTCAACGCTCTGAAGACAACTGAGATGGTTGTGGATTTCAGGAAGAACGCAGTTCCACCTTCCCCCACCACCCTTTGTGACACCCCCATCACCGCTGTGGATTCCTTCCATTTTCTATGCTCCATCATCACCCAGAACCTCAGGTGGGAGCTGAAGGCAGAAGGCCTTCTGGTACTGAAGGCACTGTCTGGTACGCTGCAGCCACAGCCAAGGGGAGGCTGCAGCGTGTCATCCGCTCTGCAGAGAGGGTGATCGGCTGCAATCTGCCGTCCCTGCAGAACTTGTTTGCTTCCAGGAGCCTAAAGTGGGCTGAAAAGATTGAAGCCGACCCCTCTCACCCCGCACAAAAACTGTTTGTGCCCCTTCCATCTGGCAGGAGGCTGAGGTCCATCAGGACCAAGACCTCCCGCCACACAAACAGTTTCTCTGCCCATCGGCAGTCGGGCTCATAAACAGAGCCCGGGTCCCTGACTGACTCTTGTTAATCAAAAGTTTTTTTCATGGGCTTAGTTGGGGGTTCGCTGTCTTGTCTTGATTTAAGAGTTAGGTAAGGGGGCAAGCAGGATGTGCCAAGCAGGCAGACACGAGTCTGACAAGATGGGGAGTCAGTTTCTGTCCTGGCTGAGGAATTTAAGGTCTGCGGGTCAACTAGCAGATTTACCAGCCAAAGGGAGGTTTAGAGACACACTAACACTATTCAACATACGCACTCTGTACGCTGATGTTTACGTTAAGTCAGGAGTCTGGACATTGGATGTGACCGGATCTTTAGATGCGGGAGGTGGAAGGTCCTCCTCTACGCCAGTATAGGGCCAATAGAAATCTTTCCTTCTCTGTCTTATAGGGTTATAAAACATGATGTTCGTGCTGATGTTAGTTGGTTGTTCTTCTGGCCTGTGTGCTGCCTGAACTGCTCCTGCCTTTGCAAACGCACCGCTGATACTTGACCTGTGATCTGACAAATACATTTCCCAGAACGAGAGAAGTCGTTCATCTCGAGAGAAGAATACAACACTTCCTGTGTCACTCAACGACTCCGTGCTCTCTGTCAAGGCTGCAAGTTTGCAGATGCATCTCACCCGAAAACGCATAAAGGAATCTCAAACTATACAATGGCTGATGTGTGAAATGATCACAAACTATTGTTTAACAACATTTGTGGACTGCTTTATGTAGGAATAATCAAAGACTTATAACCTTACTTAGAAGACAATATTTGACACCTTTTCTCGTCGTGTTGCAGTAATTTAACTGGAATGAGGAAGTACAGTCTGTAAATAGAATTTTTGGGGGGTTTACGTAGCACTCAACACACAAGCGACAACTGAGTATATTAAACTTTATTATTAGACCTTGAACATCTCAGCAATGACGACTAAACAACAGCAGCCTGAAAAAAAGAGAATTACAGCAAATGTTTGGCTGCTTTTGTTAGATTTCTCCTCATAATAGTTGTTTGAGTTGTGTGGCTCTGCGCATCTACTGATTTTATCATAAACCTCTTGGAGTTGGAGCTACATTTAATTAGTTTATATACAGCTGGCTTGTTGTTTTATCCCTGCTAATCAATAAAATTGTCATGTGCGACACATTATCATGAATAATTCACCTGTTAATCTTCATCTAACTTTTGCTTATCAAATATGAGATATTGATAAATATGAAATTATATATGATAGTTTAAAGATAATTTATCCCCCCCTGCACTGTAGGGGAGTAGTGCAATGGGTAAAAGCATATAATGTGTCAGGGAAGCGGGGAAGGCAGGACTCAAACGCAGAGATTCAAAAAACAAAAATAGACTATTAGCCAAGACTTCAAAAGCCAAGGCGGCAAAACGCAGAAACTCAAAATCAAAGATGGTCTGCACTGATGGTCCGGTCGACGGGGGGGGGGAACACAGTGCTTTTGAAACGGGCGCTGCTGCCTGGAGTAACGCCGTGGTCAGAAAGTTTTTAACGCAGGGGTCCGGTTCAGCTCGCTAGTTACTTTTTCATTCAACTTTTTAATCCAACTCATGCCGATCTACCCCCTTTCCCGCTCAGGCAGTTCGCCCGAATAATAATAATAATAACTAGAAAATGCATTTCCTGCTGAAAATGCGTTGGAATGCAAAAAGCTGAAAGCTGAAATTAACTTTTTAAAATAGATGAAAATACAGAAAGTTGAAGGGAATTTGAATACATTTGCTGAAATTACAGATATTAGAAAAGCTGAAATTAATTTGAAATTGCTGAAAATACAGATATGGGAGAAGCTGCATGGAATTTCAATAGATTTGCTGAAAAAGCAGAAATGAAAACAGCTGAAATAAATGTGAAATATTGCAAAAAATACAGAAATTAATATTAAAACATTGCTGTTAAGAGGCATAAGAAAAGCTGAAAATATTTTAAAGAACTGCTGAAAATACAGGAAGTGGGGAAGCTGAATTTCAATAGATTTTCTAAAAAATACAGAAGTTGCAGGAGCTTACATGAATTTTAAAAAGTACAGAAATAACAAAAGCTGAGATGACTAAAAAGAGGTTCAAAATTGTTTGTAGTAATATTAGTAGTAGTATTAGTTATAAAGTATAGTATAATTGAAACAGCTGGAATACTAATACTATTAGCCATAGTAGTATTTGTAATAACACTTTTAGTAGTTGTAGTATTAATAGCAGTAGAAATACTAGTAGTATGGTAGTAGAAGTATGAGTTGTACTACTAGAAGTACGAGTAATATTCGTAGTGGTTGTAGTAGTAATTGAAAGAGCAATACGTACCTGGGTTCATTAACGAGCTGCTGAACAGAGCAGAGACAGGACAGCGAGTTACACAGAATCCACACCTCAAACAAGTGTCCTTTAGCGCACAACTATAACAGCTATCTAAAAAATAAAACGTTTTTGCGAGACCCAAGACTCTACCGAACGCATGGATGGCTCCTCTCGCAGTTTACAAAACGTGTACCTTCTGGATTTTTTGAGAAATATGTTAATATTTATAACATTGTTTTGTGCTAAAGCCGTGTCTCAAGTGTCCTGTATTTGACCCTGATGTGCAAAGAGCAGCATGATACAAAATGTTAGTTTGCAGCTGTGCCCTGAGAAGGGAGGACGGTTGACTCGATCTCATAGAAGCTTCAAAAAAAAGGATTCCTCTTCATGGCCTTGGTTGATATCTTATTCTGTACGAAAGTTCTGGATCCAAGTTTTACTTTCATGTCAAGTAATAATGATTTGCACCGGCCATTGAGGAGGATCTTGTGTGTGTGTGTGTGTGCTACCCTCAGCTTCACCTGGGTTCTTATCTCAACCTGCTTTGCAGCTTCTCGTAACTGACACGGAGAATGTTCTTCACATGTGTATAAAAACTCAGCGTCTTTAGTGCTCGGAGACGCCATTTCCACAGAGCACCGTGATACGTGCCTGTGTATTTGACCTCCTGCTTGCAAGCAATAAATGGACTTTTTGCAACTTTGATCATTCATCAAGACTCGGTTTTATCAGACAAATCATTCTCTTCTACCAAGCTTTTATTGAAATATTCCACAACAATTTGGCGTCACGAACAGGATTCACTGACCGTCCGTCAGGCTCCAGGGGACCGTCCGGGGAAAAAGGCCTTTTCCAGGATCACCAACTGATGATCCTGCCTCATACCTCCTTAGACAAGAGAGAAAGGACCGGCGGAAACCAGAGGAGTCCTGATTGACGTCACGTGTATCCAGCGAAAAATAATTAATTTCTACAAACTCGGGTAAGAAGTTGAAATTCCCATTATAAAGTAAGAGTAAGAGTTGAACATAACGGAGACGGATGACTGATCAAGTGGTTGTTATAGTCTGGGGAATAAAATTATTTTTTAACATTTTGCTGCATGGGTTCGCAACCTGGTCGGTTCGATCTTTTAATATATTTTCTAACCTTTGTTTTGTTCGTGTCTGTGGTTTACGTCACGCGATGGCCGTAAGAAAACAATATCCTTTCTTTATCAAAATGTGTAGCTGCAAGGCTGCAGCCTCGTGAAGAAGTAGCGTTGCACATGTCCTGAAGTGTTCCAAGACACGACCAAGGTAACCAGTTGTTTTAAATCCACGACACCAAAAGGTTCCCTCCATGCTGATCTACGTCAACGAAATGAATAAATTATACTGAGGATCAGATAATTGCTGTGTGTCTTCGTGGCGCACTGCTAAGAGCAGCCACCAGGATGATATTTTGATGTTTTGATCCCCCGGGTTTGAATCCAGGTTGTGCCGATCTTTCCTTTAATATATTTTTTCATGTAAATGTTTTCATACGTGGCTGTGATGTGGTGCTCACTTATACAATCGTAAAAGCTGCAATGGATTTGTGATGCGTTTTGTAGATTTTCAGCAATATGTTTGTGAATGTGTGACGAATCAGGGAACTGAGGCGGACACATCTGCAGCTGTGGAGTGAACACAAACACGCACGCGTAGGGAAACCAGTAGGTGGAAAAACCAGTAGGGGTGTAACACCGGTTGCGTATTTCTCCGCTAAACTCGACCCTGTCGCTGCAGGACTGCCACAATGTTTGCGCGCTGTGGCCGCGGCTGAAAAGGCGCTCACTGCCTCACGTGGCATAGTGGGTTACGCACCACTCACTCTGCTCGTTCCGCACGCGGTTTCTTTGATTCTCCTCGAACAGAAATCATCTCACCTCTGTGCGGCTCGCTATTTGCGTTACCACACGTGTCTCCTGGACATGCCGAATGTCACTATAAACGTTGTACTAACCTTAACCCTGCATCATTACTTCCTATTCCTGGGGATGGGAGGACCACAACTGTTTGGCTGAGCTCCAAGCTCAGTGCACTCCTCGCCCTGACCTAGTGGACGCTCCACTAACTAACAGCGACATGGTAATGTATGTGGATGGATCCGCCTCCCGCGATCCTCAGTCTGGTGAAAATCGTGTTGGCTTTGCTGTTGTTTCTGACTCTGGTGTGCTGTGTTCAGGTCCTCTGCCATGTCACCTGTCAGCCCAGGCAGCCGAGCTCATCGCTCTGACCGAGGCCTGTAAACTGGCTACGGGTAAAACAGTCACAGTTCACACTGACTCTCGCTTTGCGTTTGGTGTAGTACATGATTTTGTGGTGCTGTGGAAACACAGGAACTTCCTTAAATCGGACGGTAAGCCCATCCTACACCACACTCTCATTGCTGAACTGTTGGAATCCATCTTGCTACCCACAGCTATTGCTGTCTGTAAATGTGCAACACACACGTCCAATACGGAGGATGTATATATGATGCTCGAGCAGACTCTGCTGCAAAAGCTGCTGCTCTGCTTCCGCTTCCCACTACCTGTGCTCTAGTGTGCTCTGAGGAGTCAGTTCCCTCCTCTCTCACAGCGATGCAGTCACTCTCTACCCCTGATGAAAGACTGCTTTGGTCCACATCTGGCTGTGTTTACACCAACGGTATCTGGACTGGACCCGAGGGCAAGCGGTGTTTACCTAAACACTATTTTGCTCATTATGCTAAGTTGACTCATGGGTTAGACCATGTGTCAAAAGGGGGAATGTTATGTGCACTTAATGAGACGTGGTTTACAAAAGGGTTGACAGCATATGCACAAAAATTCTGTTCTGCATGTGTCACCTGTTCTACTCACAACGTAGGCAGGCCCGTGGGCGTGTCCAGCCAGGCTGCACACCCACCACCAACCCGCCCATTTGAGCACATTATGATGGATTTTGTGGAGTTGTCTCCATCACAAGGTAAGAAACACTGTCAAGTGATGGTGGACATGTTTTCCAAGTGGGTGGAGGTTTTTCCATCAAGCAAACAAACCGCTACAACAGTAGCCAAGGCCCTAATTTCTGAAATCATCCCTCGATGGGGCATTCCTTCTAAATTAAGTGACAATGGTTCTCATTTTGTCAACCAGGCCATTACAGAATTAAGCGCATACCTGGGTATTGATTTAAAACCACACTGCGCATACCATCCAGCCAGTGGCGGGGCTGTGGAACAAGAAAATGGCACACTCAAAACCAAATTGGCAAAATGCTGTGCAGACACAGGTCTGCCCTGGACAAAAGCCCTGCCTCTAGTGTTGATGCGCATGAGAAAATGAACACGAAGCAACCTGAGTCCCTTTGAGATATTGTTTGGTTTTCCTCCTCACGTAGGAACCGAGGCACTGACGGCACCACTCCCTTCAACCACATTATGCGAACATGAAATGTTAAAATATTGTGCACAACTGTCTTCTGCTCTGTCTAACATACAACAGGTTGCAGCCGCCCTTCCAAAACCAGCTGAAGGCCCACTCCACAAGCTGAAACCTGGTGACTTTTTGGTGGTGAAAGACTTCAGGAGAAAAAAACTGGAAAGCACAACGCTGGCAGGGACCATTCCAGATCCTCCTTGTCACCCAAACAGCTGTCAAAGTAGATGAGAGGGCAACTTGGGTCCACGCGTCCCATTGCAAGAAGGTTCCAGTACCATCAGTGGGCTCAGGCGACCCTACCCCCACAACAAGTGTCAATCAACCGACACCACCGATCCAGTGACCACGGACGGGCAGTTGACCGACAGACACACAGTGCATTGTGATCTGTGTTGACTGTCTACAACGCGGATGCCTCACAAGAAAGAAGGTTGGCAGACTCCACATCCCAACGTGTACCTGCGGACCAACACAAGAAGAAGAACACGGCCAGGACCCCTCCACATAGACACAGTAGTCGTTTGTGTCACTACGGTTTTATTCATATTATTGCTTGCTTCAGTTTCATTATCTAAGTATCTTTTTGTGATTTTGTAATCAGCTATCTAAAGAGTGGTTTACATTTGCTTGCTAAACACGAGACATGGTCTCACAAAAACATATTTTTTTGCAATATTATGTGTGATTAAAGAATAATCAAAAGAGTGGAATGTAATGGTAAAAATATGTTATAACATTGTTTTGTGCTAAAGCCGTGTCTCAAGTGTCCTGTATTTGACCCTGATGTGCAAAGAGCAGCATGATACAAAATGTTAGTTTGCAGCTGTGCCCTGAGAAGGGAGGACGGTTGACTCAATCTCATAGAAGCTTCAAAACAAAGGATTCCTCTTCATGGCCTTGGTTGATATCTTATTCTGTACGAAAGTTCTGGATCCAAGTTTTACTTTCATGTCAATTAATAATGATTTGCAGCGGCCATTGAGGAGGATCTTGTGTGTGTGTGCTACCCTCAGCTTCACCTGGGTTCTTATCTCAACCTGCTTTGCAGCTTCTCGTAGCTGGCACGGAGAATGTTCTTCACATGTGTATAAAAACTCAGCGTCTTTAGTGCTCAGAGACGCCATTTCCACAGAGCACCGTGATACGTGCCTGTGTATTTGACCTCCTGCTTGCAAGCAATAAATGGACTTTTTGCAACTTTGATCATTCATCAAGACTCTTTGACGGTTTTATCAGACAAATCATTCTCTTCTACCGAGCTTTTATTGAAATATTCCACAACAATATCTTACCTCATTATTTCGATTTTCCAAAAAGTCGATCCGTATTGAAAGTTGGCAAGATATTCACAGATTTGGACTTTTTTCCAGTATTTTACAAATACGGACCGGTCCGAGACTAAGAGCAGCTTTTTCTTCATTTAAAAGAAAAATGAATCTGTTTATTTTTTTTAGCTTTTTTACATAGGCTACTTCCATATTGTGTTGAAATGCAAGCTGCATTGGTTCTTGCATTGTTGATAGAAAATCATATTTGTGACAGATTTTTTTTTGTCTTATAGAGAAGGTAATTAAGCTGTTGATTTTCTTTAATTATCAAATAAAGTAGGAAGTGATTAGCAACATCGGAGTAGCAAACTCAGATTTGAGAAAATTTTGAAAATCGAGATGCATCGATAATCGTTTTATCAGTTTAGAATCAAATCGTTGACCTCTGAATCGGAATCGAATCGTGAGGTGCCAAGAGATTCCCACACTTAATAGCTGAAAGTGTGAAGGAGTTGAAAGGTGCGACGGAAGAAATAGAAGATGATGGCGGAATAAAGAATAGAAGAACAATACTTGGAATGCTTAATGCATTCCAACAAATATCACAGGGGTCTTCCATATTAAACCAATGAACATAATGTAATTTCTACTTGGAGGTAGCTACAGGGGATGCAGTCTATACAGTGAAGGAAGTTACTTTGACTTTTGGTCTTCTCGGTCTGGTTAACTATATATGAGCTAAAATGGCCATATAGTTTAGAGTAATATGTTCAGGACTAAAATATTGATTTCATTCAAAATTGGGTGCAATGTACTATAAACACAATAGGGCACGTAAAGCATGTAGGCTCACAAATATAACAAATAACCACAGTGTCACCTAGTGGTGACATGGACATAGATTCAAGCCTGGTTCCTTGGGTCGTGTAAGAATTCATGTAGAAGATCTCGCCCCCTTCATAAATCTTTCCAGCAAAAAATGAGGGGCAATACCATGTGCAAAGGTTGTTTATTTCTGAAACATCCATAAAGAAAAGTAACTTGTGCAGGAGTAACATTTATTTACAAATACTCATTTGAAATTTAGTCCTTGTATTGTCACATACAAGGATTAAATTCCAAAAGAATATAAAAATATCAACAGACATTTTAGGTATAAAGAGTGTGCTGGCTATGCTAAAACTTGAAAGTGCTTTGGTCCATGGAGACCTGGGAGAAAAAGTTGTCTGCAGTAGCGTCAGGAACCATAGACTCATCAGCTTCATTCTGGAAGACAGGCTGACAAAAGGCATCACAGGATTCTTAGCAAGCCTTAGCATGTTTTTAGAATCATTTAACGGTTTAAAATAGATTCTATGGATTGGGACCATTTCTGTCAGCTGAGAAATGCTCTAATGTTAGAAATATTCAATTTTGTTAGAAGTATTCAAGACAGATCAGATAGCTTTAAGCACAGGCTACTTCATTTTTGTACCACATATTTCTTTGTCAAGTTGGTTACGTATAGTTTTCCACTCTGCCAGATCTCCCATGACCATTGTGAATACATGCACGGTCACACATGAACAACATTAACATCCACCTCCTGTTCCTCTTTGCTCAGCAGCAAAGAGGAAACAAATGATCGTTCTCTTCCAGTAGGGAGGCAACCATTCAATATTGGTAATCTTTAAGGCGAATATTGCCTCTGCAGGCAATGTGATAATCAACGACCTAGTCATGCTTCCTCAGCGAGTCTATATTATTACCATGTATGTGTTGAAGAGAGTGGATAGCATCTCAAAAAAAGATAACTATCCAATTGACTGTTATTCCTCAACAGACTTGGCAAATTCAGCAGAGTACAACAGATGCAGAAGAACTCTCTACTTGGCTCTTCTGTATAGATCCCTGTTAAGCAGTAAAACTTACCTCTTCAAAGAAGAATCTGTCCATGATGTTTAGAGAGGACTTGTGGACAGCTTCGTTGACATGGAACTGAAGTGCCTTGATCATGTCCAAACCATTCAACTCGTCAATCATTATGCAGAGTTTGTCAATCTCACCCGCTTTGTGTGCTCTCTGTAGAGAAATTAAACCTGTAAGACGAATCGTTCCTTTGCTGTGGTCATCCACTTTAATCTGTGACTGTCAAGAATCCATCCGCATCATTCAGGCTATTGTGTGGCAGATTCAATTCGGTAGATCTTCCGGGTTATTAATCTCAAAGAGCCACATTTTTAATCTCTTTAATCAAGACCTAAAAGAAATGTCTGCTGCCAGAAGAATATGTAAGTGTAATTTTAAAAGCATATTTCTCTTAAGTTCTTTTTCTTGCAGTTCTGGCCAGTACTTTACTCAATCTACTCTTTGCTTTGCTCAACTGGCTGGTTTAAAGTTTGGTGCCTTTTCCTTGACTTGCCAATTTGCACAATTTGATCTAATTTACTCTCAATAAAGTGCTACAGTTTAAGTGTCAATGCACACGCAATCTGTAAATATGATCATTGTGAAGAACAAACTCCTGAAGTTGGATCCAAAAGGTGTCTTCTTGAAGACCATATCATGTCAGACATATTTTTTGCTTTGACATACGTCTTATAAAATATGTCTAGGAGTGGTTTACTGTGGTTTAGCACCTTTACGGCTTAATTGTTACACAATGATACTGTGTACAATGTGATACATTACCAATAACGTAATAAAGTATGAATTGGGTGCATTTAGACTTTCATCAACACCAAGATAAATAATGGACAGGCTGTACAGTGAGCCTCAGAGGTCAGCATTCAGATTTAACTACACGAACAAGCTTGCCTTAAGCAACTACAATGCAAACATTGCAACAGGCTTTAGACAATATACCTGTAGAATATTGCAGATGGCATCCAGGATGAGCAAGAGGATTTTGCTGTCTTTGGCTTTCAGCAGGTTGAGCAGAGGCGCCAGCACCTCGCACTGGACCAGGAAGGCCACTTGCTCCACTGTCCCACCACTGGTGTAGTTGGTGACAGCCCACACAGCCTCCGTCTGAGTATTGTAGTCTCCCTAAAAACATACATGTCATGTTTAACTAGTAGAGACACTGAAGATATACTACAGGAGTAAAATAATGAACATGCATAATCCACAGCAGGTTGGGGAGAAGACGAGGGGCTGTGCTACTCAGGTCAAATCTTATTTTTAACTCAGAAGTTGGAGCCTGTTGGGGTTTTAAGTAGAAGTGAATGTCTAGTCATAGAATTTGTAGTACGTGTAATGATGTAACCGGCTGCACTGTGGCTTTCCACACGTGAACTATGAGAACAAGCAAGTAACAGGAGAGCATTTGCATCTGCTGTTGTTGGCCTATCTAGATTGCTAGTTAGTCCAGTTTCTTTATTCTTACCTGGAATTATATGAACTAGTTATTTTTGTTTGTTTTACTCGGGGTGACTGAGACTCAAAGATAACTAGTTAAGAGTTAAAAAGTGCCGTACTGTGTCGTTATTCAGTTGTATTGGGGACTGGGGGCATATTATGAAAATTCCACTTTTTTTGTGCTTCTATACGTTCATTTGGGTATCTGCGCTGTCTCCCAACACTAAAACGCTGGAAAAAAACAACTCACGCGGCTTGTTGTGGTGTGGTGTTGTGTTGTGTTGTGGTGTCAGAAACAATATGCTTGAGTGTGTCCATTGGGATCACCACCAACGTCTACGTAGATTTTAAAGCACGTCCATGTAGGGAGTGGCCTTGGACCGCCCCCCACCACCACTGGGCAGGCAGCAGCTAGGGGAGCGAATCTCGTGGAGGGGGGAGGAGAGGGGGGAGCTGACTCATTAGCATTTAAAAGGAACAGGCACTCAAAACAGGTCAATCTGTGGGGAGGTGTTTTGACAGGGTAAAAAGGGTGCGGTTTGAAATGATTCTTGTGGTATTTTGACCAAAATATGTTAGAAACATTTCATTGAGACCCCAAGGAACCATATCAACTTGTGGAAAAATGGGCATACGATGGGTCCTTTAAGTCTATTTCACTTACTACCTTTTGAGGGAAATAGAATTGGTACATAATCAGCTTTGGCATATTGCGACCTTGTCTACTGACCTGATGTAGGATGTCCACAAGGATTGGCATCAGGCCAGCATTGATAACCTCTTGGATCTGGGTGTCTTTGCCAGCAGTGATATTGGACACTGTCCAGACGGCTTCCTTCTGGATATTGGGCTTCTGGTGACGCAGCAGGCTGGGGAACATCGCCAGAGCGCCTGCATTCAGTACACACTGCGTCTGCTCGTCTGTCCCAGTCACAATGTTCCCAAGTGAGTGCAGGACCGGAGTCTGGGAGGGCAGAGAGAGCAAGTCAATTATCTGTAGTGTTCACGATTTCAGAACGATACATAGGAGGAATGTTCAACTATTTCCAGACACACAAGTCCATATAAAAATAAAAACGCAACAAAACAAAGTACAAAAAAAAGACATTTGCTCCAATGTTTCCAGAATATCAGTGTTAATGCAAAATGCAGCTGCATGCAAAAGCAGACTTAACTTGATTTTCACTTAATGGTGCACATGTGCCCCAAAATCAGTCCTAAACTCAGCAAACACACCACAGGAGTGAAAAAAATGCTTGAAGTTTGAAAAAAATATGACATACAGAAAGTTGTTTTCTTCAGCTTCAAGGTAAAGGTAAAATATACACATAAAAGGGGGTTTCTGTGGCCTGTGACCAACTTGAAGAGCGATGGTATATGTGACCGTAAAATGAGCTGGATCCTAACTATGTTTCACCTTTGCCAAACGCCGCCATGAGTTCAGAATCTGACTTTTAACAGAGCAGCTTCTTCTGTGGGACAACACACATACCACGATGGAGAGCTCCCCACAGGCGAGCAGCGGTACCAGGAGGGGCACCAGGCCGGCTTGCACCACCAACCCGATCCTCTCATTGGACGAGTCAGTCAGGTCGGACACGGCCCAGCAGATGTTCTCCAGAATCTCCCGGTCGTTGTGTTGCAGGAGGCGCACCAGGGCCGGAAGCAGCTGCTGCACCGCCGTCAGAGGAGGACCCGGGTTCTTGTTCTGACACAAGTTGGACAGCGTCCAGGCGACGCAAGACTAGGAAGGTGCATTAGGAACAGTGTTATTTGACAACATCATGGTTTCATAACTGTGATAGTTGTCAGGTTAACAGATACTGGGAATACGTTTATGAAACGACTGTGAACAGAACGATTGCCAAATGGGGCCGGGTGATAATTCAATATGCTCTTTGCAGAGAATCAGATATCATAATTTCGCAGTACACGATTACTTTGTATAAATAGTTAACCAGCACATACTATCTCATTCAAAAAATATTCTGATAATTGGTGTGCACATGTAAAGAAAGTCAGCGTATAGCTGTACATATTTACATGAATCACCTGCAAGTGGAATAGAAGTAGATTTTACCCTGTTGTTTTTTTTTGTATATATTGCCGGGTTTTGCTTGATAACCGATAAAGCGGCCATGAGCAGAGCAAATGAGGCAGATTGCATCGACCAGAATGCACCTCGGGAACCAATCGGCTATTGTTTGTCAATGATTTAACTTTGAATTGGTGCAAAATTAGCTTGTTAAAGTGGCTACTTGTGACACATGGGTCTCTCAACTACAAGTCCAGCCTTGCATCTCAGCTTTCTTTTCAGACTGTGGATAATGAGTTCTTTGCAGGGCCACAGCGCCATGTAATTCAAAAAGCCTCTTTAAATCATTTTGAATGAAACTCACAGGGACCATGTTAAGGTCGGGGACAGCCAGCAAGGCCAGGAGTGGATTGAGACCACCGTGATTGATCACAAGGTCTCTGAAGTTGGGTCCATCACCTAGATGTGAGCGGGGAAAGGTTGTTCTCCAACTACCAGAATATGTAGAGGCAGCTTTTCATTATGATGTTTAAGTACATGTGTTTAATGTTTAAGTAAGGCTATTGTGATAGATCATTGGTTCCTTCCTGTCCTGCGTGAATCACCATGTCAAAAAACAAAACATTTAGGCACAAAACTTTTACATTAAATTCAAAAGCCCGTGAAAACCTCTTTAGACAAAAAGGCAATTATAGCTTCACACAATTTCAACAATTGTTCCTCACATCACACCTATCTCTGCAAATAAACAGTACCTGCGATGTTACCCAGGGCCCAAATGCCCTGCTCGCTGATGTGCGGGTGTGGTGACGCCACCAGACTGATGAATGCCGGGATGGCCCCACCCTCCACTACGGCGGAGGTCTGCGCTGAGGTACATGAGGCGATGTTGTTCAGGGTCCAAGCGGCCTCAAATTGGATGGGGGGGAACTCCGATAGAGCCAGAAAACTGACCAACCTCGGGATAAGGTTGGCAGCAATGATGCAGTCAATCGTTGGATAAGATTCTCTTGAGATGAGCATCCTGTGCACCAGGACAAAGAGACGGTGGGGAGTTGACAACAGCAAAGGAACTTTTGCCTTTGTTTAAATGTTAGTTATAACTGATGGTTGCCTGTTGAACATGTTTGGGAACAAATTGACTTTCAACTCAAAACCAACAAGAGAAACAAGTATTTAGAAATGCCGCTATATGGCTGCAGGAAATCTAAAACCAGTCTGTTTGCAGCTCACATCCAAAAATGTCTTCACGTTATCATGTTTTTCTATCTTTAGTCAGAAAGTGTCATGGTTAGCATTGCACAATATAGTATCATGTAAAAACTGGTCGGTTAGAAGTTCTTTGAAGGGATTCAGGGTTCTTGCACCATTTAAAAAGTAAAATGTAATGCTTTTTAAGACCTTTTTAAGACCTCAACATATATAATTTAAGACCCAAAAATGTCACAATTTCTTTGGAATATGCAATTTATTGCCTCCTACAATTGAAATCAAAACTTTTTTTCAAATTAGGAGTCAGTATAATAACTGACAATAACCCTTCCAACACGGTTTGGCCAATATAGATGTAAACAATCAAAGTGATTACTTTGTGATGCAGAACAGAGCCAACATAACATAGATAAATTTGGATTACACTAAACAACACAATGCATTGCGAATCGGGGAATATGGCAGCAAAGACGCCACGTATGGCATCATTAGATTTAAATAAATTGTGCCTCGTCACAGTATAGAGAACCCACAGTACTAACTTCTTCTCTGAGGGTACCGTTAGGCACCCTCAGAGAAGAAGTTTGCAAAATTTGCACTTCCCCATCTTCTTTGCATTTTCAACCTCACATCGACAACCACGTAATGGCGACACGCAGCCTGACGTCAGCCTCTGTAGTCGACGTACCGTAAACATCTATTCAATTTACAAAATACTAAATTAATCAACTAGTAGATGTTTTACGATGCGCCACTGTGCTTTCTCGTCGTCATTAAGCGCACCGGCAAAAAAATTAATACATAGGGCAACTTTACGTGAAATTTAAGACAATTTAAGACCTTAAATTTTAATGAATTTTAATTTAAGACATTAAGACTTTTTAAGGGCCCGCGGGAACCCTGGGATTGTACCTGGCTGCCTGTGTGGCCTCCAGCTGAACATCTAGATTCTGGCTGTTTACTCCTCCTACAATCTCTTCCAGAGACCAGTGCTGGGAAGGCCAAAGAAAGAAGAGAAGAAGCCGGTTATCTATCGGCCCAGGACACCGAACTGGAGCATGCGTTGTACAGGTCTAGGCCAGGCTTACAGGATCAAGACATAGCAGTTCAACCGTAACAAAGATGTGGAGCTAACGCTGGTTGTTGAGACTATTTGGTGGTGACAGGGCTGTAATCAAAAAAGGATACACGGTGGGTCCTCCTAAATCAACAGGGTGATTCAACTATTTTACATCAAGGGAAAATGCTTCACACCGTCATCATTTGCAGCGTTTATGGTAAAACTAACTTCTTCTCTGAGGGTACCGTTAGGCATGGAGGCTGTTGCATCTCATGGACGGGGAGCTAAGCTAAGCTAAGTTACACAGTCAAATGTGACAGATGGAAGTTGTGTTGTGTTACTGGCGTCCGGTTCCCTCTTCCCAGCCAGAGCCGGTAAATGAAAGGGGCGGTGGAACAGACAAAGGTGGGCTGCGGTCTACCTGTGCGTTGGGACCTTTCTCTTGGAGAGGAGAGGTGGGCTCATCCAGGAGGCTCTGGACGTTTCTCTTCTTTAGGATGTGATCATCCTTCTTTGCTTTCCGTAACTGCACATTGACTTCCGCTCGTCTTCGTCTCATCTCCTGAAGAAGTTAGCGATGGGAAGTTCGTGGGGTGTAAGATATTACCGACCATTTTACCGACTCGGTTCTTTGAATTTCGTTCAGTAAAATGAACGTTCATCGAATCGTTCACGAACGACACATCACTAGAAGAAGTCGAGCAACATTAAATCATGAGCCATTTGTCACGATGAGCTGTCCCCGGAGCCCACGATTAATGGAACACGGTCGACTGTTACTGGAGGAACTTACATTGACCCTTTTCGCTTTGTTTTTGAACTGGCCGAGACGATCATCGCCGTCGTCGTTGCTGGCTGACATTGCTGCCCGTTGAAGAGGACGATCGGTTCCAATAGGATTTTAAAGACCCTGTTAAAAGATGATAAACGTTGAGAAAAGTGACCGTTTGTACCAACGATTGTTTTCGCGCCCTTCCTCTGCGTTAGCTAACGTTAGCTAGGCGGTTAACTAGCTAGGCTAGCATTTAACTGGCTGCTTGACTTGAGGCCAAGCCGGTTATCTAACACCATGTGGCTCGCGCACACGGAGTCTGCCTGGTAACGTTATAGACCTCAAAGCCCGCTGATAGAACGATAACACACCACTAGTATAAGAAACAACTCCAACTAGTAATGTACATATACAGTTAATTAGAAACGAGTATGTCGCCAACAGCATGTGCGACGTCCTTACCTTAGGTTTCTTGTATTTTTGAAACCGACATGACGTCATTTATATACCACCCTATTTTTCTGAGTTTTGATTGGTCCGACGCTCATAAGGTGCTCACGGGGAAAAAAAGAAGAGACGCTTAAAAAAACAAAGACGTTGTCAAAGGCAACCGCTGTCGGTATCGCGAGATAATATGTTGTTTTAAGATGTTTTACATATTTGTAAAACATCGTTGTGTATTGGTTGTATTTAATTGCGGCCCATTATAGCTATCCCCGAAATACAAATTGGACCGTGAGTGTCATTTACTGTAGACAGCAATGTACAATTCAATTTAATATGTTTTTATAAACTGCTTTTTATATTCTTTGTTTCCCACCTCTGGTTACGTATTGACCCAGTGGCCTAATGGATAAGGCATCAGCCTCCGGAGCTGGGGATTGTGGGTTCGAGTCCCATCTGGGTCGTATTTAGCTCCTTTTCGGTGTTTATGAATAAATCCGTGCTAAATGACAAATTAAGTATATCAGTGATTCTACTCACTCAAACCCACTGTTTTTGTATTTTATCTAGTTCAAACATAAGGACAAATACATACATGCACGCACTAACGGTCTAAAGCCCAGTGTATGCTTCTGCGTTCAGAGCGACGCAGAGCAAGACCCCCTTGCGTGTCCCTTGCGTGCCTTTTCACACCTCCTTGCGTGCTTGCGTGTGTCGACACATCGAAAGCGACGCAAGCCTCCCGCAGCGTACAAGGCTGCGATTGGTCTGCTAACTATATCCTTTACGGAGTCTCACATTTCCGTTTTCATAGCCCAATACCACTGTTATTAAAACGAAGAATGTTTACGAGAGGTATGTCCGTGTACGTTTTGATAGTCCCCTTTACCGTAAAAACCAGAAAACGAAAACACTCGTTTTTCGTTTAGAACCAAAGAACGAGACAAACTCAACTTTTTACTCCCTTAATCCCTTTTGGGCTTTGCCCATGAAACGAAAATACGAAGCAGAGCCGCTAAACCGGAAGTACGCAGATTTTCATAGTAAGAGTCAACGCGTTTTCTAGGTTTTACGGTAAAAGGGACTATCAAAAGGTACACGGACCTGTAGCTATATGGAAGAGGCTGTTTTGGGCCCAACTACCAAAGTAGTCAGAGCAAGGACCTTTTGTTTACATATACATATACAATACATATTAGCCAGTTTTAAATGGGTAACAGAGGTGCTCAGGCAAATGTAAATTCTTCAAAATGTATAATTATATATATATAGTCCTATATTAGTTCTACTATATTATGTCATATCAGTGTTTCCCCTAGATTCACAACTATGGGGGGGGGGGGGGGGGGGGGGGGCGGACGTACCGGAGGGGGGCGTGTGCGTTGGGGCGCAGATGTAATGGTAGGGAAAACACTGTACATGATATTATTTATTTATATCTAATATGATATTAGAAGTATTAGAAGAAGTATGATGCCATTTTTGCTATATTAGTTAAATTATGTTATGTTATATGAAATTAGAACTATGAAGTATGATACTATGTTTGATATATTAGTCCTATATTATGTTATATGATATTATAAATATGAAGTGTGTGTATCAACTGGCAGCTAACTAGCTAACATCATGGCACGGAGGTCTTTTTTTTCATCGCCGACCATTCAACAACTCAAACATGAATTAAGAACATTTTAATATGTCAAAGAACCATTTAATACCCCAAAAACCTGCGCAATTCACGCCGAGTAGCAGGGGCAGGAGAGCGTGTGATAGCCTCTACTTTGGCAGTTGCGGTGCGAACCTGACCTCTTCCCACCTCCTTACCCAAATACAATTTAATTATATTTAACTGTGTTTAAGTTATTTATGTAGGTTATTACAGATGTATTTAATGCTGGACTTTTGGTTTCTTTGTATGTAATCATTATTTGTCCCACTTCAATCCTGAATGTAAACCGAAGAGGTCAAAGGATGAGAAGATCTAACGTTGATCTGTGTTCCAAAGAAAATGACTAGTTTTATTGCCGTCAGATTTCTTACTATTTTGAAAAAAAGAAGCCTTAAGTTATCACTGATTGTGTCCATGTTAGTTGCACCTCAAAGACAGATTTTAGGGCAGCTTCTCGATTGCACCAAGACATTTTTTCCAATATTATTGTTAAACATTCAATTCTTATTTAAGGACGAGTAGTAGTAGTTACTGAGCCAGCGAAGCCGGAGGCATCAGTAGCCGCAAAGTGGTAACAACAAGAGGTGGACTCACTAACACCAGCATCACACTTTGCCAGCAACAAAGTGCTCAGATTAGGAAGCCATAGAGATGGGATGTACTTTACAGATGTTATTGTACTGCTGGACAATTTTTCTAGATGGACTGAAATGCTTGATTGGTGTTACAAGAAGACATCGTCAGCACTTGTTATATTTATCTCTTTCTTGTAAATAGGTCAAATCTAGAATGTGAAATGATGCCATGACCACCATGTTTCCCTGTTGGCATGTTGTGCTCAGTTGTTGTGCCACTGGAGACAACCTGTCCAAACATTCATTTCTTCTACTAAATTACATTCCAGTGTCATTAAACTGCAATCTTATCTACATATTGAGGGACATGTTTATCTCAGGTTACGGTCACAGTTTTCAGTTTTAAAACCCTCCTCCCAAAACAGGCTTCAGTAGACCAGTGTTATTTGGCGGCAAATACATTTTCTGTAACAGTGTCATGCTGGTGTGTCCAACATGCTAAAGAGCAGCTAGTCTGTTGCAATGACTATCAAAACGTACACGGACCTATCCACTATAGACCTGTGATATATTGCCGTGTTCAATATATGTTCTTTATCGAGCAATAAATATAAACCCTTTACCACTAGAGAACAATATGACTTATTTACTGTGTGATCTTATCCGATTTAATCTAATCGATTGATGGGTCGCAGTGTCTGATTGCAGCCACCAGAGGGCAGTCGAGCCTCGTTTAAATTTAGTCCACCCAGGCGGCCCAAAGGTAAAAGCGCTACCTCGCATCAAGGTGCACTAAAGTTACTCGAAAAGTTGCTGGAATCATTTATCCCAAAGTTGACTGTGTATCATATTTTTTCAGCTATTTGTCTAAAAAAAGGGAAGGAAGAAGATGTTCATTATTTGCACATAAGAAAGAGAATCTCAGTTCGCTTTTACGTAAATATTACTTGTTGAGCAAAAGAGAATAAGTACACAGAACCGTATTTTTCCATCTGGTAAACAGCCGTGGCCTAGATTCTGTAATCCATTCATGAATGAAAGGAGTGTCATGTCAACGTGTTTACTTGTGTTTTAGGGACGTCCCACCGTCTCCTTCTCCGTCCCATCGCATGTCATTTCTAAACCGCTCGTATAAAATCTCAGGAATTCCGTCTCTGCAGCAGAAGTGTGTCCACACTGAACATCTAGGAAGGATGATGGGGATTATTCTGTTTCTCTTGTTTCTAGGGTTTCCTCTCGACAAGACGGAGGAGCATGGTATCAATGGTAAGTGTACGTTTTCTTTTTACCCAGTCATTTGTTGTGCATTTTTATGTGCTACAGATGTTCTTTACTTTTACCCACTAACTTGTTGTTTACCATGTAGCCGTCTTCTAAAGGGGGCTATTTTTCCTACTAGTACTTTCCCTGCAACATGGTCTGTTGAGATGTATTTATTTCTCTATTTACTGTTCAACACCGAGGCAATCCTTGGGTTTGGATTATACCAACACAATGCCCCTTTCATCGGTATTATGTTGAATTCTTTTTAAAATTGTATATATAAAACTACAAGGTGAAACATCACAAATGTTTTGTCCCCAATAATCCAATGATTTTCAATTTCCAATACAAATATGTGATCTAGAGGAGCTGGTCGCATTTCATTACTTTGATGGATTGGGTTTCATTAAAAAAATCTAATATCTGAGCTGTAGATTCTTATCAAGTAAGAGATCTACGACGCAATTATGCTCAGATCAATCAGTGTCATACTCTAGAGGCAGTTCTCACGATCAAAGTTCCCGATAAACCTCCAGTTGTACTCTAAACTTTGTCCCACTTCATTAATTCATCTGAATAAATGTCCTCATGTAAGTAAGATGAATCCATTTGTGTGTCTTATTGTAGAAGCAGTGGCTTTGATGTCACAATTACACACCACATCAAATGGAAGGAAATGTCTAACTGAAATACAACTTTTTCGTTTGTGGTCAACCCAGAGCTGTACACTCTGGTAGAAAAGGGTCAACCCATCTTTGTGGATCCGGCTCCAAACAACCAGAGCTGGGGTTTGGTCAAAGAGCCCTCTCTGCCCATTAATGAGCTCCTGGAGAAGAGCAGCAAGACCGGCGAGTCCAAGTTCAGCCTGCACCCTCTTCCCTCTGCCGTCTGGCCAAAGCACAGTGACCTGGCCCCCATCCCTCGCCACCACGGCCTCCACAACAAGAGCAAAAAGGGCCCCAAGAGTGACCGTCTGCTGGAGCACAACAGCGAGAAAACCCGAGGAGAAGTTGCCTGGCTGCTCCCCAAAACCCCGCTGACCGGAGCCACGGCCGCCGTCACCAACCGCACCGTGCAGCGGACCAACCAGGAGACCCAGTCCAACAGCACGGACGGACACCCCAACTCCAGACCCAGGGGTCCGGCCCTCGCTCAGCCTCAGCCGCACCAACCGGCCCCCTCGCCGCGCAGAGATACCCCCAACCGACGACTGGACCAAGAGGAGAACCGGCCGGGGAAGTCCAGACTCTATCAGTCGGGTATTGGTGCAGCGACCCGGAACAACAGCCGCCCGCCGGTGGTCCTCAACCGGCGCTCCTCCAGCCTGCTTTACCAGTTTGACATCTTGAGGCGAGGTACGGGAGGATTGGTTGGGTCCTTATGTGTGGCCCACTTATGCAGGAGCATCTTTGATTGTTTCTTTGTTGAGCTTCATTTTCCAAACTCCCCCTTTCAGAATATTTCCAAAGATTGAAATTATATACAACACATTAGATACAACATCCATACGCGTTCTAATGGAAACCCAGAATAGAAGCATGAACCTGATAATTAGCAGGACACGTTCCCTTTAATCTTTTGTGATGTAAAGTATCTCCTGCAAAATTAAAATAGGTTTATCTCAACATTTCATCTCAAAAAGGGTTCAAAAGCCACATTTGTTAATGCATCCGGGTGGCTTGTATAGATTTAACAAGCTGTCCCTGTCACGGTGGAAAGAAACACACGTTCAACTTTGCAGAAAAGAGTGAGTCATGGAACGATATCATGTACACTGGACTCCACAGACGTCTATCACAGAGTGATGGTTTGAACCCGACCACCGTTGCAAAGCCAGTGAGACGGTCCTGAGATTGAGATAGAAAATGTGTGTCTCACACACAATCTCACACACACACACACACACACACACACACACACACACCATCTCCTCCAGTCCCATGTGGAGGAATGCAACGCCTGGGTTTTGTAATGACAACCTTGTTCTTTTCTAATGACGGCGGAATGAGCGTCTGGCAGCAGACCGTCTCTTTCTTTCTCATCCCTTCATCCTGTCGCCTGCTTGTCTTCTCCTCCGCAGAGTCCGACTTCACACACGAGGCCTTCTGCATGAGCGATTGCAGGAAGGAGAAGGAGGAGAGAGAGTATTACTGCTACAGTGAGTTTGGTACGTACCCAACCAAAGACAAAGATGGTGTTTTGATCCCAAATGTTGGAATAGCTTACGAAAGTCCATAAAGGTCAAATAATTAACATGCCTGAACATTTTGAACACATGCCAGGCTTTATTCAGGTAGATATTAACTAACTGATCACGGTCTACTGCTTAGAAAGAGATTTGGGATAATAAACTACTGTATGTAGGCAATATATGTGGCAGCTAAACGTTATTTTGTTGAGACCATAGGTTAAAGTTTAAAGGAATAGTTGGACATTTATAATGTAATAATATAAGGCCTGCACAATAAATATGAAGCAACAAGCAGCTGGTTAGCTTAGCACAGCAAGAAGACTGCAAACGGGGAAACAGCCGGCCTGCTGCCGTCCAAATATAACATTGACTTCCAGCGTTTATAAAGTTCACAGATCAACTAACATGTTACACACTGTTTGTATAATATCATTTTGTTACTGTTGGACAGAGACAGGCTAGCCGTTTCCCCATTTTCAGTCATTGTGCTAAGCTAAGCTAACTGACCCCCCCCCTCTAACCCTTCAGATTTACTGAGCAAATAAATATAAGTGGTATCAATCTTCTCATCTCACTCTGGGCATTAAAGTCTATTTCCCAAGATGTCAAGCGACCCTGCGGACCTGTGCACATTCTGAATGCAGGGCTGATGTCGATGTGTCGTGTTCTTTTCATGTCTCTTCAACAGCTGTTAACGGGATTGTTTACGACATCGACGTGTTGCGTAATGGAATACGCATCGTTACACTGATGGTGAGCAGTGACGGCTTCTACAAGATGAGTCGACTGTATGTGACCCCAGACAGCTTCTTCTTCAAAGTTCGCCTCCTGGTCCTGGACACCTTCAAGTGCAGCAAGCCGTGCCCCGACATCAAGCTCGGTGAGCGAAGCGTTATTGTTATTCATTCACAAGACAAATCGTCCCAATCATTTCAAAACTGACCTCGTTTGTTCCCAAGGAACCCGATACATTATGATGGGCCAGATCTACCACCGGAGGCGCCACCTTCCCAGTGACCTCCTCAACCTATTGGGGGGTAAACTGAAGCCGGGAGACGGCCTCCTGCGAAGCAACAACTACGTCGAGAGATTCAACAAGCGGAGGCACCAGAAAGCCCTCGAGGCCACGCGCTCCAAGTGCAGGTGAACCCGAAGAGAAGACTTCCGCCTCCTGCTGCAGGGGAAGAGACACTGCAGCTCACCTGAACTGATCACAACTAAGTATTGTGCAAGATGGAAGACACTTTGCAGAAGGCACGGATCTATTTTTTTCTAACGGACTGCCATGACGTATCAAAACCCTGGTTTAATATTTTTTACTCCTCCGTAAAGTCCCTGGAGCATGGACTGGTGCTCTCTTTGATAGAAAACACAAGCCACTTCATTTAAATGGATTTTGCAGTATGGTTTTGTAACGTTTGGGGTTTCAGATGAGGGGGTCCCCACTGTCATTTCGTAAACTCCTCATTCGTTCATGGCTGGTTCATGAAGTCCCCCACGTTCAAACATTATAAAAGTGACTCACTTTCACAGGGCTATTAGTTCATAGAATGGGTGTATTATGTCATACTGAATCATAAGTCACGTGGGTTTGTTTGTTTTATTCATGTATACTTAGCGCGCCAATTGTTCCTGCTGAGTCCGATCCCGCCTCTGTAATCCTTATCCAAGCACACATTTGAGCGTATTTACAGTTTAACAGTTGCACGGTACATTTTCTGCGGGAAACCTGGATCGCACTGTACAAATCCAACATTTCAGACCTGTTGATTGCTTTGATTCCATTGATGTGAATGCAAAATGTTGCGTGGCACCAAAATACTGGTGTAGTAACACTCGATCCCCTGCGTGTTGTCAATGTGGTTGTTGTTGTTGGGGGGCAGGAAATGCACTATTATTGTAACAAGGCCCAAAAGGGAGCGAATGAAGGCTTGAACAAGCGGCAACAAACCGCAGTGGAGGAAGAGGGACGGGACGGCTTATTTTTCTAACTTTAATTATGTGCTCACGATATAATATGCAGACTGGGACATCAGAAGGGGCCCTGCTGAATGCGGAGCGGGGGTGTTGTTGTAGGGACGAGGCCATGAGTCTAATCGCAGGAATCTGATCCTCTCCACACCTGGACACACAACTTGTAGAAGTGCCTCCGCAACAGCTCCCCTTTGGGACGGCCCTCGTTTCTCTTGCTTACACACGGACACGTCGTCCCCTCGGGAGTCCCAGAACTGACAGGATGAGAGAAAAAGAAAGACGAGGGGAAGGTGGAGGAGAAGTAAATAAGGTTACGTAACAGGGAGGGGATTCAAGCAGGAGGGGGCATGTTGGGTCCGTCTTTCTAAAGGGACAGCCTGTTTAATCAGACATTTCTTGCTTGATCGTAGTTCCACCCTGAGCTCATGAAAGGGGAAACTTGCACTGAACGTTTACACTGCTTACATGAACCCAATAAAAAAGAAAACCTGTACTGGTTTTGTACTCAACGACCCTGTGGAGAATTCATTTGTGTTGAACCGCTGCTCCGATCACATACATCTGCCCACTGACCCAAACATCGTCCCCCGTTATCTTTCCCAGTGATTGCATGGGAAGGAGCCCCCAAAGTAAGTCACTCTAATTAGAGTGCAACAACCATGTTCTCTGTCTGGCCTCCGGGAGGAGAAACCAACCCGGGGGAACTTGGACGTCGAGGCAGGCGAGGCTAAGCCTCTTTTCTCCCCGCGCCCGTCTGTCAGCTCGGCCGCTCGGTTCCCAGGCCGGAGGAAGCCTCTATCTGCGATCAGCGCTGGAGGGAACACATGCAGGCGGGCAGGAAACAGGAGCCGGCTTCACATCTTGGCTACTGTCGCAGCGGGAGGACATTCCTCCTTGGAGAGGATATAAAGGAGGAGGAGGAGGAGGGAGGAGAGGGAGGTGGGAATCTCTCAGTTGCTTCCTGTGTGATAGCCCCCGAGCCACAAGGGGGGAGTGAGAGAGAGGGGGGGGGGGGGGGGATTGAAACCACATCTGCGGCGCTCGCAGCGTCCACACAAGCCTCTGGATTCATTTAGCGGTTTGGGTTGGGGAGTTACGAGAGGGAGGTGCGGGTGAGAGGAGAGAGAGGAAGGGCGACCTTTCGTGTGTCATGTTGGCAGTTTCATCACAGGAAGCGTTTGTACGAGTGTGTCGGAGGTCGTGACCCGGTCCAGATAATTGGCACAAGTTAAGAAGGGGATTGGAGGCCCCGGGGGAACAAATAAGCGGTAGCCCCTCTGTTGCACTCTTGTAGACAGTAATTAGTTTATTTTTCAATGAATTTTATAGAACACATCATGTAAATATTGTCTATATATATATAAACGACTAATGTGACGCTAAATACCCCAGATACAACACAGATGTTATTTCTGCCGCACCCAACATTGTCCCAAAGGTAATGGGTCTCCTTATTTTCCTTCCTGTCCCCTTAAATGTTCTTTACAAAGTGCCTCGCAAAGCATCCCTGCATCACTCAGTTGTCAAAATCGCTGTTGACTACATGACACAGCTGTTCATTTCGGAGCACTACCTCTACATTTCATTCAGAAACACAAGCAGGGTTAGTGTGATCCCTTTCAGAGCCCAGCAGGGTCCGTCTTGGACACACTGAGGAAAGATAAACTTCCTTACAGTGTGTCTGTGATGAGCAAAGGCAATGAAAGAAAACACAAGTCTTTGGGAGAGAACTGGTGTCAAAAACATTACTTTATTATCTAGGATGAAATGTCCTATCAAGTACAAAAGAGAATCTCTTCAGAGTTGCAACAGTTAAAAACAGTATTCTTTATCCGCGGTTATGTTTCCTCAAACTGAACACGTTTCATTGATATGAATAAATAATACAAGAAATGCAATGTCAATATAGAACTTATGTGGAACTGGTTGGTATCTTACAAAAAAAAAAAAAAGGAAACCTCTTTACAAGAGTTAAGTGTCACTCTACCCCATTAGATACCTGTATGCTCACAATATGCAGCAGTTTAGATATAAAGGGCAATTTCAGTTCAATTAACGAGAAAAAGTACACAGAATATACAGACGGGTTTAGTTTCTGGTTCAAAGACCGAAAAATAAAATTTTCTACTGCTCGAGAAATTCTTTCATCTCAACATATTTGGACAGCCAATAATATACAATAGAGATTAAAGAAAGTGGACGAAACACATCTTCATCAGATTACAAATTAACAGACATTTGTGTGAAAGACCCAGAAGACGATAAAGAAGACGGCAGCAACATCATCTCTCAACTCTGCGAATACACATAAAAAACCTGATTCAAACAAAAACATTTGCCTCATTTTAAACGGTTCTCGTCAACGGTGTCTTATGACTGCTCCCCCGCCTACAAAACTGATAATCAGATTACAAAAAGTTTCCCAAATATGATAAAAATGCCGCTATATAAAATGTTCATACAAACCCCATGGTACAAAGACTCGCCAGTCGGCACTCAAACGCAGACCGCAACATAACTGAGTTGATGCTGAGTGGAAAAGTCCATTATCCAATTACTTAAACCTGCTTTGAGGGCGAGTTGAGAGACACATGCGAGCCAACCTGTCAACTTCAAGGAGATGTGTTGGAAGAAGTGTCTGACAGATAAGAGGAGAGAGGCAGAATCAGAGCTTATGAACAGACTGTGTGTGTGTGTGTGTGTGTGTGTGTGTGAGAGAGAGAATGGAGGGAGGGAACGTAGGCCTAAAATTCAAAATTAAAGGAGAACAAAGCTCGTCAACATTTACCTCGTTTCAGAAAAACACAAAGTGGTAAATGGTGAGAATGCAGGCAGGATGTGGTGGGAGGGACGGCCTGTCCTGGGTGTTTCCCTTCCATCACACATCCAACCCCTTGAATCACTGCAGTGAGCGACGTCTACAGCCGTGCTTTAAGCCACCTCTTGATTATTCAATTTCTTTCCCTATTCTATTCTCACAGAAATCTAGCTTCTATTAAAAATGGAGAATCTCAGCATCAGGGCACGAACAGTGAAATGAGCCACTGAATTTGACTCTACGAGGCTCGTTCATTCTGGATGAGATGGAGTTTGGTATGAAACACGGAGGGGAAGACACTGAACAAGGAGGATCTGAAATCTGATTTGCGTCAACGGGGGGGGGGGGGGGGGGGTCACTTTTTCCTCTTGTGGGGAACGAAAACCAACATTTGTTCGTACAGCAGCGATAAAACGCTGCTTTCAGGCGTAGTCAGTAAATGGGAGATGAAGCAACTCTACGGTCGCGTACATGCGTGTGACGCCTGCCTTTTTGCCACACGACGCACACAGAGGACATTTTTATTTTTGACCCCATGTGAGGCAGCGACTAGGCTTCGATTGGATGTTTGGGACATCAAAATGGGAAAAGATGAAGTGAAGTTTGCACCTCAAAGCTGACACTTTGCTCGATGGGACACAGAAAATCAGCTACAGATGTAACAACTCACTTACAACCCATCGACTCAGCCGGCGTTTCCCATCTGGATCGTTCTTCTCGGGAATGGGAGGCGCTGGGGGGGGGGAATTCCGCCGGACGCCAGAGTCCGAAACCGCCACCCCCCCCGGTCTGACTTCTCTGCCGTTCCGTCCCAGTGACACTTTGGATGAAAAGGGGCTTTTCTCTCTCGCACCTCGGCTCTGCAGAGGGGTTGGACGTCGGGCGCTTTGCCACCAGAGCGGGTTAGTTTCCAGCACGGAGCAGTGCTCTCCTGCAGAGAGGGCTCGGAGGGGTTCGCAGCCCGACTCGGACCACAGCGCGAATTCATTCAGAGGAAACCTCAAGGCTTGTTTTTTTTTTGTACACTCGGATTTTAGGGGAAGAGCTAAGAGGCGGCTGATTGTAGTTTGTTGTTATGAGACCTACAGAGACGGGCAAAGAGAGGAGGAAGAAAACAGTTGGGAAAGCTTCTTGGTGTTTCCTTTTTTTTATTAAAAGCTTTACAATATGACAAAAATATGCACTAGGGGAAATACAAAAAATAACAAAACAAAAACATGAATTGGATGCCAGTGGGTCAGACACTTTGACATAGACCGAGCAGCCATGTTGGTGAGATGTTACGTACGACGTGATGTCAGCTCAACAGTGTATGTACAAGGACAGGGACCTTTCCTTTAGACTGGAGACTGTCAAGCTCTGTCCTATTTAGAACAGGAAAGCTAAACTATATCTTTCTCCAATCCGGCTTTACAGATCCTACCATTATTTCCTTTAGAAAATAAAAATAGTCCTTCAAGAAGAGATAATATGCACATAGAGTAAGGTAGAGCCAATAGAAACGAACTGATACATGTTGCATGCTTTAAAATTCTTGGGTAAGAATTGAGGTAAAAGTGTTTGGCTCCAGCATGTTGTGACCGATAAACAAAGGTCCCGTCAAACTAAAAGGTTCCATATCTGTGTGTGTGTGTTTGGAAAATTGAAGTCAGATTTTACAATCAAAATCAATAGCTTTTTTCATTATTTTTCAAAAAAAATATTCTGAAGAAGGAACGCCAAACTTCATATTTTGTCTCAATAATAAACAAAATATCAGTCATCTGTTGCAAGAAGAGTAAGAAAATAACTTTTTTCTTTGAATGTTGTGTGTTACCAACATGGCTGCCATTGCTAAACAGTAGAAATGTATTTTTATTTTCCTTTGCTTCTAAAATAAAAACGACCACACCTACAGTGTGACTTAATATTTGCCCTTTCTTTTAACGTCCTACAGGCTGTTTTAAACAAGTAAAAACAGCAAGGTCAGCGGGTATAGCAAATGTATTGTTTAGTCTGTCTTAAGAGTGACCCAGGCACCCGGGAGTTTGACATCACAATCTGCAAGAGAGAGAGAGAGAGAGAGAGAGGGAGAGAGGGAATGGATGGTGTAAATACACACGGGCGAAGCACATCACAGTTTCAGGCACACAGCTGGATGCAAACGGCGAGACGTCGTGAACTAATTGGACATCAGAGGTGAGGTGCTCATAGAAACGCCATGTTGGTCTCGATCTCGCTACCTCCAGTTAAAGCGGTCAACCGCTTCTTTAGTTAAATAACCTGACCCAAGTACGGCATGAAGACGAGCTTCGCCGTAGTGTGCATCCACCTGAAGCAATCACACCACGCAGCCACAGCAATGCAGTGAGGTGAGTTCAGAAGCACAACCAGATGGTTGGTGAAGTGATTGGCTGCTGATTTGCTGCTTCCGTACTGCGGAGCAGGAAGAGCGTTGACGCCGTGAAGAACAAGGTCAAAAACGTCATCATTTTGGTGACCGGGAGCTTTGGTCCTTATTCTAGAGTCGAAAGGCCCGGATTCAGCAGTGAATAAACTGTTCTTGGGTTACAAAAAGTGAGCCGACTGAAGTAGAGGGTTAGAGTGTGAAAGCCCATATAGTCTGAGGGGAAAAGATGATTGGCTCATGTAGGGAAAATTGTGCATCCCTCGCAGAGCTCAGAACTCAGGCTTTTAAAATAATACAAAATATTGAACGTTAGTGACGTGCGTGGCAGTGGAGTTTACGACACAATCGGAACCAAACCGAACAACAAAAATGCCAATGTCCTTGTGAAGGACTCAAACCACCAACTTTATCATTAAAGTTGTATAATTCTTCAAATATGACAGTATTTGTGGGAATTTAACCAGGTCAGTGTTTTATGCAGAGTTGTTCTGGAGACAGAAGAAGCTTTTTGTCGCGTTCAGTCATGACACGAAATGAAGAGGGCGAAAAAACAAAAATGATTTAGATGTTTAAAGAAAGATAGTGACCAGGAAAATCAAAGAGAATGAGTCAATGAACTCCGGAAGCATCTGACACACGTTTTATTGCTCCAAGGAGGTCAGAGGTCAGAGTGGGCTCCACAGCAGTCCAGCTGGAACTACCAATGAATTTGTCTCTTACTCTATTATTACATTATTCTGTCACCCAGAGGCCTGCAACACTGCTTCAATTTGTTTTCAAAACGCTGGCTGCCTTTTTGATTTTTCGTTTCCTCATCAGCTCCCACCGTCGGCTTCTTACCTGCTGGCTTTGAACCCTTTGAGCTTCTGGACAAAGAAGGTCTCCAGAACCTCGGCACACTGGTAGAAGGGCGAGTCACTGGGGTTGTAGTAGCGGCAGTTGTCAAAGATTTTGGTCATGTCGGCTACAAACTCTGTCAGCTTGATGTACTCGCGCTTCTGTAGCCTTTCCTCCATGGTGGAAAGGTCTAAGAAAAGGGGATACACACATGTTAATATTATGAATGAATAACGAAAACCATACACATTTAGTCGTAAATGCAACATCACATTGGCAGAAACAGGAGATAAATATCTGGCTTCCCAAACCGCCTTTGTTGCTCAGATCTGCATGCCTGCGCCTGTAATTGCAGCTTATGCGGCGTGTGTTTGACAGACATTCAAGAATGTTTTTGTGGGAGCACAGTTCATCACTTTATACGTGACAGCAAACATCCACAACCATCGCCAGCTTTAACCTCGATCTCGTCAGCCTTCCAGTTCTGACCGACGTGTCCTCCCTGAGGAATTGGTGCTTCAAAGTCAACAGCCCCCGTAGGAGGGTTGCATTCAGAGTTACTAACCAGCACAGATCCCAGCTAGTAGAAAAAGAAAGGAAGTGAACTGGCAGCAGCCGAGGGTTCACTGCATCTGCTGCTGCCAGTGTTTTGCTCTGCCGGGCGTCCCCCGGGGGCAGCCTTCTCAGCATACACATCCCACTCTTAACCTTCCTCACCCCCACCCGGCCGGCCAGGGGCTTACCAACCTCCTGGTCAATATCAAGACCTCATTCATCTCAGTCATCAGATTTCATCTCAAAAACTACCAACGGCTGCGGCTACACAAGTTCAATGCCCCCCCCACTGAAAACCAACATGGACTTGGGTTTCCAGCACCTGGCCAACGGGAGCTGAGTGTGAGGCCGGCAGACTCGGACCAGCTCATTAATGGTTTGTTTGTGTGGGAGCTCAAAAAGGCCCTGCTGATGCGAGTCCCCATTTACATGGCCGGTTTGATCCGCGTTGGAGGGCTTCCTCCCCGCCTGGCCGCCTGGCGGCTGTGTTTTAATGCTTGAGATAAAAGGGACTGGGTGTTGCTTCCAGGAAAGCAATTATGAAATGAAAACAGCACCGCTGAGGACATTTTATCGTCCATGGCAACCAACCCCCAAATGTGCTGATTCAAGAATATATTTTCCCACATAACGGACCCACCAAGTGGGTCCACAAACGATATGTTTTTAAGTTTACTTTCTTTTAATGATAACCATTCATTTCAAATATTTTTACATTCATTAGTATTGATTTTGTATGATGCAACTTTAACAACCAATTAAATCTATTAACCACATATACTGTCAGTGAAATATAAGAAAACGAGAAAAAACCTGTGACGTTATAAAAATGCTAACTTTGCTATAACAAAAGTCCAAAATACAAAGACACTTAAATAATTATGGTTCAAAAGAGAAATTCTTGCATATGAGAGACTGAAACAGAAACTATTTCAAACTTTACCACGATGATTCTTTTTTTTTTACTTGATACAACAACTTTTCACACAGAAATAAAAAGAGGTCGCTGACTCAAACGGGGCAGGAGGAGGCCAATCTTGCAGCAGTTGGGGGACAGCGGCTACAAACCGCACCGTCAGTATTCACTAAGGTGTCTGTGTGCTTTTATCTCCTCCACTCACCCATTGGTTCCTTGATGACTCTGTAGTAGTCCGGGGCGTCGTTTGTGTCCACCGGCTCCAGGAACGGCCATGCCATTTTGTGCGCCTGCAGAGGAGGGAGGGGTCGCCAGGGAGACACAGAGAGAAAGACAAGACACTTGAGAAAGTCCAAGCCGAGGAAGAGAAAACAAACAGCGCCTTGAAAATGACAGTGGAGGCAGGTGGGTCAACACAGATGTTCAGTCTTATTTCTTTCCACATTTCAGTTTCCATCTCTCTCCCCCCCCCACACACACACACACACACACACACACACACACACACACGTAGAGAGAAGAGGACAAATTGATAGGCAATGAGAAAAGAAAGGGAAACAGGAAAAAAGGCAGCTGTCCAAGTAGCGCTCTGCGGAGCCAAACCCGTCAGATAAAAACACACTTTTGTTTGCTGCTTTTACTCTGTAGACGCACCACGAGGAGCTGTGTTGTGTCAGTCGCTTGTAATTAAACTACTACTACAGCTTCCTGTGCTCATTTACCTGTAGTCACTTCACCCAGAGTTGTGCTGCAGATTGCGCTTTTTTTTAATAAACATTGTTTGTTTGATATATTAGCAAAGAATTTTCTCTTATTTTACAATTTTGTCCATAAAACTACGACTACAAAAGAGGATGAATAAAGCTGCCCAGCTGTTCTGCACCCACTAGGCACATGCGTGTGAGCAGCCGCTCACCTGTAAGGACCGCAGGATTCTCCGCAGGCCCTCGTAGTCCTTGTCAGTGAGCGGCGTGAAGACCGTCATGGCGTCCTCCGTCGACTGACACTGTGGACACACGTACTGGTCGATGTGGTTGGCCTCGCTCTGCAGAATGCCCACACAGCGGCCGTGGTACCAGTTCTGACAGCGGTCACAGCCGATGTAGAACCTGTGAGGGAAAGGAGGAGCTTTTACTTGTCAGGCCCAAAAACACACGTCAGCATTGAAATAGCGGTTTGTGTTGATTTCTAATCAGATTGACTTGTGACACAACTTCTGTGCTTGGAGGTTATACGTTTTTGAGATATTGCTTCTTTGTAGACAGTATTTTGGTGTGTTTGGAGGAAAAGCTCAAATTCCTTTGGGTTACGTCGGGCGCTCACCCCCTAAAGCTGTAAACCTAAAGGAAACACTGCAGTGCCACAGTGAGGATTGTTTGGAGCAAAAGTGAAGGACACAAACACTTACTGAGACTCATCGTACGGCGTCTGACAGATGCAGTAAAGCTCCTCCGTGCTGACCTGTTGGCCCCGTTTGCATTCCACACAGATGTAGTCATCCATCTTCTTGGCCTCCTTCTCTGTAATACCCACACAGTCTCCGTGATACCAGTTTGTACACAGGTCGCAGCCAATGTAGAACCTTGAGGGGGGCAAAGTATACAAAAAGATGTTGTCACAGAATAACTCTGACTAACACTTCAAGTATGTCAATCAATGTACAAAACTATAGTGGAATTAGGTTTAAAATGAGGTTGTCAACCAAAAGAAAACACCCTGTGTCTCTATCACATCCATGAAAAACTTATTATGATAATACGTAACAAAAACACGGATCACCTGATCTCAAAGACAAAGATTGGTATCAGGGTGGATTCGTTTAGCGGATTGTAAGAAGCCAATAAATTCATGTAAAAATGAGAAATGTGGTTTATGGAGGGGGGGTGGGGGGGGCTTCAGCACATGACCACAGTGATAGAAACACCAAACAGCTTTGGGTTGATTCATGCTTTATACTTGTCAGTAGGTCGGCTGCAAAAGTGACGTTGAAATATCAACTATAAACGAAATTCCATCCCTCGTCCTAATATTGACTCTACAGCCAGTGCTCGCTTACTGGATGAATGAATGAATGCTCTACACTTGTTGCTGCAGTCTGGAGGTTCATGTTTGATCAGTCAGCAAAGTTCAGGGCGGTAGACTCTTGCTTTAAAGTTTCTGAACCATTGGAAAGCAAAACTTCAGAAGCGGAGACTTTATGTGAGAACAAAAACTGAGAGTGTATTTCTGCAGATGAAAAGGCAAGTTGACGGAGTTCCTGCAAGAGGTCGAATGGACCAGCAGTTGTTTTTTGGTTAATTTTTAAACATTGCGTCTCACTGATCCTCCTACTACCACGCCTACACCCTGGGTACAGTACTACAGTTCTAATTAAAATTGGAGAGGACTCCGGACTCATCGTCATACTTAGTCTCGTCGTAGGGCGTCTTGCAGACGCAGTAGAGCTTGATTTCTTTTTTGCTCTCCTTGGCGTTCGTTGTCGAGATCATCTTTTTCTTCCTGGACTTGGCTGACGTAGCAGTCTCCCGCTCCTCCTCCCGTTTCCTCTTGTGTGAGGAGGCGGCGCTCGGGCTGAGGTGGTGTGGAGGGGGGATGCCGTGCTTGTGTGCCGGAGTCTGTTGCTGCTGGTTGTGGGCGGCGGCGGTGGTGGCGGCTGCTTGAGCTGCCTGTTGGGCGGCGGCCTGAGCCCTCTCCTTCTCCTTCCGCATCCGCAACAGGTCCTTCTTTAGCTCTTCCTGCAGAGCGCAACGTCAAGGCAGACAGGGAGGACACTCATTAATTATAATGTCAAAAGAAACAAAGAGGTCTCCAACGCCATTAGTCACCTCTCTTCATTTCAAACATCACGCTTGGAAAAGATGTGGCTTCATACCTGGGCTTCGAGCTGCAGCTCCTTGTCGAGAAGCGCCCGCTTCTTGAGGATCTCCATCTTGAGACTTTCTTTGTGTCGGTAAAGGAGCGACGAGAGCTTGCTGGCGTTGGCCAACCTCCTCTTTGCCTCCATCCCCTCTTCCTTCTTCTTCCTCTTGGTGGCCTGCCTCTCATCCTTGTCTATCCGGTCCAGGATGTACTTCATCACCTGGTTGCATACGATCATCCTGGACAGACACGGACAGAAGACAGCAATTTATTACCGACTCGCCTCCTGACCTTTTAAAAACTGTACAGAATAGTCAAGTACTGTATTGTGAGGATGGATAAAGTAGAAAAATGTCAAGTCTCGCATAAAAGCACGACTCAAGGATTAGCTCTCTGAATCTATTAAAGACCCATGTGGAAGAAGGGCTGTGCCTGTTCAGGGCATTTAAAATAAAAAAAAAAAAGAGCATAATACACACTACACTTCTGCTCCTCCGATACACCGGCATATATTTTTCATCCAAACAGTTAAATGTTTTAGAAAGTACAACCTAAACAGCTATAGAGTACTTTTTTTACAAAATGTAAACATTCTTTAAACGAGTAAGAAATGGCAGTGTGTGTCGATGAACAATAAAAGTATTAAAAACCTAAAATTTAGTACAATTATCATAGTCTTTGATAATTGAATTTCTAAAAGCAATGCTGCTGTGTAATCAACCCCGTCTGCAGCAGACAGTGTTTGTGTGTTTGTGTCACTGGGCCACGTGCCTTACGAATGTTGGAGGGGTTTTATTTTATTTTATTTATTTGTGCGAGACTCCGCGCTTCAGGAGCCGAGGGTTAAGAGAGGTAAGGTGAGAGATGGACAGATGTACGACAACTGGGAAACCACGCTGCTCTCAGAAAGAGAGGAAGAACATTCAGGCCAAATAAAATGAGTCATCTGTAATGTTTTATAATGTTTGGTGATCTAACTTCCTGCAAAACAAAACAAAAAATAGTGGAACTACAGGAAACATTAAGTAATGCTAGAAAAACTAAATGAAAATGTCATTGAACGTCAGCTTAACTGTAAATAAAAAGAAAGGCTGGCGCTCAGTGGCGAGTATGTTCACTCATGTTCGCTAACATTCGCAACTAAGATCCAAAAATGTTTGGTTCACGTTTGTGTGAATAACGGACTGAGGTCAAAGACGGGCCAGGGCTCCTCCGCCGTGAACACTGAAGTACACACTGCGAATGTAGCACGAGAGTGGTGGACACCGTCGAAACTGGGCACACAAGCGAACGCTGACGGCACAGCTCGCTGTAGTTAAACACTGAGCGTGTTTTGAGGGGAAAGCGAGGACGTGAAGAAATGGAAAAAAAAGGCTTAAAAAATAAGCAGAGACAGACAGCAGACAGAGCGGCGGTAGTGATGTCAGGGTAGTCTGAGGTGGGTATTTCAGGTTTGTGTGAATGGGTACAGTGTTGACACACCGTCTGTGGACATAAACACATGGTTGTCAGGGTCAACTCCAGGTCAGAGTATAATCTACGTACGCCGTATAAAGCAGGACTTTCTAAAATATTTATCTACATTCAGTTGTATTTTATAGATTCTGGTTTGACTTTTATATTTGTTGGTTTGTTCTTCTATCTTTATACAAATTTTCTGATAGTATGAACTTAAATGGAAGAAAAAGAGGAATATGTCGTAATTATTTTGTCAAACGTTACAAAGCTAATTGAGTTTTGATATAGAGAAGCGTAAACTGGCTTTCCCAACTAGGGCAGGAAGGGCATTGTGTGGTTTTATTGTGCAACGTCTCCCGTTTATACACGGTTTGTCTGTGTGTTCACTCGTGTTGGGTCACAGAAAGTACACGCAGCTGTTGGCGGTTACACACCCAAAAGTTCCCACGCTGTGTAGTACCTCCCAACGTGGTGTTTGGACAACAGCAAAATGGAGAGATGATTTAATGGTGGACTTACGCCCAAGTGAGATCCATATGATAAGAACGTGGACACATAGGGATTCAAAGAACCTTACGACAGGTAAAGGTAATCAACAGGATATCTGTGCTGCTGTTGCTTCGATTTCTATGGAACAAAAACGTGCTGCACATTCATTGAGATTGGTGACAAACCGCAGACAGACCTTTGGTTCTCCTCTCGCTCTACAGGCGTCATGGTTTTCTTCTGCTTCAGATGCTCGATCGCAGCGTTTTGCTTCATGACCACCTGAAACAGACGACGCGGAAGGATGACAGAATGAAGAACAAAAAAGTAAAGTACGATAAAATGTATAAACCCACGTGTGGGAAAAAAAAAGAAGAGATCATTTTGACTTTATGAAAACTCCTTGTAATTCTAGCGATGTTAAGCATGTACTACAAACATCTACGGAAACCCATTATCATTAAATGAAAGAAAACAAACATGCACAGTCGTGTCAGCATTGAGCCCGAGAAACAGACTGAGGTTGAAACTAAAAATAAACCCAGACTGGGGACTGGTTATGTACTGATGGCAGGAAGACAGCGAGCCTTCGCCTGGGATGGATGAGCACACGCACGCACAACGCACACACACACACGCACGCACGCACGCACGCACCTGTTTCTGAATGATGTCGCTCTGGCTGGCTGCGTTTAAGGCTTGCTCTCGCTTGGCCTCGGCGGCTTGTTTCTTCTTCTGCTGCTGCTGTTCTCTGAGCTGCTGGATCCTTTGAAGCTGTTCCTGCACAGAAGCTGCCTGGATGGTCACCACGTTCCCAATCTGTGCAAACAACATGTGCGATACGGTGCATCATTGGTACGGTTTAATTGTGTGGAGCGGTAGCATCTTGTGAAGATAATACAAGCTGAGATCTGGTTCAGCTGGCTTGCCGCTCTACCTGTCCTCCCTGAGCTGAGGTGGTCCCGGTCTGTTGTATCTGAATAGGAAGCTGCAGTTTGATGTGCTGTGGAACAGAGCCTCCACCCTGCTGAGCCTGCAGCTGCGCCAACACCTTGAGTCACAACACATAAGAAACACAAGTTTAATAAGCTGAAAACAAAACCAGGCTGGTGGACTTTAAAGTGTCCTACTGCTGGACACCATCTCAAATACAGATGTTTTGGGAAGCCTAAGGTGCTTCGGCTAATGGTACGGTATCGATCACGGTGTCTCCTTGTTAATCATACCTGGACCTGCTGCTGCAGTCCAGACATGCCGAGGATCTGAGGGGTCTGCTGCAGCTGCAGCTGGGCGGCTCCGCCTTGCGTTTTCACCTGCAGCGAGGTGGGAGACTGGATGGGCATGTGGGCCTGCGTCTGAGGGGGCAGCTGGCCCTGCGGGGTGGCCGACGAAGGGGTGCTGGTGGTGGCCAAGGGGGTTGCCCCTGCCTGGACAGGGGCAGCAGCCTGCTGAGCGGGTTGTGCTGGGGTTTTGGTGGAGGTGGAGCTGGGTACTGTGCTGGCTGGAGTGTGCGGGAAGAGCATCATCATGAAACAAATTCACTGCAAGTCACGTCCACAATTATACCGCAGGCTTGGCCAATAGCAAGCTAACAAGAGTGGTGCGTGCTCGGTTCTCATCATACCTGTGCTTGATGTGGGTGCAGCAGCGGAGGCCAATGGGGTGAAGAGGAAGCGCTGCATCTGGCCGTTAGGCAGCGCGGCCTGCATGAGCTGCTGACCGGGTCCTGGGATGACGGTGACCCCGTGAGGTATGACCTGCAGCTGACCGGTGGTCTGGCCCTGGCCCTGAACCATCACCGTCAGAGCCGGTTGGGTTCCCCCGACACCAGCCTGCCGATCCACACCTGAGCCGGCCTGCTGCTTCTGTGAGAGGCGGAGAAGAGAGGGGAAGGTGAATTACAACCTACGACCCAAACTGTCTTTGGTGAAAAATTGTGGACGTATCCCACTAGTCAAAGCATGAATACATTTTAGGATTTCTCCACAAAATGTCGTACCTCATTTCAAATGTATTACAACAGATTTTGTATTTGTCGGCCCTTGTAACACAGACAGTCATCTAAAAAGGGAAGCTGCCTCTATGCACGTTTCATTCTTCGCCCATGTGTTCAAGAGTTTCTCATCGTCTAAAGAGAACTTGAGCCAAGTCATGAACTCCTGCTGGTATGTATGTGATACTCGGCTATATGCGTGTATGTACACATATTCACACACATCATCAATTACTATCACTCTCGTTAAAGGAAAACATGTGGGGAGAAATAATGTCTAAGGATCAATGTTGCATTGATGTCCCGAGAAGTGTATAAATAACCGTTGTTCTCCAAATACCTGTCTAATAAGTCACAGGCCATGTTATCTTTTATTTATTGCTATTTGGTAGGTGGTAATGTCAAATACTGGGGGTGACCTATGGTGACCCTAACTAACCTGTGTTAGCTGGGTGAGCTGCGCCAGCGTGAGCTTCACCTGGCCTTGCCCCTGTGCCCGCGGCGTCCCGGGGGGTGTTTGGCCGGCTGCTTGTCCCGATAGGGTGGCGTTGGTCGCCCCCTGGCCTGTGACCGTGGCGACGGGGCTGGCACCAGACAACGCTGTGGAAACTGCCTGGCCGCGAATGATCTGCGTCACCACCTGTTGTCCGCCCTGACCTGGAACAGAAAGGCGAATAACAATGGTGAGATTAACCAGACTTTACACACATGCAGAGAAGACTTGCAACAGCTAGTTTGCCTCGATTTGTTGCTACTTGTTGATCTGAAGCGTTTTAAAACCTGAAGGAAAAGTACATTACCTTGCTGGACCACGAGCGGTGAGCGGAGTATCGTCTTCCCCATTGGTCCCGTCTGCTGCATCGGTGTTCGGATCACGGTCATTCCTGGGCGGATCTGACCACCGGCACCCAGAACCTAGGTGGACATTTACATGAAGTATTAACAAATAGTTTCAAAGGCAGCATTCTGTACAAAAAAAATAACAAAGGTCAAAACACAAAGAAGCACATCTGGAGCTGATTACATTCTGTAATATCAAATAAAATAATGCGGTTACTTTCTTAAAAAAGAACCAGCAGCCCAAGCAACAAAATAAATCGTAAGACAGAGCAGAACAAAGCAGAATAGAAGCAAGAACATTTCGAGTTGTGAACGTGCAAAAGGACAAATTAAAATGACTCTACGGATGCTTCTGGGCAGGCGGAAGGCAGATGTACCTGCTGCTGCGAGCCGGGAGTATTGGGCCTGATGTTGAGTGTGGTGGTGCGGGGCTGGAATGTGGTGTAGGTCTGGGCACCACCTGCCGTGCTTGAGGGGATGATACCCAACACCTTCTGCTGCACCACACCTTTAAAGAAAAGAGAAACAGAAAGATACCCGAGTGAACAAATGAGAAGAATGACCAGTGAGAATCTCAAGGAGAGGTTTTAGATGGAGAAAAGGCTTCCGTGGGAGTGAATTGTCGATATTAACAGTTGAGACAAAAACATGAGTGGAAAGGTGAGAACGATGAGGAGATATTGCAAGTGATGACACAAACGGCACAGAGGAACAAGAGGTTTTAACTAAAGGAGTCAATTCTGCAAGGGCAGATCTGGCACATGTGGTTTAAATACCAAATTGTAATTGCGTGCTTGTAATATACATTTATTTGTCCAGCCTTTTACGACATCCACAAACATTTCTAATACAATTACTGATGGTACATGTTTGCGCGTCACAAGTAAGCAGTTGTGCATTGATGCAACTCAATACATTATTTGTCGACTCGCTTGATGGCCAGCGTTTGATCACAGCAACTGTCAATATTAGTTGAGCAGGTAAACAAAATCGTCAAAGGCTCACTGAAAGCTTAGTTGGGTTCCCCCCAACATACCCGAGACCCCCTCATAAAATATGCATGAATTGAGATCCTACGTTCTGAACTTTGATCTGACAAAGGGAGCGTTTCATATTTGTTCGCTGGGCTCTGTGCCTTAATGAGCTCTGAAATCTGATGGCCGAAATGGAAAACCATCTCTTTCCTCGGCTCCTGCCGCTGCATTTTCGCTGCGGTTTCGTGAGCACAACCGAGCAGGTAAATCTATACATCAAGGGTTTCCCTCTTCAAACATGGAGGTTGAACCCGGCCGTACGACCAGGGGAGTAGCTGCTCCGGTCACACACATCAAACGCGCTTCTCTATGGGCTGGCTGTTTGGAGAGGTCGGGGAGTTGGGACTCCGGAGTTGAGAGGTACACTTTCATTCAAAAAGACGAAAGGGAAAAAAAGAAAAAAGAAAAATGGAATCCTGCTATAGAGGGCTACCTGTCTAGGACGCAGACCTCAGCGTAAACTTGTTTTCCTGCCTAACTTCCTTAAGCCCTTCCAAAACAAACAAGGACGCCCAACACTCATGCAGAATAAATACACATGTCCATTAAATGGTTACACTCCACCTGAACTGCGTTTCCCCTTCATGGCGACTTCAAAAAAGGTAAAATAAAAATAATTTTCTTTGCATCGCTGGTGAATATTATTCTCTTTATCTGGTGAACGCAGGGTTACTGAGAGAAAGTCTGTGTTAAATGATGCATTTGTTATTTGTACCCCAATTCAAGTCATTCTGTTAGTTAGCTTGTCAGATAAAACCGAGCTTAAACATGCAAAATGTAATCTACATAAACGTTGATACAGCTTAGAAAGATATTTAGTCTCCAGACTAACCTTTCCTATACAACGTTTTGGAGATTTTCACTGAAGCACATGTTCAGCTTGAAATGGCACACTATCTAATGTTTATGGCATGTAGTCAGGTAATTCATGTCGTGAAAGCATAACATGAGCTATATAACCCGTATAAATACAATTCCCATCATCCAATAATATGAGAGGACCACAGACAGTGGTGCTCACTCCAAACGCCTCATCCGCAGTGTCAATAGTGAAATTTTAAAAAACGTCAAAAAAACACCTAACTAAAGATAGTACAATACTAAATCCGCAGTCTGGATTTAAAACTTCAGACTACACAAGTCTACCATCCCCAAAACAATCCAACCAAAATAACAGCTTTCTATTAGATCACCATGCCGACGGGCGCAGCCAGACATGATGTGCCACCCCAAAACTAAGCAGCTGACTCATGATGTTGGCTCATGATGTTGACGCAGTCCAGGCTGCCTCAGTAGCACGAAACACAGAGAGCGGCTGACCGCTTCTGAAAGGTCGTCCCCTATAACATTCGTTCAGATGGAACAAAAATCTCCCTTGGAGATCAAGCATCCAGCAACTACAGTCCATTTCTCCAGCATGTGAATGTGAGCCCGATATTTACTCTCCTTTTAGATGCGTTTTTTAATAATATGATAGATGCTGCACTTTTAAGACCGGAAAACTACAGAGAAGGGAAAAAGGTTACAAGATACAACACATACACATCAGGTCAGTGAAGTCATTCTTACTAGTATATCAAACAGCTGCTTTGCCAATACCAACAGTATATTGGCTTAGCTTTAGTTGAAAACACCTGCCTTCTGCGTCCAAAGACACTGCTATAAGAGCTCTCTTAATGTATTCAGAGATCTAAAAAACTTAAAGAAGTGATTCATTTTGAGCATTTGAGGAAAAACATGGCCGCATTAGCATTAGCATTAGTTAGGTAAAACTAACTGTGGCAGATGTGTGAATTCAGAGGCAAAGGGCCACCGTGCTTTTTGGGCCTTTAGAAAAAAAATGCTTGTGTGCTTGGCTCACTGACAGAGGCAATTGAGGACAGAGGAATGTCTACCGTGTCTAATTTGTGGATTTTAAAATGTTTGGGCCTGTGGTAGGTGGCACCAACAACATACATCATAAAAAATGAGTGAAGACCGCCTCCGTTCCTCCAGGGTGCTTTGTGAGTTAGTTGGCACACCAACTTCAAACAATATCATTCAATTAATGAGGCAAATCTAATTTGCTCCTTTGACACATTTCAAATGTTCCTGTGGGTCTGAGATGAATAAATGAAAACACAAACAAACATGTCGCGGATGGAAAGAGGAAATGTCTGCAGTAAATAAATGCATCCGTCTGCCAGTGTGAGTGTTAGTGAGGCCTGCCGTACCTCCTTGCGAAGTCGGCACGTTGACTGTGACGATCTTGCTGTTGGCGGGCAGCGGCAGCTTGGTGGTCACTACCTTCCCACCCACTGAGGTCCCCGTGATCTGGAAGGTGTGTCCACCAGACGTGGCCACGTTGGTCTCCGCTCCTAGAAAAGCAAACCCGGGGGAACAGAGACACTTAAAAACACGATATAAACACGAAACACGAAACCACATTTGTTAGAAGGCTCAGGGAAACCGGTACGCTGCTCTGCAACGTACCTTGCGTACTTTGACCCTGCTTGACCCAGGTGGCAAACGACTGCTGGAAGTTTTTGTTCTGCTGGAATGTGACGGGGGTGCCCATCTTGGTGGACAGTACCACCTTGGTGCTGGGGGTGCCGTGGCCTGACAGTGAGCCCACGATGACTTTGGGCGTGATGATGGGCGTCGCGGGAGTCCCTGTTGGCGTTGCTGTGACTGTCCCCGTTTTCTGGTCCAGACGTTTCTGAGAAACAGTCGGTTGGTACTTAAACATTAGGAACCCATGGCAGGTATACAAAAGAAATGCCAACACATATCAGTCGGGTCCAGAAGCAAGATCAAAGCCTCAGTTGAAACATTTAAAAAAATAAAAGACTGTGGAAAGACGTCAGTGAAGCACACTCACCTTGGCCTGCTCTGCTGCCTGAGCTTTCTCTTTTTCCACCCTGTAAAACAAATTTGTAAAAAAACAAAAAAAAAGGTTAAACTGAATCAACGTGAAGGACATACTGTGCTCAATTTCAGGTTAATAGTATTTGGGATTTTAGCACAAAAAACCCCATGATTTTTCTCATGCGGTCTGTCGTAAAACATTTTAGCGCCCGTCTCTTTCCATCCTCTCAAAAAATTTGCTCTGATTGGCTTGGCGGGCAAAAAATACGGCGCACCTTTGTCTGGGGGACATTCCAGCCACATGCAGTCTAGCTGGAAATTAAATGGTAAATGGTCTTGTACTTGCAGAGCGCTTTTGTAGGCCTACAAGCACTCAAAGATCTTTAACACTACACCCATTCACACAGCGATGGCAGGCGCTTGAACACAAGGTACCACCTGCCCACCGGCACCAACAATCACACACTGTAGACACAGCTTCTACTTGGGAATGTACATTGCACGAACGAGCCGAGGATCGAACCGGCAACCGATCACCATCCTCAATAATATCGGCCTCTCCAGTTGGATGTGCTTCCAAATGTGGGCGTGGCATGCCTGACCCTTGACCCCTCTGACCTTTCTGAGAAGGCTCTGATCTCCCAGAGGTCGAGCTCCTCCTCAGCCACCCAGGTCTCAATCACCACTGGGCCCGTCTGCTTTGCCGGCTCAGGCTTCTTGGGGCGCAGGGCACTGGAGCGCAGCCCCTTCCTCTGGGGGGTGTGGGTTTCTGGAATGGCAATGGAACAATATCAGATCGCGTTTGTGTCAAATTTTTAAACGTTGCAAAATGAACGAGGAGCAACACAACTGATTTATTAAAATATTTGAAATTCCCTCACATAAGCCAATAAATCGTGCGTGTATTTCTTTTTTGTCATGAAAAATGGTGCCTCTTACCTTTGGGAGTCTCAGGCAGTCCCAAGGGACAGATGATTTTGCGGATGCAGTACTCCGAGCGAATGCCGTGGAATCCCACGTCGCGACGCTTGATGATCTCCGTGGTGGTGATTTCAGTGTCCGAAGTCTCTGTAGCAATGAGTGGGGATAGGGCTGGGTTGTCACGGTGACGTGGAGGAGAAACCCTCCGACATACTCACATGACGCCTACATGAGAGTAAGGCCTGTATCTTTGTGTCTTTCTATAAGCCAGTGGTTCCCAAACCCTCTCTGTCGAGCCCCCTTTTGATGATAACGGTCATATTCTGCTTTCACAACATTAATTACCTGACTAGACGCTGTATACATTAGACAGTGTGCCCCCGACAAATGGGTAGTACCTTATTTGTTTAAATTAATTGCACTATAATATATACATTTTTCTTTCTAAAAAATACATATTACCTCATACCACATCAGTTTATTCCTTTTTTTTTTTGTTTATTACGTTTATTACTACCTGTCCGTATGGTGCCGACAGCTGCGGATGGTTTGACGGCCATGTCGTCCCATCTCAGACAAGCCCACAGGAGCCTCAGCATCAGGCTCACACCAGCCAAAGACTTGACCGTTTGCAGGCGATACCTGCAACACAACCAGAGGTTCAAGTACTTTATTTACAACTACGCACCTGCACATAAAAATCACTGCCTGCTGCACTGAAAGAAACACCTGGAAAACGGAAAGGGTGTGATGTGTAAATTATTCTGAAAATTTGACACTTAATTGCGATTCTTCAGTTGCTCTCTTACAATTCATCAGTGCCAAGCGACCACAAGTGACTCCCTCAGTGTGGCAGAAAACACACAGGAGCAAGATCATGAGTCACGAAGAGGATGACCGAGGTTTCTGGTAGAGTTACAAGCCCTTATTGACGGTTTTGATGAAAGATCAAATGGCTGACATATTTAATAAATTATGTATATATTATCTCTGTATAAGACATTTTGGGTATAACGTATTAGAAATATTCCTTCCATGCATCGTTATGGCTGCAGTTACGAAACAGAGCTTGGCACTAAAACATCTCCACAGGGCTGTGTCTGGGTTTGCTACATGTCCCTTATGTGAAGTCGTCTACGGAGGAAATATCCCTGGGCTGCGGCGCCGGGTCGCTGCACAAAATGAACATCCTGACACTTGTCTGCCTGATCTCTGAGGTCCTGTTAAAAGAGCCTGTGGCTCAGAGCCACAACATCCTTCAGGGACAAAGCCACAAACAGCAGACAGGGAGGGAGACAAACAAATCAACAGGACAGGGCCCTTTGACTCCAGCAGGAGACGGCGGTCTGAACTCTAGCAGCCTTCTCCAAATGTACATTCTCAGCTGCTAATCCTGCTCTTATACTTTGTACCACAGCCATATTTTTTGGATATCCGCTCTCACAGAAAAATAGCAGAACAACTCCTTAGACCAGGTGCACTTTCTTTTGCTGGAGAGTTTTAAAAAGAAAAACAAAAAGGGGTGTTCTGAGGTTTTTTACAAAATATTTTGCTGAAGATTTATAAAATAAGGCAATTGTTGAATTTTCTCGGAATATCTTTTTATTAAACGTGAATTTTCAGTACGGTCTTGGAGATTTTGGAATTCATGATTTTCGTGGAGGCAGTAGATACAAATCATGTCTGACTGACTCTTTATATTTACTTTATATTATATTTACTTTTATATTTTGGTTTTGGAATGTCTGTCTTTTGAACTAGAGTTGTATTTGTTTAGGCGTCTATGTTACAAATTGTTTTCCTCGGTTTGTCTTTCCCCCTCTGACACACAAAGTGACCTGCGTGTCAGATATCGACTACATACCACAGCCGTCGCCCTTGAACAAGATCCCGGCCACAGAATGCTCCCCACTAATCACGGATGCTCGGATGGGTCAAATGCAACGACGGACTTTCACCACGAAGAAGCGCTTCTTGATCAGTGAGGAATTACGCGTGCGGCGAGCACAAGGACAGAAGGAATGGAAGCTTTGAACAACCCTTGCTGTTTAGGTGGTTGAGAAAGCTTCGGCCCGCTTACCTCCAGGTGATGCCAAACGTGGGCCTCGGTGAAGGATATGGCCAGATATCCAGCGCTGGCTTCGAGTTGTAGCTGAAGATGGACACCTCGCGGAACCCGCCTCTCCTCGCCAGCACCTTCAGGTCGTCGTGCGGCAGAACAAAAATGCTCTTGCGGTTGCTCTTTGTGACGAACTTGCGATACGAAGGAAGCGCGGTGTCCGAGCGGGTCTTCTTGGTGCGGGAGAACTTGAGGAGGCGGACGCGGCCCGTGGTCGACGACGAGTCCTCGAGGCTCACGGTGACGGACACTGATGAGGTCTTACCCCTGAAGTCCCTGGTGGACTTACTGACGCAGGCCGAGAGCGCCGCCTTCTCTTCCTGCGCCACCACCTCACCCTGGCCGTCCTCTGACTGGGCGTCGGGCCCGGGGGAACAGACTTTGGTCACAGTCGTTTTGGTCATGGTGGTAAGGGTGGACACCGCGCTGCTCTCCGTCAGCGACGCCACGGGCTCGGTAACCACTCCGGAGGCGCTCGACGGCACTCCAGCCACCTTCATCTGCGTGCAAACTACGGTTGTGGTGGTTGTGGAGGTGGTGGTGGTTACCTGGGTGATGACGGCCTTCGCCGGTTCTGTCGCCCCGGTGTTGTTGTTCTCCTCAGCGAAGTCGTCGCTCAGACTGGAGTCTTCCGCTGAGGGTATGGGAGACGGGGACATTCTGATGATCTTGAGCACAGGAGTGGGTTTCGTCTCAGCGCTGCTGTGCTGAGTGCTTTGACTATTAGCTTCAATGGCTTTTACGTTGTGCTCCAGCCTCGCCACCTTCAGTGGGGGTTTGTAATCCTGGTCTGACATCATTGTCTTGCTCTCTACCTTAGCGGCTGGGCTCGGTTCCTTGTCCCCGGCCTCAGCGTAATCATTGAGAGGGGCCAAATCTCCGTTCACTAATGGCTTCAGCTGCACACCGTCCTCGACAAGTAGCCCTCGTTCTTCGATTTTACCGATGCTGTTCAGCAGCGGCGGTGGACTAAGTACACCGTTATTTGAGCTCATCACAGAATCCCTCAACATGCGTTCACTGGCCAAGCCATCGTTACCGTTGACCTGAGGGAGAGCAGAAACCGGCTTAGGAGCGCTGTTGCCTTCGGGTCTACCCGGTCCAGCACCGTGTACAGTTTCTCGGTTCTCCTGTTGCCCCGTGCCATTCTCCTCTGTGCATGGATGCAATGAACTTACATTTTCTGGGTTTTGCTGGATACCTTTAGAAGGAGATGTGTTTTGACTGCTTATCTGGTTAAGCAGACATGATGTTCTTAGAGAGGCGGATTTCAAGTCGGGTACCTCAGACCCTGTGTTTTCAACATGTGCAGCCGTGGTAACATTTGATGATACGCTGGCTGTTTGTTGCTCTAAAGAGCTATAAATCCCCCCCTCCGACGCTTCATGTACATCAGGCAATGTGACGCCCTCTTGCCCTGAACAGTCTCTTTTGCTCTGATCAGTTTCTTTTGGCCCCATAGTCCTTTCCACCAAGTCTGCCTCCAGTACCTGAGGTACGGAGGCAGTTTGGTTTTGTGTCCCCGTGCTGCAACTGTCTTTGTGAGTGGAGTCTGGAACCGGAGGAGGAGGAGGAAGCGGAGAGGAAGTCTCCTCCGTAGTTTTAGAGAGTTCAGCCTCACTCTCCCCTTTGACTTCACCTCCTCCGAGTTTTCCTGCCGATGGAGTTTGTGTGGAAGATTTCTCCTCCACTTTCACAGCTTTGCCCAGCGCCAGCTGTGTCTGGGCAAGAGTTTCGGGCTTGAGTGGGGCCCGCGGCCGGACAGGAGTGCTCGCAGCAGGGTTTAAAAAGGACGAAACTGGTGTGGGGATCTGACATTTGGGGGCAGGCACCTGCTGCCTCTGCCTCTCCTCAATAATGTGCTGCTTCACTCGTCGCTCCAGCAGGACGTCCAGCTTGGAGGACTTCTTCTTCTTGTAGGCAACGCGGGTGAGGAAGCCTTTGCTGACATCCACTACATCGTAGTTAAAGGGTCGTGTAGGGCTCTCCGTGGGCTCCTCCTTCACGGAGGCCTTTTCTTGCTGAAGACTCGGCCCTGGAGGAAACATTAAGTCCGATTTTAATCTCCATTAATATACAATTATCTTTACAATCGCTGTCAATCAAGTTGAAAACGCTTGGAAAGGACACACAATGCTAAATTGTCATTCTAATAGTGGTTTAGGTGTAAAGCACAACTCTTGAGCCACATGCAATTGAATACTGTGCGATTAGACACGGCCGTACTTTGCATTTCCTCTATTGGCGCGTCAGTGGGGTCCACCTCCATCTCTGCAGGCGATCCGTCGGCCGACAATTCCTCAGACTTCTCCTTTTCATCCACCCCGTGTTTCTTTTCCTCTTCCATCTCCTCTTTAGACTCTTCAACAGTCATCGGAGGATCTGGTGCAGACTTGGAGATGTCTTGATCTTTTGCCTCGCCGCTTGAGACGGCAGCTTGCTGAGCTCCTGATGCAGCCACACCGAGATGTCGACTCAAATCCAACAGGGTACATTTCTTGCCAAGTTTGGCATCTTTTTGGGACAAAGTGACTGAATTACAAAACAACATCTCTATCGCATCAATAACGTGTTTTTGACACTGCAGTTAATCCGCAGCTTTGCGGGACATTGGAAATAATTGGTAGCAGCCTAAATGGTAAGCGGATAAACAAGAACATAAACTAAGTATGAATTTAAAACCAGAGAACTATCAAAAGACATTCACAGAATACAAAACTGAAAACACAAGATCACTGACAGAGACAAATTCACTTTTACAGTCAAATGATAGAAAACCACATTATAGGCCCAAAAACGTCTCCAGACCTTCCAGTTCTTTGCGGTAGTTAGCGTTGGTGTTGCCGGGCAGCCGGGGGACAAACCGCTGCATGTAAGTCTTACTGATCCAACTCCAGCCGCCGTAGCCTGTAACGCGATACTCCTCTCCCTTCTGCTTCCACACCTTCAAGTACGACCACAACATAGAAGAGGAATGAGTAAAAAAAGAAGGAAAAAGAGATGCAAGGTTCAAACAGAGAAAGTGAATTAGGAAAGACAGAATAAAAAAGGGCATAAGGCATAAGGAGAGATTAAAAGTTCAGAGGTGATTCACTAAATGATCACTAATTGCTGCTGGAAATGACTCGCATCGTAACTCAACTGGCTGCATCAAAGAGCCCTTGATGGTCACTCGCACAACATACACTGCGTTTTTCCCCTGAGCAACGCCTCCGTTTTCCTGGCAGCAAGTTCTAAATCTTCAAGTAGACCAGACGGAAATAGTTTTGCTGTTATTCTATTGTCCAAAGTTTTATGTTGAGTATGCAGACAACAAAAGTAGAATATTTATTGTGTCGGTATCTCATGAAATCAAGCCAGTGATGGTGGTCCAATCTCAATCTGATATATTGACTTATGTAAACATAACAGTTGGCACCATCACCCCACAGCAAAACGGTCCTGGGTTCAAACCCGTCCAAAGGCCTTTCTGTGTGGAGTTTGCACTTTCCCCCCTGTACTCTCCTCTCTCCACAGTGCAAATGCATGCAGAGAATAGGTTCATTGCTAGGATTGACAACCTACCTGATGCTTGATTGGAAAGGTGTACTTGACCCAGGTGGCCTGTTGCATTGTCTCCTCATCCTCCAGCTTCTTCTCCCGCTTCTTCACTTTCTCCTTCTCTTCACGTTCCATGGAAGTCATGCGATTTAACCTGAAAACAGAATAAAAGTATGAAGCACAGTAAAATTGATATATACCATTGATTCTACCATCACAGCATCCCTTCAGCCATTTGAGACATGTATGTAAATAAGTATTTCGTTAATAAGTGAGTAAACAATTGGAAAGCTTCTTAAGTCTGTAAAAGTATAATTAAAGCACTGACTAGTGATAGTTTAGAAATTAAACAGTCTCTTTCATATAACTTTGCTCACAGTTCAGTCTCACACGTACACACACTCTGATCCTAACCCTGAGAAATCAATTGGGGCTTTAAAAAAGGGGCCTTGTGGTGTTACATCAGTAGTAGATGCAGAGGTGGGTGGCAGTCTAAATATTATGCCTCACAGCTAAAGTGGGCCTTTTGATTTGATCTGCTGAACTAACCACACAACCCAAGTGTACATGGTGAACGCTTGTTTGAGTAGAATTTTGAAATACTTCTTGCATTTAAAACCACAGTGTAGGTGTGGAACTATAGCTAATATGTGGTAATATCTCAAGCATGTGTTGACAAAATAACAAAAGCACAGATTTCTTACAGTTGGTACAGCCCACATACGAACACGCTGTACTACCTGGTGTGGCCCAGTGAGTCCTTCCAGAGAGGCAGCATGGCGACAGGTTTGATGGCACACTCCAGGATGGCCAGAGCCAGCGCAAACTCTCTGGCTTTACTGCACATCTGAACAGCTTTGATCCAATTGGTCCTACAAAACCGGCAAAGAATCATTAAGAAAACACTAAGACCACATTAAGTTTTCTCGTCATGGTGTCTGTTTACTTTTGGAAAGGTGCTTTAATTGTGACTTTTTCATGATGTATAAATAAGTGGATTTAATGAAAAGGACACCAACGGCAGCAAGACGGACAACTTAATGAGCATTTTGTGTGTTTATAAAGTACATAGCACACCACGCAAGAATTGTAATGAAATGTTTCCATATCACAGTACACAGTGCCAGTACCTGTGTGAGGCCCAGTTAGGGTGCATGAATGGCGAAGGAACGTTGTTCTCCAGCTGGATGATGGTGATTCTCAGTGTGGAGATGGTCAGCAGCTTGGAGCCATGGATAGACCCATTCCACTTAAACTCTCCTGCGGGTGTCATGCAGAACTTGTGGGAGAGATGCCGCCTCTTGTCGTGGTCCTGATCAAAATAAAAACCCATGTGACTTTGATGTCTTTATAATAGTGTAGAAAACCTAAAAATTAAAAATTATTTAATGTTGGAGTACCTCTAAACAATAGCAAAAACAACAGGTTTGGGTTTTACTTGCCTCTCTGTGCTGGTGTTTGTTGAGGGCCACAGTATTGGAACTGTACTGGTTATGATAGACGCGGTATTTTCCCTCCTGGCCGAGTTTGAAGTATTGGCTGAGAGTCCCCTTGATCATCTCTTTGCCCCGTGTGGTCACACGGGTGACGTCACCGTGTGCATTTACTACTAGTATCTGTACAGGCAGGGGGACCGGAGTCATTCAGATTCATCTTAATATCGCCTCATGACAAACGTTCATATTCCCGTGTATTCTATTCTCTGCATAAAATGAGCATCCTCACACACAATGAGAATGCAGCCTTCAAAGCAAAAACCTATGCTTTAATGTGTAACACGTTAGTTAGGGACACGGTTTAAAAGATTGTCAGCTTTGTGTTTAGCACTACGCAGTTTTTAAAATTGTGTCCTCTAAAAGAATGAAAATGATCATTCTTTTAGGCTCTTCTCACCTCTTTGAAACCCTTGTTGGCCACCTGTTGGTTCTTCATCTGGCTGAGCTTACTGTCCGGGTTCCTGAGCCGGGTCACCATGCGAGTGGCAGCAGACTTCCTGCAGCCGAGACCCGCCTCGCCGTTAGCGGAGTCCTTGCCATCTCCTGCAAACCCAATGAGAGAAAAGGCCATTTCTTAGCTTAAAGTCTATTTGAAAGGGTGTATGATGCGCAATGACCACTGAAAGCGAGAACATTAGCAAGTACCAGTGGTTGCATAACGAACGTAACAGTGAGAATACTTATTGAAAACTCATGTAAGACAGGCCTTAAAACAGACAAAGTACAATGTGTAGATTACTAGATTTGTTTTTCACTTTTCACCAAAGTTAATTCAACACCACATTGATTTTATCCAGAAGTCTCAAGATCACAATCCTTACTAGACCACCTTCACTTACACCCAAGTAGAGCAGAGTACAGCTTTCCACAGAAATTAGAACGCAAAACTTAGTTATGACAGGTTTCCCCCCCCAGACCTGTGTCATCGAGGCTGGCCATGGATGACTGGGAGGATTTGTCGGCGAGGTCTGGAGGTTCAGGTCCTTGGGGAGCAGGCCGGGGTGCCGCGCTGCCGTCACTGTTCTCCTCGCTGCTCTGGGCTGGCCGGCTCAGGCTCTGGGTGCCATCTCCACTGCCCGCGACAGAATCTGACGATGGGTTTTCTGTCACATAGACGGACAATCCAAAAGAGTTGGACCGTTACATGAGCAATATCAGCTTGGCTGGGTCGTGTCGTCTTTCACCCCGGTTGTCTTTAAGGGTTTGCACGAGTGAGTACGGCCGACATCGCTGTTCTAGAATAACCAGTCTTTGGCATCAAAGCAGTGAAGGACGACCAAGCAGAAGCTTAGTCCTAATGAACGTAGAAACTTTCTTGTGACAGCTCTGAAATGGTTGATGCTACAGCTCCCTCTACTGATAAGTCACAAGTAATACATGAACCAAATAACCAACACATTATGGAGGGACTCCGGAAAACAAGGGGCACCCAGTGCAGGCACGGCTCTAACAAGACTTACACAACTCGACTGAGTAGAGAAGCTCTGTAATTATCATGGATGAATATGTGCATTTTTTTTCAACAAAGCCGCTACCTAAAATGAGAGGGATTCGTTCGGAAGCATACAAGCAAGCAGCCGAGGAAAAAGCTTATTTATGAGAATTATTCTGCCAGGCAACGGAAATGCTGTCCCCAGTGGACCGAGGCCCGGTTCTTGTCATGCGGAGTGTGGTGACAATGCCTTCTGATTGCATATCCATCGATGCAATCAGCATCACAGCTCTTTAGGGGAAAAGAGCACATGAGTTCTGGCGCAAAATGGCAGGAGGTGTTGCAGGGCGGACTCTGGGTCTCGAGAAATAAACATTGGACAATTGAACAAAAAAGCCAGCAGATGGAATGAGAGCCACATGCAAAGAAACAGGCCGAGAAATGGCCGAAGCAACTAACAAGGCACTGCAATGAGATTCATTCCGCTGCAGACTGCGACACCAAAGCCGATCCCCTCAAAAAGGAAAAGCTCAATGAAGTCAACGTCCCCGTGAAATGTCCTCGTATACCTTCGCCGTTGTTAGAGACCTTCACATGGGAACATCCCGCTATCAGAACCGCTTCCGCGGCGGCCGAGGTCTTCGGGGACTCCGAGGCCCGGCCGGAGCTCGCGGCGGTGGGGAGCGGAGGCGAGCCTGCCGTAAGTGTAGGTCCGTCTGAGATGCTACTGCCACTACTGCCACCGTGGCCAGTGTGTGCAGCTTCAACAACTACAGGTGAACAGCGGCAACGTTGTAAACATTGTGGATATTATGGAATTGTGCATACAAAACGTGTGGACAATGAAGAGCAGCAGCAATGATTTGGTCTGACAAAAGGAGGTCAAAACCAAAAAAACTCTACTAACACAATAGAAAGTAACCCACTATTTGGAGACTTTTGCCAGAGCTACTTCATACTACCTTTAGATTTTTAAGATGAAATATATGCAATGAATAGGCATTTAAATGCATAATGATTGGGGGCAATAAGCTTTGTTCTGCTGCACATACAATAAATGTTTGATCATTCCTTAAAGGGGCCTCTTTATTGCACTGCATAAAACATAAGCAGTAAAACATATATATATATTTATATAAATTAAACCTTGTCACTTGTCGTGGAAAAGAACACAGCATTTCTAATCGGTCCTAGAGCCAAATAACCACGGGACTCAGAATCAAAAGGTAATTTCCCCATAGTGATGATGTACTTTTCTTCAAAAGGAAATGGAAGTACTGAGACCCAGAGAAACAGATTTTCAGAGGCTACTGTTTTTGTGCTAGCATTAGCGTTATTTTCAGCTACATAGTTGTCCGAATATTTTGTGAAATAGCAACATCACAAATACCTCCACCATCCTGCTTCTCCTCAGTGGCCTCTTCTTGAGTCTTCCCATCTTCTGTCACATCTTTGCCCTGGTCCTCCTGTTGTCCCCCGTCCCTCATCCTGGCCTCTTCGTCTTCCTTCTCCTTCTCCATCCGCGCTTTCAGCGCCTCCTCGGCAGCCCGTCTCTTCACCTCCTCCAGCTCCTCCTCCTTCTTAGCCCGCAGCCGATCCAGGATCTCCTCTGGACGACAGAAGCAAACGGACAACAAGAGACGAAAAGGATAAGAAAGTAGACGGCGAGGGATTATAATGAAATCATAATCGAGGGTGTGATGAACAACACAGCAAAGATAAAAGCAGTAGTAGAGTCATTGGAATCTCATACTGAAACTGAGAGCACCCGTTCTAAAACTAAACACAGAAAAGAAAATGAGTTGTTATCTAACAGCGATGGGAAGACCACTGAGCGCACATTAAAAGCCATAGTCCATTGAGAAGATACGAGTTGAGAAGGAAAGGTTGTTTATTTATGGAGGCAAGATTATCATCATTGCTCAGGTGCGGCTGAATGATTGCTTGTATTCAGCTGTTCTTGAGTTCTCCTTTGTACATCTGTATTTGTTGTTTGTTTTCATGGTATGCTGTGATCCAAGCTTGAAAAGTTACCATACAAACAGAACATGACTCTTTTAGAAAGTAAAAGATTAACCTACTAAAAAATCTGCTCGTTCACACTTCACAGATGGTAGCAGCAAGACTGTTTACAGTACTTGCATTAAATGGCTTCATGTACAAACTTTTAAATGTGTAAGTCCTTGTTGATGTCGACCAGCAGTAATTAACATCCAAACGTGCTGTAAAACAATAACGTGCGGTGATACTGCGGCGTTAATGTGTCGCGTATCGAGACATAAAAACGATGGACCGAGCAGACGGAAGCTCTGCAGCAGAGAAGGACTCATTCGTCGCACCATTTGTGATTCAACATAAGCTGAGCAACAAAAAGCCCCCATCTGCACTGAGCAGGACGACCTGAGGGAAGCTGAAAGACATTAGATACAAACAGACACGTGGTGACATCAATCGTCTGTTGAACACTCCTGAGCCGTAAACCATCTCTCACAAGTATCAAGTGTGCTACGTCATCATAGCGTTTAAAAAGACACACAAAACAGAAACCACTGGGATGTAAAGCTGTACTCACACTGGCATACAACAGTTACGAGTAATACAAGTGCTCGCTTCCACTTGAAACACTGCATCAAAAGTACCCCCCCCCCCCCCCCCCATACAGGAGCGCTGTGTTTGAATCCTTCATTCTCACTGCGCTCAAAACTGATTTCAATCAATCAATCAATGTGATCTGCTCACAAGTGCATCATTTTCAAGGACACGGCGGGCGGAATATTTTTGTCTGAAGCGAGGAGCGACTGAAGGGGGGCTGGACATTGGTCAAACCGGGACCAGAGTAAGGTTACATAATAGCTGGGTTCATTCCTGCGGCCCGGCTATCTATGACTCGATGGCATTCATAAGAATCGAGGGAGGGGGTAGGGGGGGGGGGACTGGGGTAGTTCGGCGATTGGAGAGACTGAGGCGGAAGATGGAGAAAAGAAAGAAAAGAGATCCTTCTTCCACTCATTCCATAATGACACCAAAAGGCATCTCACGTCTTCTGACAATTAGTTCATATTTAGCAAACCGAGAGGAGGTGGAGACTTTCTTACCGTTAGCGGCGGTGAGGAAACACTTGTTGCTGCCGCGGGCCTTGTTGGTCAGGTCCTCGGTGATGTCCATGTGTGCATGCACCTCGTCCCTGATCTCCTCGAGCGCCGCGTACAGGTCGCCCTCCCAGTACTCCTTATCCAAGCAGTCGATGAGCTCGGCCAGCTGGACCTAACAAAGTGCAACACCACATGGGTTCACAGGGAATGTTGGGATGTATTGTGTCGATCAGGAGGAGGAGATCGGGACACACAAGTGATGAAAAGTCAAATCTTTCTAAAACAAAAGGATTCAGCGAGGGAAAGCGACCAGTTGAGTCTACCTTGGTGCTGTAGTACCAGATGGCTTTGTCCTCCTGCTCGCCATCCTCCTCGCTGTGGGGGGAGACAGGAGGGGCAACATTAGGAGACACAGCGGCGAGGATGTGATCTACGCGGGGCTTCTTTCTTCTCTACTTCTGTGTTTAAGGAGTATTCGTTAGCCTTTTGTCCAGTGTACTTCATGTAAATACTCCTCACACTGTATTTAGCAGAGACCGCTGCTTTGCTGTTGCTCTAAATCTGAGCAGAGCCAAACGGCAAAGGCATCATGGGAAACACAGCAGAGTAAGTCCATCTCGCACACTTCAAAAGGTTTCTATCAGAATGTTACTCCAAAGGTTTCTTCATCTCACATCGCCAGACAGACTCACTCATCAATAGAAAGTCTCATTCTGTGCCACGGACAAACATGATGTCAATATTTAAGGATAGAAAGTGTGTAACATTTGTTAAGGGACTAAAGCTCAGGCGTATCAGACACACACACAGAGCTGGATGGAGTCTTATACGTCTCTTGGCAACAATTTTCCATTCACAAATTATTTATTTTAAGAGCGTTTCTAATTAAAAATGTTTTACACGCGTGTCCCAAAACAGCACTTTAGAGCCAGAAGAGAATCCATGGCACTGAAGAGAATTATCAGTTCATTGTTTAGTCGCTTGTTGTATTTGACTGTACAATGTATTAGATATTGAAAGTAGATTACATAAGAAGAATACATTTATACTTTGTTTTTGTTATCATTTCCTTAAAATGCACTCGCCTGCAGCAAGTGCTGTTGTCCTTCTGAATCATCTTTCATGCTTTTAAGTTGTAGAAAGTCCTCTTTATAGACCGATGTTACTTAGAATAAAGTGTTTGCCACAAAATACTTTCCCGAAATAGGGTGCAATGATTGATTCAGACTGACGATTGAAGGGGCGGAGAAGAGCAAAAGATGCCTCAGAGCTTCAGTTTAATAACAATAGCAGAAATCACCAGTCATTGGTAAAATAAACTGGAAGCTGAGCATCAAAATGTGTGCACATTTAAGTAGTAACAAGGGCCCCTGAAGGTTCATGGTTCGCATGTTGGATCACTGGATCTCAGATTATCTGATCTGAACATATTAACCGTCACAGAATCAAAGTTTAAATCTCTTCAATCTGACCACAGAGTAGAGTGCAGGGGGTCGAACGAAAAACCGCTAACCCGAAATATAATGTGCTTCAATAATGACCTAAGGTAACTTGTGTTTTTCTGAACACCAAAACATATTTATAAATCAAAGGGTAACTTTGGAAAATGGTTACAACCGTGTTTTCCGCTAGAATGTTAAACTGTGGGGAAATTGGGTAAGCTCACGTTTTTTAACCACTTCCCTCTCATGTACACAAACACACACACATGCACACAATAAATATATAAAGATGAGTGATTTAAAGTATAACACCAGTGTTGAAGCCAAAGCCACCTAAACAGAGTCATGACCACAACTTTGAGGGTTGAGACTAAGTCGAAGCAGAGACCAGCGGGCGCATCGCCCTGCAAACGATCCACATTCCTAGAAACAAATGAAGATTCCCATTCATTCAGCTCTCATTGTCGTATATACTGTTTGTGTGTGTCTGTATCACAGTTCCAAGAGAAATCTCTTTAAAATTAAAAGCGATGCTTAACCAGAGACCAGTGACGGGTATTGGCTGGAGTGAACGACATAGTCTTGGGTACCACCAAAATGATTTAACAAGTTGCGCCCACTAATGAATCAAAATGTGGGAACAATTTAATTAAATGTAGATAACTGCTAAATTGCAAATTGGTTAATTGTGGTCTCAATATTTCAATTTATTTCTCTATGGCCCCTGGTGAGCTCATTGATGCAATCATAATTAGATTCCACTGATGATAAACAAACATAAAAACAATTGAATGATCTGTGAAAAGATCTTCCGTCCGCCTGCAAGGCCCAACACAATAAGACGCAACACTGCATGAACTTAGTCACACAAACTTTCCCCTGTGCACCCTACTTATATGCACAAACACACGGTCTCTGAAGGCACATTGGAGATCAGTATCACAGCACCTGCTGGAGGCCAATTGGCTGAGAGCAGAAAAAGGAGCGAGAGTGAAACGCAGCGCTGACAAACCACACGCCGCCTTCCCTTTTAAAATAGTACAATGTTCAGGTGATCAGCGCTCTTCGGTGGTTTGTGTAGCAGACCGTCTGCTGGTAACTCAGCGCGCACACACACACACACACACACACACCAACCATCATTTTTTATTTATTTAACTGGCACCAGACTTTTAACTTGGAGTCTGTGTATAACTGCAACGTATTAGAGTCTTATTGTACTAGTATATCAAGTATTGCGCAATACAAACAGACCCAGCGGATGTCATTTGGTCCATGCGGTTCACTCGTGACCACTCTGCTCACCTGGGATCCCTAAATGAACCACCTCAGAACAAGTGGCTGAGACAAAGTAAACACACCCACCAATATTATGGTTACATGAGTTGCACTGTATCAGCTACAGTGTCGTACAATCAATATATTACAGGTGTGTGAAGGATGGATTAGTGGCAATATCTCTCGCGATCATGCAGATGGTTTGTGACGTTCATGAACACTTTCTATGACGCCAAATCACATGAGAGTACGGTTATTATACTCCTAATCTAAATCTGAAAATAGTTTGAGCACATGGTATAATTTGGTATATTATCAGTAATCAAGACTGTAAAAAGATCCCACCCACACGGACACCTGTTGCATCATATGCAAAAGCCTCGACACATGGACGAAACCGGGTGAACTTACACAACGATGCGGCGGTTAAGGAACCAGTATTTGCGCTGGTGTCGATCAAAGCCGACTGGCAGCTGCCGAATGAACGGTTTGCTCCTCTGCGCTTCCGGGATGCAGTCGGCCACGCCGGGTACCTTGTGGGCCACACACACCTCACACTGCCACTCGTCCTCCGGCACTTCCTGCAGAGGCGGCTTCACACACTCCAGATGGTAAACGGCTGAGCACGTCTCACAGCACAGCAGGTCGCCGAGGCGGTGGCATACCCTGCAGTGGTCGTCGTAGGCGACCACGCCTTCCGACATTAGCTCCTCGCGGGCGATGTTGGTCGCCAGGAACTGGTCCACCAAAAACTGGAGAACTTTGATTTTGCTTTCGAGCGGTTCGAACGGGTAATCCTCGCACTCCTGCAGAGGCAGAATGTGCCGGTACTCCGGGTCGCTCTCGCAGTACGCCCGCACCACCTCCGGCCAGGTCATACCGTCCACGAAATACAAAGTGGAGTTCACAGAGTCCTTCACGTCTGTGGGGCCGAACGTGGTGTTAGAGGTGTCCTCCTCTCTGAGAATAGCTTTGAGCAAGGAGATGTGGGTCTCTGCCAACAGCGTGCACTGCTCCTGGCTGGCCACCGCCGCACAGAAGTCCTCGAAGCGGAACGGCGAGAGCCGCAGCACCGAGCCGAAGTTGCGGAGGACCTCGTAGACGGCCGACACGTTGAGGAGCTGTGAGGTAGGAACCTGAAGGTCCTCAGAGGACTTGGGAAGCTCCATGGAGGGAATGTCCTTTGCCTCGAAGATGGGGGACTGCGGTCGCAACGCCCGGCTCTTTCTCCTACCTGCAAGAAGTGTGGGCAGGTTGGGAGTGAGACAAAGGAGGCAAAAAAGAGAATTAAGAGCAAATAGGACAATCTTTGTTTTATGTCGCCAACAGATGTTGACGTGGTAACTGTTAGCTGATAAAATGAGTAGAGGTCAAGACAGTGTATTTTAAAGGCCAATGAAGAGCCAATAGTGTTGCATTAGATTGTTAAAAAGTTACGAGGGGCTTTTTAACAGTTGTCTCGATCTTCAGAAGTTAATCATGTGCTCGCAGATAGTTCCTGCAAAAAGGATCTCTTATTATGTGCGACCGAGCAGCCATCAGCCACCGTCTATTACGGCGCGATACAGAAGAGTCAAACTGTTATCGCATGAGGAAAAAAAATCCATTTATACGGCTGCTTTTTGCTCTACTGTGTAATTGATGCTTTTGGTTCAGCATATTTACTGTACTTTGAACATAGGAACATGTCGAAGAATGCATTTGTATATAATACGAATGGCTCAGTGACACGTGCTCCTGATCCTGAGACGGACTGTATGGTTTTGACCTGGTGATCACTGTATACTTATTTAATCTGTTGCTATGCACTAATCAGCAGAATACTACACCCCTGGTGGGCCAGTCTAGCACTGTCATTTATTAGGAGGAAAGGTTTGGAAAGGACAGAGGATGTCATATGCGGTACAGATTGGATTTTATTGATTTGATTTGGGATGTTGGCTGATATAATAAAACAAATCCGACTTGCCTTGACTTAAAAGCCTTTTGGCATTTTCAAGCTTATTATTGTAGACATTGCTGCATTTATTTTTTCTAAAGGAGACCACAAGAAAAATCCTTCAAGTTGTACCACTTCATCCATACTGCACGTTCATTGAAAAGAAAGCAGTACAGAGGAGTAACTGGAGATTTATACATTTATAAATGTATCTGTATTAGATTTAGCATTACGGGGTAAATAGATAAACAATAACGGGATTATGCGACAGAACTGCAAGCTTCACAACGGGTGACAGCTGGGGAATAACCAGTGACAGGAGTCAGGTGGAAGTAAAAGTGCTACGTGTAAGGGTGAGCTGTGCGTTTTGTTTAAAAAGATCCAACAGCATGTGTCCTTTCTGGGTGTGTTCCAATGTCCCCACAAGGTGAAATAGTATATCTTAATACATAGTATTTCAAGTACAGAACGCCAACATGCCAAGAGGTCCTAATGCATCATGTCGATTTTGCAGCATGCTTTTAAGCCATTATCAACCACAACCCTCTGACAGGTCAAATTGATTGAGCGAACGGATGGATGACAGTTGGGGGCCAATTTGGAGAGTGAACACGGAGGGATGGCGGTTCACTGACAGCTATTACATATATTGAATAAACGAGAGTTCACGATGCAATGTTATGATAAAGTAGTAGGTCCCAATTGCATGTAACAGTATGACCTGTGCAAGGACAGCGACATACTAAACGTATTTTAAAAAACATTTGTGGTTTGGCATGGCAGGAAAAGCGCCAAAATCTACACAGCAGCAATTCACAATGAGGACGGAGGGAAAGGTTTTCCTATCCATTCATTTAAAAAAAAAAAAAAAGATAAAATATATAATTCCAGATATTAGGGGTCCTTTGCTGAAAAAGTCGAATATAACCTCTGGTCTATTCAACTGGTCTTACGTAAAAGACCCCTCGCAATTGGCTGCCATGTTCACATGTCTTCATAAATACCATTGCAAGTGAGAAGTATGCGAGTAATCCCTGAACCACATAAATGTCATCGAAGCCTGATCACAGAGCAGGGAAGTTTAATACGGTGAACAAATAAAGAAAATACAATCCGCAGTCACTTTAAAAAAAAATACTTTTTTGTTTCAAACAACTAATGAAAATATGATGCAAATATAGTAAAAGTCACAAAGCAAACCAGTCTCATCCTCGTAATGCGCGGGAATTCATTGTACATCACATAAAAGTTGTTAATTGATTTCGGCAGGTAGCACTTCATTAACACGGCTCTCCATCAGTGGTTGCTAACCTGATAAACAGTGGGGTAACTATGGTAACGGCTATTCGCGTAATAATGTAACGAGTTGCTGTTGGACCACATGTCTCGCTTGTAAACAAACGCCTGTCAAACTCATCTAACGACGATATGCAACAAAATGACTTAGAAATCGAGCTGGACGTGGTGTTAAAAGGCGTGATGATTATGCATAGATTGCTACATTTATTAATTAAACGGGTCACATTTTAAATGTTCGTACAAATCTGTAGAGAAAGTAGAAGTGCGAACTGTTAATCCGAGTGGGAAACAATGTTTATAACTACGTGTGATGACGGATCAGTTTGACAGAATAAAGTGCACTTCCTGTTCTGTGCATAACTAACATAATAAGTAGAAATGTTGAATGAATGATAGGGACCGTATTTATCACACGTACGGCTAAATCCAGTTTCTCCATGTCTACGGAAACACGTTAAATATAGCGCGCTAGAGTAAAAAAATTAAAAAAAAGTATAAATTATGCAATGTAAATTGACAACAAAAAGGTGCTGATCCGACAAAAAGTCCAAAACACGAGAGCCGGTTGAAGCGTGGAGCCGATCCGTAAACCAGCGGCCAGCGGAGCACACGGTAAACAAAGGCCCGTTTCTGACTGCAAGCTCCATTTTGAACAATGCGCCTTGGTTTCTGTACTGAGCGAAAATAAAAATAAAACGCACACGACAAAGCTGCAAAGCGGCCGCGCCGGAGTGCGTGCACCTGCAAACAAACGTACCTGGGGTGCTACCGAGCGTGCTGTGACTCCTAAAACTACTCTCCGTGCAGTAGCTGGCATCATCATCATCCGCCAGTTCCTCCAGATAGTCCGATTCGTTTCCCAGGGCCTCCTCCTCCTCGAGATCGGACGAAGGGTTGTCGTTCATTAGTTCGTCGTCGTCTGACCTGTAGCTTAAATTATCGTCCTCCTCGTCGCTGTTGTCGTCGTAGACCACTTTGGTCTGAGGCCGCCTCACGCCGCCTCTCCCGCCGCGGCTGCCTCTCGACCCCCTGCCTCTCGACCTGCCTCCTCTGCCCCGCGATGCCGCCGCCACCGCCGCGGTGGTGGTGGTGGTGGTGCTGTTGGCGGCGGCGGCGGTGGTGATTGAGGCTCCAACTTTCCTGCGGCCCCGGGTCGAATGAAAGTTCTCTCGACCGGAGATTTCTGTATCCACTTCCGCGGAGCCGGAGCCGCAAACGCCGCCGCTTGCGCCCCTTCCCCGGCCGCGTCCCCTGCCTCTTCCCCGCCCACGCGTCCCTCTACTCCTGCTGCCCCTGGAGCCGCGGACTGGCCCGGGCGATCCTTCCCGCATCGCGGCTGCTTGTTTGGGCGGCCTTCCTCGTCTCCCCCTCATTGTGGGAGAGAGTCTTTTCTGTTCCGCTTCAATCTCGGAGCTCGGGTAAGCCACGCACTCCAGAGAAACGCGGGGGAGAAGGAGCCCAGCGGGTCCGGAGACGGTTCCCGACGAGTCTTCGCCAAGCCCCGGTCTCAATTTCAGGGCGGAAAGCTCAAACTGAATGGCCGGTGTCCCGCTCTGGGTCGCCTGCAGACGCCATTTTTCTTCTCAGCTCTCCCTCCGTTGAAAACACAGCAGGCCCCAGATCTGCGTCAAGCTAACGGGGGACAGCGCCGCTTGTACCGGAAGTAGCGCGTGTTTCCCCACCAAACTAAAGTCCCGGTGAGCGGATCGGCACGTGAAAGCCAGACGCGCGGAGCGCAACGCGAATGTGAAACCAGGTCACATCCGCCATTCTTTGTCAGTCCAGCCGTTGCATTGTCGAAATGTGCGCGTTAAACGCGTTCGTTTTAAACGTGCTCGTTGTGACAGATCGGAACGCGTGTTTGTTACCTTTTAACTTGACACTGGCGGGCCTGAGTACGCGAGGTCACGTGACTCACTATTCCACACCAGACGCGATCGCCCTGCTAGTTCACGAGACGAGTTAAACCGTGCGAACGCTTTAAGCCACTTGTTTCGCACTGGCGGGTTTTGGCGGGTTTTAATCACAGGTGGGTCGAGTGTATTTAGTGAAACATCATCGTTCGTTATCGGCCATGTCGACATCGTCGTCAGGCGAGAAAGAGAAGAGTATATCCGACATTTAGCTTTATAACATGAACCTAAATTCATCATAAAAAGTAAATGGCAGACACGTCTAATTTAGAATGACATCCATATGGAAAAGGGCTGTACATTTGTTTAGACAGATGCATTTCATATTACTTAAAAATGACCTGACGAAGAAATACCCTGGAATCTGGCTCATTTCCATTAATTCGAGCCAGTTCTGTTCAAGTTATATCGTAGAAATTATGTTGAAACGTGTTGAAATGTTATTGGAGCGATGCGAAGACCTCCGATATAATCATAACAGTGTTGTAATTTAGCCAGTTACGTTTGGGTCAAACAAAAAATAGTTAGGCCTGCAATTGCATCAAACTTTACTTTCGCCAAAAGCTTCTGGTTTGAATTTATGCGTTTGGTAAATTAACATTACGATTAGATTTCCTTTTTCAATATGGCAACTGCAACAAGTAACTGCACAGAAGGAAAGCACCGGCTTTGGGTGCATAGCTAGTTCAACAAAAAAAAATGCAATAAATCCCCGCAGATAAAAACTAATATAGATTCATATCTATATTAGTTTTAGGTATGACTGTACCTGCAACTATATTGATGTACTATTTCCCTGTCTTAGCCATCAGTTGTCGTGGCCGAGTGGTTAAGGCGATGGACTAGAAATCCATTGGGGTCTCCCCGCGCAGGTTCGAATCCTGCCGACAACGAACTTCCTTTTGGTGAGTAAGTCGTATAACAGACAACAGAGCTTTAGTTAATGCGCCCGCTGCACCACGTTGAAATGCCACTGCATCGTAAGAGCAACTGGAAGCCTTATGCCTCTTTATTTTCTTGAACTAGTGTTTCAGTAGGGCCTCTTGTGAGTTTACTTCCTTTCTTATGGCTCCTTATAGGCCTCTCAGCAAAATCAAATGTTTCCCGATCTCCACAGTATGGCACGGTCGCAGGAGTGTTTTTCCACAGAAAAGTACAATAACATACCCTGTTTGCATTATAAAATAACACCAGTGAGTGAAAGCCATGCAAAAACCATGGCGATCACCTCCAACGTCAATGCATCCCACGCTACTTCACACGTATTTGATCGAGGATTGAGGCACATTTAGTCAAAAAACTCACAGAAGGGATCAACGTGTTCTCTTATTAGGTTTGTATTAAGGATAATGATCCTGTGGAAAACCCATTACAAATGTTACAGCTGACAAAGACATTCATTGAGTCATGCTATGATTACGACAATTATTAAGTTTGTCATTGAGCAGACGATTTATTTATGCAATGTTTAACTTACACCAAAAATTCTACAGCAAAAGTTATATATGTTTAAGTCTGATGACTAGCCTTTATTTCCAAAAAGTACTTTTTACATATTACCATTTGGGACAAGTTTACAACGCTAGCTTGGAAAGACAAAAAATGCTCATTGATTTATTAAAAAGGTTACACATTCTAAAACAGCTCAATGATTTCAATGGAGTATTGTCCAACGTCCCTCTTCCACGCCATCTTATCGAGCTCTTGGAGGCTTCCCTCGATCTTCCCAAGCTCAGAAACGAATCTCACCTGAGGACACAAGACGTCTTCGTTATTGTCTTTCCCAGAAAACATTACATCTGAAAAGTTTTCTTGTAATACTCTGTATGTTGTTGCCATGCTCAACCAAACACCCGTTCCCCGTCATATATAAAAGATGACTGACAGGAATCGCGGCCCCGTGTCGCCTCATCACTTTATCCACATGTGTGTACAATTGTCACTTCCTACATATGTTCTTTAGTTTAAAAAAATAAAATAAATAAACCTGGTCTTCGACCACCAAATTCTAATTGGTTGATCCTTGAGTACAGATTAACGTTTGTGCCAAAGTTGACAAAATTCCTGTGAGAATTTCCAACAAAATGTTTATTGGTAGTTATTGTATCTGCTCCATTAAACTGTTCATGTTCTATTTTACATGTAACCAGCTGCAACGCATAGAACAAGGAAAACTATTGGTTACCTGAGACTTTACAAATCTGTGGAGATTCAGCAATAAGTCCTTGACATCCGGAGTCATCACCAGCACTGTGAAATGGGCGTCCAACAGCAAGCCCATCCAATCCATGACCTGCAATCACACAGTCATTTCACTCCTTTCAGATGGGAACGTCTGCGTTGTACCGTTCCACCTTTAGTGTACAACCTCCTCACAATTCTGACAAAAAACTAAAAAACTATAGTTGCTTTTTTTTAATCATATTTCCAGTTTGTTACATATTAAAGTATATTCAAAATGTGAGTCTGACTTGCATAGTATTTGGATCTGAGTGACTGGATTTCACCAGTCTGCGAAATATTCATTTTTCTGCCTCTAGACTGATCACTTAATCTGTCCGGCTGTGACAGAAGACAGTGGGACAGTGACACAGACCTGAGTCAGGCTCGGGGATCTCAATCCTTGCGTCGGTTTGCAAGCATCGTGGGAAAATTTGAGGTAAACGAACTGCAGGTACTGGAGGAAAAGCTGATTGGACGAGAAAGAACATTGAACGTTATAGATGCATTCTGTGAAAGCATCCACACTTGGTGTTATAAAAATGTGCAATGGGTTAGATGCCGTTTACTCACAACAACATCCTGGGAGGAGAGATCTTTTAGATGAGGAAGCAGGAAAGAGTCAAAGTAGGCCGTCTGCAGGATCTCATTTCTATAAAGCCCGAGTTAAGATCTCATACACAGCAAAAAATAAATCCTTGAGGACAAACGGTCTGTGTTTACGACATTTAACTGTAACATGTAACTTATTCCTGGTAAACAACATGTGGATGGGGGCGCTGAGTCGCAGCTGTTGTATGATAAATAAACAACATTTGACAGCATTGTGCAAATATTGGATCAGAGAAGGCGTGCACTGGCAGGATACAGTAGAACTGCTTTATGTAATCCCACTGGACACATCTGTTCTGCTGCAGAGGCCTTCTCATTGTCTCGTTGTGCTGTGGCGCCACCTTCGGCGAGGTTGTCTGAACGGTCCTCTTCGTCGGCGAGGCTGAAACCGTTCAACCCCGCCTCGTGCTCTTGAGCAATCAGGGCTTCCATGAAGAAGACACTGTCAGGCTCCAGGTTCACCTTCGCTGCATCAACATCTGACATGCTGAAACACAACACAGTTAATTTTGTGTCTGATACACAGTCAGGCTAATAAACAAAAATATGTTACTTTAGTAGTTAATAAAGGACCTTGTGGCAGATCAGTACGAGGTTGTGCACTTTGGAACAATCAGTTTTACCTGATGAAGACTTTAAGGCAAGCACAGGTGACAACTTCAGGAATGTCAGGGAAGAACTGCAAGCAGAGCTGACACAGAAAGTAGTCCTTCCTCTCCAGGGCCAGGAGCACAAGGTCAGGACACACACTGTTGAATGTTATGATGGCACATTTTTCCAATCAACAGAAATAACACTCATCAAGGGAAACTGCCACACACACACACACACACACACGTTAAAAGAGTGCCATCGCCCCAATTTCATTGCCTTTGCTTACTGACCTGTGGCAGAGGTACCGAGTGTGCACCAGCTGCACCAGGCTGCTGGGGGTGTAGAAGGCTGGATCGCTCAGGCTGCGGGACACCAGGGTCGATGCCAGCTGCCCGACGGAGGTCTGCAGGTCCTGGGTGTCGGTCCGTGACAGGAGGAGCTGCACCTCTCTCTGGATCTCTTCTACTGGCGCGGTCTGCATGAGTAGATTAAAAACTGATTCATTCAACATTTTTATTATAAAGTGTTTTGCCAGAGAGCCAAGAATGAATTGTATTCTCACCTTGATTAACTCCAAGACTTGGTCATTTGTTAAACTCTGTGCAGATTGGCTTTTACGGTTTGTTCTCTGTATGGAAAGAGGCCACGGAGGATACCACAGGACAGTTACTGAGCCATTACCAAACAATGTCACGTTCAGCAAAAAATGTTATCAGTCATTCAGGGTTAGCCAGCTGTTGGTATTGAGAAACACTTAAATTCAGGGTTACAGAGTGTGGGATGAATGCAGCAGCAGTTTAGGCAGCGGTCGTCTAGTCTGTAATGTGACGTCAACAAACCGTCTTCCTGGTCTCCGCGGTTCTCGAGGGGTGAGCTTTCTCCTCGTGCAGGAGGGTATTCCAGGATGGTACCGAAGTGGGAGCTTTGGACTCTGTTGCAGTGAGAAAAGAACAGTGCACTGAGTGAAAAACTAATTAATGTCACAGCTTCATTGAGAACACAATGTTGCAATATTATCTATTTTAGCCTAAAAAAGGTTTTTGTATTAGTGCATAATTGTTCTAGCTCACCGTCTTTCTTGACCTGCCTCTGTTTTCCCAGTGCCGAGGCCAGCGAAGATTTGGGGCAATCGTATGGAATCACAGAGAAGGTTTTTCCATGTGGAATGAATAACTTGTTCCAAAAACTCCACAACTAGACGAAAGATAAAAAGAGAGGGGATACAAACACAAGTTAAAGTTAACACAGGTTATCAGTGATAGTATGGACTTGCACAACGAGTCAAGATTAAGAATGTGGGCTGCTATAAAGTTGTGAGGAGGGGCAGTGAGACCATTCACGGTGGAGAGCAGACAACGCTCTACCAAAGTCATACAGTCCTCCATCAGCACCCAGCAGCTGGAAGGACAGGGAACCTTGGCCTCCAGTAATAAGGACAGCGAGGGAAGCTCGACCTACCTGGCCGTAGATTTTACCCGCCATCTCTTTTCCTGCCTGAAGGGTTTGGAAATTGGTATTCCAGATACACAGGAAGTCTGAAAAGTCAAAGACAGAGAGCCGCTCAAGTTTCACACGCTTGTCAGATACTGGAGTCAGTGCAGAGGAAGACTGGCGAGAATTATTGTCATCGTTTAATGTCTGCATGAGCAAATAACCATCTGCTATCACTTTGCAAACCAGCTAGATGCTCATACATCTAGCTGGTTTGCACTCTTCATTTGAGGCCACGTGATTAAAAACGCACTTACCTTTGCCAGACCCGGCCGACGGGTGCGGAACCCCCACAACCGCTACATGGGCTTCATCCAACTCCTGAGCCGACGCAGCCTGCAGGAGGCCCTCACCGACGGGAAGGCTCAGCAGCAGGCTGCGAGGCAGCGGGAGGGCCTGGGCCCCCTCCTCAGGCACCGGGGCCCGCACGGAGACCACACTCTCGTATACATGACCGTTGGGGTCTGGATGGAAGGAGAACAATGGGGCAGGAAAAAAAACAACAACACAAAATTGTTAAACTAACAACACCTATTGCACATGTGATGCATGTAACAGCCGGTGTTTGCGCACCACAACATGTAACTTCAAATAAACCTAGAAATTATTAATTTTAAGTTTAATTAATGTGCAAGTTAAATAAAACTTGTCGCTGCAATTTTTGAGTAGTGAAACGCTGTAAGGCTAGAGTGGAAACTATAAACAAAAACAGTACCGCCTTTAAACAGACTCCACAGTAATAAGAAGGATCTGTATGCAGCAGGACAAGACGTTTGGCGTTGGAAGCGTTTCGGCTATCGCCTGACAATAAGCTCTTTATTGGCTTGACATTTTCAACTGGCTACTTGTGAAACAATCCTGTCGTACACAGCATCTCTCGACTCCATTCTCGCATCTCAACTTGCTATTCCAACTGTAAACAATGAGCGGTGCAAAGAAAAGGAAGTCAGTGAAATTAGCCTGCGCAGTCAAACACTGACGCTAAAAATATTGTCACAGGAAACTCAAGACTTACAGAGATAAAGCAGGCGGATGTGTTTATCCCTGTAGGAGACAGAGAAGCTGAGTGGGGAAAGACCGGGCTCCTCCCGCTCCAGATGGTACCTCTGCAGGCTGTTGGGATTCAGTCTTTGCAGGTACAGGAAGTGATCTCCTTTCTGCAGTAGAAGATTGACATCCAAGAAAACAGGTCTTTATACATACCAATAACAAAGAGTCAACAAATAAATAGAAGAAAATAAATGAGTTATTGGTATAAAAAATGAAATACATGGCATTCACATGGATTTCCACACAGGCACAGGAGTGCACCCTGCAATTTAACCTGATTTATTTTTACAGCCAAGTATAACAGTTGCCAAAAAATGAACAATTCTAACAATGAACAATTAAAATGATGTTACCTGTTCGGTTGTGAAGATGACAAACTGCTGGGACTCGGTTACTATGTTGGTGCTCCAACTAAAGAAAAAAAAGGAACAATCATTGACACTCTACAAGTGAAGCTGCAGCACAGAACGACTTAACCGCCAATACATATTGTTGAAATGCAATCACTATGAATCCAGACCATAACCCAAAAGGCTTTACAGGCGCTTAAGGCAACGTGATACGGACCTAATGGCCTCTTCTGGTGACAGGACTTCCTCGATGGGCTGCTGGGGAGCAGAAAGTAAGGAGTCCAGGAGCCTCACAGCTCCTCTGTGGAACAGGACCACAGGGTCCCCTCCGGCCACACAGTGGACCCTCCAGACATCTGATGACACCTGGGGAGAATTTATAGACAGGAGAGGGAATGAGGACCCAGATTGGACCGATGTGGCTCAGGTTGTAATTGCAGCGACCTCGCTGAAGAACAATGTCCAAATGGAGCTGATCCAGGCGGCCACCAACAAGTCATCATCCCACAATTGTACGATTCATCACTAGTCACCCCTCCGTACGACAACGTGCCTTTAACCTTGGATCACTTCTGCTGCGTTCAAACAACACGTTGTACAAACTAGTTTACGTACGGTTGCTTTGAAGGCCTTATCCAAGATGATGTCGTCTTCCTTCCAAATTCTGATCACCTTAATAAAAAATAAAGGGACATTATTTTGCGACCGTGTCAGGCAGAGGACAGCAACACCTAGAGCCCAAACAAATGACAAGGTGAATAACAATTTGGTTTATTAATCCAGGACCACATCAATTAGTAAGATAAAACCTTTAATTTAGGACACACTGTAGTGAATAACTAATCATGTGGACATTGTCAACAGAAAAATTGGCATGAGATGAAAAAGAAACGTTTCATTACCTGTTATCTTATACTACAATAAAGAAACTGCCTTAGAATTGATTCATTTACCCCAATTTCAATCAACATAGTGAGTGAGCGGTGTTCCTGTACAGAAGCTGCTCAACGCAAACAATAACAACAACAACAACGCGGTGCCACAACAAGAATGAATGAAAGTCTACCTTTCTGTCCGACACCGCCACGTATTCCTGCGTCCGTGCGTTGTACACTGCTGCACCGGTCAGTGTGTGTCCTTGTTTCACCGTCCAGCAGCTCAGTGGCTTCTGGTCTGAAACCTGGCACAATCACGGGCACACAACAGATGCATTAATGAGGAGGAAAAAGAGGCAACAGGTAAATGGGTCTTTTCGTGAGGAGCAGCGCGTTAGATAAACACACGCTCTGAGCGTAGTGACGTAAGCAGCGAGCGGTGTGCGTCTCGTGGGACACAGCGACCCGCTAGCTAACTAATTCGCCTGTTTAAGGACGCCGCCGTGCTGTTTACAACAGCCCAGCACACACAGGCGCATTCAAGAAGGAGTCAGTACTACCACGGTTAACTAGAGAAACGTGTGTTTTCTGTTTTGTTAGTTTCCGACGCACTGCCCGTGAGCAGACGAGGATGCCAACACGAGTTGAACAGGTCGCGCGTATCAGCTGGTTAGGGGAGCCCCCTCCAAACAAATGTTTCACGTTACCTTGTACAGCGTGACGCATCTGGTTGAGTCGGTGACAACGACATGGTCGCTATCTCTCTCCGCTTCGACGCCCTGAATACCTGAATTTGGGCGATTTTGAGCTGGGGCAAGTCCGCGCAACGTGTATCCCGCATAGAGCGCGGCCATGCTGGACGAGAAGAGAGCGGACAACTCGTCGGATCTCGCGAGAACTCACGAATGTTTTTTTCAGCGGCCAGCGGTGTTCTGTCGAGTTGCGTATGCCCGCCGTGGTACCCGCACGTCGCGGGAGCGCGCACGGCGTGGAGCGAAAACTACAGGACAGAAACTGTGATTTATACGACAGTAATGTTTAAAAACCTTATGAACTAATTTGTTGGTTTAACCAATAGGTATTAATTACATGAATATGGACGATGTATTGCTATTACTAGATGTATTTCTCATAAGAGAAAACTACTTATTTTGCTTGTGTGTGCTATTAATCAATTAAACCGTGGGGTTGGCACACATGGCCATGCAGCATTGCCTCGGTATGAGATGAATGGACAACGCTAGCTGTGCATCAATCGTGGGCTACGTTGTGTAAGGCTCAATATTGTTATATAACCTACCCAATATATAGTTGTTTAACTTTTTGTCATTGCTTTGTTGAGACAAACACATCCTTTATTATGCATTTATAAGCAAGTTAGCTCACATTGAACAGAGCCGTATTATGGTCATTTAGTTTGCACATAGAAACAGTTAGTTATGCTTTTTAAAGTTAAAGTTAAAGCCTGAAACATATATCATTATCCACTAATGAAGTACAAGAACCGTACTATGCATTGTCCCATTGTCTCATTTAATGCATTTTGATTTCATTCCTTGTATAGTCAAATTATTTATTTTTAATTACAGAAAATGTTAATTCAAAGTGAGTTTACAATGGCAGGTAGAAAATCATCTTGACCAGAGACTTGTTGTGAAGGAACCTTTGAGAGTATCTTACAATATAGTGCTTGCTGGCACCACTGTACTAAAACAATTAAGCAAATGTGAGGTACGTGTTGGTAAGAGTTTTAGGTATGATGTGATATACTTGGGTGAGACAGCCTCCAGGCAAGATAAAGGGGAATAACAATTTAACAATTCTGAATACTGAAGGATAAAAAGCTGTGTTTTCTCACATTCAGAGGCCTGCAAATCTGTTTGTGGCTTTTTATTTAAAGCCTGAACAGGCTGCACAAAAACACAAGAATAACGAAATGGAAGTAGTTTAATAATAATCAGATGAGATGGGAGCTCGCACTGTTTCAGCACTGTTTCATTTCTGATGGAAGTGAACTTGATTGTAGTTTATAATGAATGGCGCTGGGCTCTAGAAAACACACACAGACACACACACACACACACACAGAACAGTTTAGAATACACTTGCCATAATAGAGGAAAATATCCATATTAATCAGAATGTTAAGAAATACAAAATACGCTAAATGTGGCTATTGAGTGATATGTCGTGACAAATTTCTTACGCTCAAAGCATTCAGGGATTTTGAGTTTTCCTTCGATGCACTGGGTTGACACTGCATAACCACATTGCCTGTCCATGTCCATACAGTAGAATGAGATAATCTCATTGTGTAAAACTCGGTTAGGATTTAGGTCTTCAATCCAGATTTTCTTTTCTTTGTATAATATCCTTGCTCTCTCTACACCGACACGGCAAGGAGCTGTAAGTGACAAGACAATGGAATCATTGACAACAAATAAGCCCCGGTCACAGTTGGCAAAAACATAAATCCAAATTCAGCAACAAGCAGGTCATCAGTTCTTCACCTATCGATATCACCCAAGAACTTCGGCCATACCCAGAATTTGTATCGCACAGTAACGGTGTTATCGGTTGCAGCCCTACCTTTGCAGGATGGCTTTTTAGACCAATTTCCATCTTGATTACAAACAATCTGGAAGTTTCCATCGAGTACGTAGTCTTCATTGCAGCCATATCTGACCGTTTCCTTGTAGTCGTAGTCTCTCTCTTCGTTGCTTGACAGAAAGCCCATGTCAATGTTCTCGGGTGCAGGGCAGGTCACCACTGCAACGGGGATACGAGAAGGTGTGTTTGCTACTGTATGTTTCATATTTTTTACCAGTTGTCTGCTAATCCTCCCGGTGTGTATTAAGCATTTCCCCTGGGGATGGTGAACACCAGATGGTGGTGCTATTGCATCTAACTTGTTAATAGTGTGTATTTTCTGCTCAACGTCTCTCAGCATCACCATGCTTGTTGAAGTGGGACAATTGGTTCAAAACACGTTTTCCGTTAAATCAGCAAATACTTCTTATCACAGCAGCTGTTGCTCTTAAACATCTGTACCTCGGCATTCAGGTGCTTTGGTCCATTCGCCGCTGACAGTGCACTCTCCTCTCGCGCTGCCAAACAGCACGTACGGCGGCAGACACGTGTACGTCCCTTTCAAGCCGTAATAAGTGGTGTTCCCTCTGATCCTCTTGTCATAAATGATCTTCCCAAACTGTGGGATCGGTGCGAGACCACAAGTCACAGCTACAGGAGAAGAGACAGAAAATGTTCAATTCATATGTGTAATGCCTGCTTGCGTTGTGTTTGTTATGCAGGAATATATACATATATCATTGTATCTGTTTGCATTTAAAGCAGGGCATATTGATGGATAGCTTAGAGATACCAAGTCAAAACCTGTTTTTCACTGATTTATGGGAAGAGAATTATTCCATTGTCTGCCTTGCAAGGTCACAAAAATCAGTTCTTATTCTTATTCTAATTTATTTTCCTAGCCTCGCACAAGGAAGCTCTGGTTTACATACGCTTGCACTGTGGCACTGGTGTGCTCCATTCTCCGTTGGAAAGACACGTTGCAGAACGGTTTCCAGTCAAGGTGTACCTGTGCAGAGCAGTCAGACCATTCAGTCAGTTCATATTTCAAACGGAAACAAAAAACACATGATGCTTGTCTTGTGTGTGTAGGATTCAGGGCCATCTAGCAGCCAAAGGGAATGATTGAACTCTGAACCAGGCTCTGGTTCTGGGCGACATGGTGGCCGGTTTCTCACAAAGGACCCGCTGTGTATGTAACTCTGTTTGTTGTGTGTGCTGATGCTCAAAATGATCAAAACTCTGAACTCAAAAGCACATGATGATGATGTTGATGTGTAAGCCTCAGAACACAAAAGAGGTCTACACAATGTTCGGCTAAATAGTTTATTCTTCTTATTCCCTTTCAAATAAATCTGAATGGTGCCTCACAGTGTGCAGACTGACCAAGCGCTTTACTATGTAGACTTGCATATGTTGGTAAGCAGAATATATATATAATAACATGCTTGCACTTTAAATGCCAGAAAATCTCTACTTGGCACGTGGCCGCAATTTGCATTTTCTAAAATACCACAAGTGTATTGAGGGGAGCAAGGTGGCTGAGGGAGCACACGAGGAAATTACACAGCAGGTTTTTGTTTTACCCTTCGTTACACGTATAGTTAATGGTACTCTGGAACATAATATCCTCGTAGTACGATTCTCCATTAGACAGAGAGTCAGGATAGGGACAGCGTTTGGCTGCAGGAAGGAAAAGAGTACAAACAACCTGCTTAAAAGGAAGTAATGCCATTCAGTTATTCTGCAAACATAGAAACACAAGTACAACTAATATTACAGGACATTATGTAAAATTGTTCAAATGCTTAATCAAATTCTCCCAGAAATGTACCAGAGCACTGACTTTTTTCAATGCTAAATCTGATATGATCCTAGTAAAATTGCATTGAAGTGCATACATTTGACCCAAAGTTCCCATTAGAATAATGGGGACCTACGTGAGCACATTAATCTGGTTTTCGTCCATTCTCCACTGATACCGCAGACAATCTTCCGAGGGCCAAGCTCCGGGCTGTATCCCTGTTTACAGGACAGCGTTAACTCCACACCGGGGCTGAAGTACCTTTGGAGTCCATCCTTCTCAATGTTGTCAGCCAGCTCAGGCCTGAGACACACTGCAAACACAAGTGGATTTAATGATCACGTACAGAAGAACATTCCAAAAGAATAAAATGATCCAAATTCAAAACACGGCAAGCTGATGAACATCAACACCTCAGGTATTCATTCAGTATTCAGGCGGATCTTTGAAGCCACGTGTGTGTCTCATGCGCTGAGCATACAATGGAAGGAATGTGTGTGTGTGTGTGTGTGTGTTTAGTTATAAATTCAACAGTTTTGTTGTATAATTATAATGTGGTTTTCTGTTCACAGCAAGATATGAACATTGAAGCAAGAGCAAGATATACGTACTTATTCTGATAGTGTAACTCGCTTGTGGGCTTTACTTAGTCTACAACACATTTATGTCAACTATTCAAACACACAGCACGACTGGCAACACTGGCGACAGAAACTTCCATCCATCCATCCATCGTCATCAAACCGCTTATCCTGCACACAGGGTCGCGGGGGGGCTGGAGTCCATCCCAGCCAACTTCGGGCAATAGACAGGGTACATCCTGGATTGGTCGCCAGCCAATCGCAGGGCTACACAGAGACACACAACCATTCACACTCACATCCACACACCTACGGGCAATTTAAAGTCCCCAATTAACCTGATCCCCAGAGCATGTCTTTGGACTGTGGGAGGAAGCCGGAGAACCCGAAGAGAACCCACGCAGACTCCACACAGAAAGGCCACTGGGCGGAGTTGAACCCAGGACCTTCTTGCTGTGAGGCGCCAGTGCTAACCACCACGCCACCCCAGAGCAGAAACTTACATTAAAAAAAAAGTTCTGTGCAAGTGTTTTATAACAAAAAAACATAAAAATCTGTCACCGTTACAACATTTTGAAGAAACCATCGCAAACAACAGATCAAATGACATAATTGTATGTCTCCAAAACTCAACATGTTCATTACTAAGCAAATGATTTTAAATCCGTTTCACATCACCTAAGGCTAAACGCGTGCGAATAGCAAAGTAACGTGTGAATGCATGCAGTTTGAGCCGCGTGATGTTTAAGAAAGTAAGAAACAAAAACTAATACCATTGTCTGATGCAGCGGTGGGGAAATATAGGAATGGAAACAGAAGAATCAGCGCCAGCGGGCGTTCCATCCTTTGAAGAAATGTACGGACGCTCCTCTGTTCTTTACTGTGGTCTCTGCTCCAAACACTGTGAGTCTCTGTCCCCACGGTCACTGCTGTTTGCGCTGCTCTCAAAGTAAACAGATAAGAGCGGCGTTAAGTAACTGCTCACTGGAATCCTTGTTTTGTCTTTTTTTTTTTTTTTTTACCAAAACAGATTTTTGGACGTGAAATGCTCCAGCAGAGGTCATATTATCAAACTCATTTAGCTGTTGCACAAATCCTATTACCGAGCAGAGATGCATAAAATTATTATAATCTGATTCGTGGTAATAAGGGTGTGAGAAATGTCCCTTTCAAACTCCACCATTGATACTCAGGACGTGCTTGATGCTCAAAACTAAAACGCCTTTGGCATCAAAGGCAATTGACAATGCAGCACAAACATAGAGTTACAGGAGTCTTTGGTTTAACATTGGAGAAGGAAATAAGATCCAGCTGAAACGTACAAAGCCTCGCGCTATGAACACGCATGCACACAAGCTTCTTCACTTCATCAGTTATAACAAGCCCCTCTGTGGGTTGCTCATACTTTGATATCCCCTGTTAGTGGTTAGGGTCTGTTCCAGCTTGTGAGGGGGATCAGATTCACATTAGATCCATATATTAACAAGATGTGAGTTTGTATCAAACCTCCCTGTAAATGATGTAGACTCTTGGATGCACAGAGGTTATATCTTCTATTTTCTTTTTTGTAACCACAGTACTGCATGTTGCAGTATCTACTGCTATGCACCAGTGGATGGAACTCAGACACGTCTTTTCATTATTTTATTACCAATTGTTGGGGGAAAATTGTTGAGCCTGCGTGGGGTGAGGCTCTCGGGAATGTGACCTTTGATGTGAGCCGGTGACTTAAGGCAGTCCAGGGTGAGATAAGACACAGATGAAACCATACGTGCCCTGACTGACGTTTTAGATGTTGTTGATTGTCTGGGTCCATAAAGGGAGGGTCACAGAGTCACCCCTACATCATCTGGTACTTTTCCAACACTCCTCTTTGAGGGGTGGGCTGTCCTGTCCTGAGGCACCACAAACCTCTCTGAAGTGTATATAAGCTCCTGTTCTCCTCTTCAACTTTGTCAGATCTTCCTGCTCCTTTTGGGGGAAGGAACATCTGTCCCTTTTCAGCTGAATTGTAGTCATTTGACTTCTGTCTGTGCTTACGACTTGTGCTGATGATTTCTGTATTCTTTATCTTTTTTCTATATTCTAGTTAGTAATGAATACTTAATCACAAAGCAAGCTCAAGATACTTTTGATTTCTCACATGGGCTAAATCCACAAATTTCCACCACACCAATAACTGGAAAAAAGGTGACGCATGTCTCATGTCGCATGTCATAGTATTGGTCCAGTCATTCATATTCCCTTAGTGCATATGTAGTTTCAGGTCATCCTGTTTAGAGTTATGCAGGTCTTGCAGATGGGGAGGCAGCACACATTGTGATTTCTGATGGAAGAGATTTGGCTCTTAAGGTGTACTCCACCTTGCCCGGCTCTACATGCGAGAAAAAGAAAGAGAAATCATGGGCATCACCAAATACATGTAACCAGTTCAGAGTGAATACTGTATTCCTTGCTGTTGAACAGTGTATTTAGTACAGTATATATACACCTGATTATTAAACATCACAGTTTAATCTAGCATTACAAACCAGTTGGTTAAAGGTTTTGTGTCTGCTGTGTTCATGGGGCTTAAATATAAAACCCTTTGAATGCATCATTATTTCTAATCAGCTTCCAAACCTCAACGGGTGGAACTAGAGCGTTTCAAATCCAATGAAGCAGTCGAGGTCTCACCCTCAAAGCACTCCGGGATGGGAAGCGTCCCATCGTTACAGGTGCTGACAGCAGTGTAGCCGCACCTCTCTTCTCTGTTCAGACAATAGAAGCCAACGTGTTCTCCATGGAGGACTCGGTTGGGTTTCAGGTCCGCAATCCAGAGCTTCTTGGCATTGTAGAAGATACGGCCTCTTTTGATGCCAACTGCGCAGGGAGCTGGATGGGAAAAGCTAACTTTAAGGAACCCAGAGGTTTGAGACTTTCAGCCTGTGCATGAATTATTGTGGTTTACTATCCGGCTAGTGATTGATAATCCTAAATACATGAAAGTACTTTCCAAGGTCTGATTTCCAGATGACTCACCCCTGCAAACTGGCTTGGCAGACCAGTTTCCTGTGTTTTGGCACCGTATCTCAACCTCTCCATCCATTGTGTAATGGTCATTGCAGGCGTACTTGACCGTCTCCTTGTAGCCGTGTCGTCTAATCACAGCAAAGGTGACGAAGCCGTTTGGGATGCCCTTTGGGGCGGCGCAGCTCACCTCTGGGGCCACCAGAAAGGTGGAGGAGGAGGCGTCATTCGCTGGTTAAAAAGTACGGTCAAAAAAAACCCATAGAGAAGAGTTTCACGTCTGCAGTACCTCGGCACACCGGCGGCTCTGTTGTACTTCCATCAGCCATGCAGGATCCCCTCTCGAAACTTGGAGCCATGCGCGGGTTACACTCGTAGGTCCAGCCTTGTCCGTACACAGTGGTGCTGCCAGTAAATGGCTTGTCATAGGCGATCCTTCCATCTCTGGGTGGCTTGGGCAGCGGACAGTTCACGGCTGTAAGGAGAAAAGCGATCGCGGTAGAACGCCGCTGATTTTCCCCTTTGTGAGCCTTTTCAGGTGCAATACACGACATTCATGCTCTGCTCACAGTCAAAAATGAAGACGGTAGCTGTGTTGTCAAAATATTCTCACTCAGTAAATAAACAAGTACATAAATAAACAAACAGTAGTCCGGGTTCTTTAAGATTAAGATTAAAGAAAATACTTTGTATGTTTGCAACCATCTCCACTGCTGTACCTTTGCAGAGAGGCGGTGGATTGCTCCATGTTGCATCATGTAGACACCTGCTCTCATTGGCGCCTAGCATGACGTACCTGCCAAAGTTCATTCTCATATATGACACTGTAAACACACTGTGAGAAGATCTTTTTATGAATCGCAAAGGGCCCTCTCACCCGGCATCACATGTGTAGTTAAGCACACTCTTGAATGGAGCTTCCGTCCTCCCCTTTGCTAATGGCTGCAGAGGTCGAGGGATTGGGCACATCTTGGCTGCAGAAGAGATCGTTTAATATGATTGTAAATGAACACATCATCAAAGCAACCAACACATGAGTCAATGGCATATTTTTTAAAGTAAGACAATGGGATTAAATCAGACCATATTTTACTGAGATATCCCTGTACTTTGAAAAAAACTGCCAAAAACCCTTATTATATGTTTTTTATATTCTGAATAACTGAGAAAATCAAATCGACTATCCTTCAAAAATTTAGTTTTTTGCATTTGGAGCGGTCATGTGTCACGGTCGTCGGTGGAGGAGATATGTAGCTCGACATCATGAAGTGAAATGAATGCACGTTGGAATTTTTTTTATTGTTTGCGATCACCGAACGGAAAAGTAATCTTCTTTTCTCGCCTTCCTCACACCTTCTACTTTAGGACTGTAACAATTTACAGCTGTTCTAGCATTGCACTGCTGCAACGCTCTACACAGGGGGACAAACACTGCATTGTTACGATGGAGAACAGTGCACGTCCAACACCCCGGCCAACTCACGGGAGCATGCCAGGTCTGACTGTGTCCATTCTCCTGTTGCGGTGCAGGTCATCCTTCGAGGGGTCGCTGTCGAAGGCAAATACCCCCTTTCACAGGCGGGGGTCAGCTCCTCTCCAACCTCATACACGCGTTTCAGGGTCGACTGTTCGATGCCATCGGAGACAAAAGGACGTCCACATACTGGAACAGAAATGACATTCAACAAAACTCTGCACACTTTTGATACCTTTGATGCAATCTTGTACAAAAGATACCACACACAAGAAAACTCAAAAAGATAGAGGACTAGTGATTAAAAGTCAAACAGGAATGCTTGCAACATGACGAAAAGGAGTCAATTTGTGCCCAAAGACCAATAACGCAATCATCCCGTTCTATTTACCGCTCTTGGATGTTACAGTTGTGTGTAAAGCCGCTTGGCAAAGCACCAGCAGAGCCAACGCCAGGGCCATCGTCTCGGGAGTGAAGTCTCCTCTGTGGGGCCAGCTGTGCAGCTGAATAAACGGTCCCCTGATAGCAGGCTGCATTCTCCAATCAGAGGCCAGAGGCCTCCCATTGATTGAGCCCAAAGGTCTTAACTCCAGCATATTTGCCCAGCGGTGGTCAATAACCTTGATTTGGTCCAAAAAGCCAGCGGCATGATATTTTAACTCATATATAACTCACGTGGGAGAAAATGCAAAGACAATGGACTCATTGATATTTACAGAGTTACAGGTTTAAAGAAAGTTTAAGAAGGGAAGGTAGTCCGCTTAAAAAAAAGACTGTGACCTTGAGAACCGTAACCGCTGAAATGAAGCAATACCTAACAAGGTCGCAGGATTTGAACAGGAATACTACTACTTTTGGTTCCACGAGGAAGACACCCTTCATTAGTTGAATTGAATGCACATCATGTCACTGACAGATAAAAGCTCTTCTCTGAAGTGATGGATGTTTTCAATGAACTTGAGCCTAATTTGTCTAATATTTGTCAAATATTCTAATATTTGTCTTTCGCATTAGAAGGATTGAGATGGTTGCTGCTCTGCTGGTCAGTGAACCACAGGGATTGGTAAAGTTTTAGAGATAGAAAGCAAGGCTCAAGAGGTGGGAAGCTGTGCGAAAGCTGTGAGAAATCCCTCCAAGTGGTCAAGAACTGCATTCCAGCCCAAACACCGTCCCCCTTAAGCAGTGTGAGCAAAGAATCTGCACAATAAAGCATATTGTTATTATTATTAGAGATTAAATGGAAACTAAAACCATCTGGTTTTCTACACAGCGTTGTTTGTGACCATGTCAAATGATGCAGGATACAATTGATTTTTGGCGAAAGCAAAGTCTTAGATGTAAAAATCTCTTGCACAATAGCTCTACAGTGGTAAACTTCCTATTATCCCACATTTTCACAATCTATTAAACAGGAAGAGGGTTCTATATCAACTAGAAGGCTGCGCTCCATAGTGTCACACCGCGGTGAAATTGTCTGTTGTTTTACTCTGTGGGGCATTTTGTCTTGTCATTTACGGTTTTATTTTGAAATAATAACTCCTCTCGTTTCAGGTCACTTACCCTTCCTCATGTGTCACCAGTCTGATTGTCTTTCCTGATTCCTGATTGTGTCCACCTGTTCCCCATTCCCCTCCATGTGTATTAATAGTCTGCGTCTCCCTTTGTCCTGTGCCAGTGTGTCGTCATTACCCATGTGTTCTACCTCGTTCTGCCACGTCACAGGTTCCTTTTTGTTGTTATTCAGGATCTTCGATCGGCCCAGTGCCTTCACCTCCACGCAGGTTGTTTTTGGTTTTGCTTAAGTTTTGTATTCCTAGGTTAGATGCAACATTAATCTTTCATAGTTCTTTGTTTTTCCTCCGGAAGGAGTGATTTTGTTTTTGGGACGTTGCCTCCGTCTAAAAGAGTGCGTTTGTTATTTTGATAAGATTAAAAGTTTTTTTTGTTTTCCTCCTAGAGCGGAGTGATTTTGTTTTTGATAGTTTTATAGCCACACTTCTTCCTGGTTTATTTTATCGGAAGAAGTGTGACCTAGGATAATTTCATAGCCCGCTTTAGACTCTGTCTGGAGGACCTTCGCTGCATAAATAAAGATCTCCTTTCCTACCTGAGAACCCTGCGCCTGCTTCCTATCTTCCTCCCGGGCTGACAGTACACACTGGCCAGTATGGAAGCAGCAGGGGAGGACCTTCTCGCGCAGGCCCTAGCCTCTCAGGGGGAGCGTCTCTTCCAGCAGGAAGAGCAGATGACTTCACTGAGCCAGGGACTCAGAGGCCTGGCCCGTAGTCAGGAGGACTTCAAGGCTGCTGTTTTTGACCAGATAGGGGGTCTCGCGGGTCAGCTTCAGCAGCTTCTCAGAGGTTCTGAGAGGAGGGACCCGGCACCTCCTGCACCTGAACCTTCGCCCCCTCCCACCTTCCCCTACGCAGGAACTGGGGTTCGGCTGGCACCTCCCGAGCGATATACGGGAGACCATGGACAATGTAAGGCATTTCTCATAGACTGCGACATGCATTTTGAACTCTCGCCTCAACACTTCCCCACAGATCGAGCCAAGGTGGCTTACGTAATCTCCCACCTGTCGGGAAGGGCGAAGGCGTGGGCCGTCGCAGAATGGGAAAGCGGATCCTCAATCTGCGACTCCATTCAGGATTTTAAAGAAGGGCTCCGAAAAACTTTTGATCCGGTCACAACAGAGCGAGAACGGGCAAGAGAGCTCAGTGGGCTGAAGCAGACAAGAGAATCCGTCTGTGACTACGCCATTCGCTTCAGGAATTTGGCGGTGCAGAGCGGCTGGAATACCACAGCGCTTTATGACGTCTTTCTTAAAGGATTGGCTGCGCCCATCCAAGAGCGATTGCTGCCTCTGGACCTTCCTCCAGACCTGGACTCCCTCATCGCCCTCGCTATCCGAACGGATAATCGGCTCCTGGAATTTAGGGCTCTCCAGGGACAACGCCTGGACGCTCCACATCGCTCACAGCACTACCCCGCCCCCTCCGGGTGGGCTCCCGGCCGGGCGCCACCAGATCAGCGCCGGTCTTCTTCCCCGGTTGGCGGAGACGAACCTATGCAGCTGGGTGGTGCTCGGCTCACCCCGGAAGAACGGCAGCGCCGATTGAGGGAAGGTCGGTGTTTCTACTGCGGGGAGCTCGGTCACCTGGTAGCCGCATGTACGGCCAAGACGCCGTGGTTAGGCAACCGACCCACGGCTCCAGGCTCATCGACACGGGTTTTGACCTCCATTAAGGTACAACACAACACCACAGTCATGACGTTGGATGTTTTAATTGACTCAGGGGCTGACGAGAGCTTAATGGACTGGGGACTAGCAAACAGACTGGGGTTAAAGACAAAGACTCTCGCACGTCCCATCAGGGCTAGTGCTTTAAGTGGGGAAGCATTATTCACCATCACACATGTCACTGAGCCTGCTGTACTTTCCATAGACAATCACACAGAACTGATGAATTTTTTTTTGTTTCACTCACCGACAAGCACCCTAGTACTGGGATTCCCATGGCTTGTTCGCCACAACCCCCACTTAGACTGGCCTACGGGCAAGATCATGGGATGGGGAAAAGACTGTGAAGGGAATTGTTTGCGGGAGAAGCCTCACCGACCCATCACCACTTTAATAAACACTGTTTCTGCTCACCCCGTCACAGAGCCCCAGTACCCAGATCTGACCTCCGTTCCCCCCTGCTACCATCATCTCAAGGAGGTCTTTAATAAAACAAAGGCCACGTCTCTCCCTCCACATCGACCGTATGACTGCGCCATCGAGCTCATCCCCGGCTCCACCATTCCTAAGGGTCGCTTGTATTCTGTGTCGGGACCCGAACGTCAGGCGATGACTGAGTACATTGATGCATCTCTGAAATCGGGGCTCATCCGGCCGTCATCGTCACCTGCGGGTGCCGGGTACTTTTTTGTTAAAAAAAAGGATGGGTCTTTGAGACCATGTATAGACTATAGTCCACTTAACAACATCACAATAAAGAATCGCTACCCACTTCCCTTGATGACCTCTGTTTTTGATCAGCTCCAGCAGGCCACAGTCTTCACAAAACTGGACTCGCGCAACGCGTACCATCTGGTCCGAATAAGAGAGGGAGACGAGTGGAAGACTGGGTTCAATACACCGAGCGGTCATTACGAATACTTAGTCATGCCTTTCGGCCTCACCAATGCTCCTGCCGTATTCCAAGCCATGATTAACGATGTCCTCAGAGATTTTCTTGACCACTTTGTTTATGTTTACCTCGACGACATTTTAATCTACTCACCAGATCTAGACACACACAAACGCCATGTACACCAAGTCCTTGAACGTCTTCTCTGCAATCACCTGTATGTGAAAGCAGAGAAGAGTGAGTTTCATGCCGACACCATCTCCTTCCTGGGTTTTATTGTAGCCCCTGGAAGAGTCCAGATGGATCCGGCTAAAGTAAGCGCGGTGGCTGAGTGGCCTACGCCCGATAGCCGCAAGAAGGTTCAGCAATTCCTGGGGTTTGCTAACTTTTACAGGCGGTTTATCAGAGGCTTCAGCGCGATAGCTGGTCCCCTTCACGCCCTGACATCCCCCCAGGTGCGGTTCAACTGGTCCCCAGATGCAGAGGAGGCGTTTCAGAACCTCAAGTGTCGCTTCACCTCGGCGCCCATCCTTACTCTGCCAGACCCACAGCGCCAGTTCGTGGTAGAGGTTGACGCTTCCAATGAGGGGATCGGGGCCGTCTTATCGCAACGGTCAGCGGCCGATGGCAAGATGCACCCCTGCGCCTTCTTGTCCCGGCGACTAAACTCTGCACAGCGGAATTATGACGTGGGCAACCGGGAGCTGCTAGCGGTCAAGGTGGCCTTGGAGGAGTGGAGACATTGGCTGGAGGGGGCACAACATCCGTTTATCGTGTGGACAGACCATAGGAACCTCGAGTACATCAAACAAGCGAAGAGACTAAATTCACGCCAGGCCAGGTGGGCATTGTTTTTCAACCGCTTTTGCTTCACCTTGTCTTACAGGCCGGGGTCCCGGAATGTTAAACCAGATGCCCTGTCACGCATCTACGACCCGGAACCAGTGGCCAAAAAACCAGAACCCATCCTTCCACAGAACTGTGTGGTTGGAACAGTTTCCTGGCCGATAGAACAAGAGGTGAAGCGTGCGAATGGGGGGGCGCCTCCACCTCGTGGGTGCCCAGAGCATTGTTTGTTTGTTCCAGTGGAATTGCGCCCAAACGTGATTCGGTGGGCCCACACCTCGCTGCTCACCTGTCATCCAGGAGTCCGGAGAACAATGTTCGCCATATCTCAGCGGTTCTGGTGGCCATCCATGGAATCAGGGGTCCGGGAATACGTCGACGCATGTCCGGTCTGTGCTCGGAACAAAACGGCCACCGGGGCACGCATGGGACTGCTGCAACCCCTACCCATCCCATCCAGGCCGTGGTCGAACATTTCGATGGACTTCATCACGGGGCTCCCGGCTTCAAAAGGTAACACCACGATTTTAACCGTGGTGGATCGCTTTTCCAAGATGACACATTACATTGCCTTGCCTAAGCTACCTTCAGCTAAAGAGACTGCCCAAATCATGATGCAACACATCTTTAGAATTCACGGATTTCCCAAGGACATCGTGTCAGACCGGGGGCCCCAGTTCATCTCACGGTTCTGGAGGGAGTTCTGTCAGCTCATCGGTGCCACAGCCAGCCTGACTTCAGGTTACCACCCGGAGGCCAACGGCCAGACCGAACGTCTCAACCAACAGCTGGAGACAAGCCTCCGATGCCTGGTGTCACAAAGACCGACGGCGTGGAGCTCCTATCTGGCCTGGGCGGAATATGCCCACAACACGCTGCCCACCTCTGCCACAGGTCTCTCACCCTTCAAGTGTGTATACGGTTACGAGGCTCCTGTATTTTTTTACTCTGAGCAGGAAGTTGTAGTTCCCTCCGCCCATGCCCTGGTTCGTCGCTGTCATCGCATCTGGGCCGCCGCCCGTCAAGTGCTCATCAGACAGGGGGACAGAGTAAAGAAGGCAGCCGACCGAAGACGCCGTCCCGCACCAGACTACAAACCGGGACAACGGGTTTGGTTATCAGCCAAGGATCTGCACCTCAAAGTCCCTTCCAAAAAACTAGCACCGCGGTTCGTTGGGCCCTTCCCCATTTCCAAAGTAATTGGCCCCGCTGCCGTCCGTCTCCGTTTGCCCAGGTCAATTCGGGCGTACCCCACATTCCACGTCAGTCAGGTCAAACCCACCAAGGAAAGCCCCATGGTTCCTATCGCTGAGCCCCCGCCGCCACTGGAAGCAGCCGACGGAGGCTTACTCTATAAAGTCAAGAGACTATTGGCCGTACGCAATAGAGGCAGGGGTAAACAGTATTTAGTGGACTGGGAGGGATACGGTCCTGAGCACAGACAGTGGGTCCCGCGGCGCCACATAGATGACCCTTCACTTATTCAGGACTTTTACAGAGACCACCCTGAGCTACCTGGACCGTCAGGTGTCGGTCCTAGAGGGGGGGGTTCTGTCACACCGCGGTGAAATTGTCTGTTGTTTTACTCTGTGGGGCATTTTGTCTTGTCATTTACGGTTTTATTTTGAAATAATAACTCCTCTCGTTTCAGGTCACTTACCCTTCCTCATGTGTCACCAGTCTGATTGTCTTCCCTGATTCCTGATTGTGTCCACCTGTTCCCCATTCCCCTCCATGTGTATTAATAGTCTGCGTCTCCCTTTGTCCTGTGCCAGTGTGTCGTCATTACCCATGTGTTCTACCTCGTTCTGCCACGTCACAGGTTCCTTTTTGTTGTTATTCAGGATCTTCGATCGGCCCAGTGCCTTCACCTCCACGCAGGTTGTTTTTGGTTTTGCTTAAGTTTTGTATTCCTAGGTTAGATGCAACATTAATCTTTCATAGTTCTTTGTTTTTCCTCCGGAAGGAGTGATTTTGTTTTTGGGACGTTGCCTCCGTCTAAAAGAGTGCGTTTGTTATTTTGATAAGATTAAAAGTTTTTTTTGTTTTCCTCCTAGAGCGGAGTGATTTTGTTTTTGATAGTTTTATAGCCACACTTCTTCCTGGTTTATTTTATCGGAAGAAGTGTGACCTAGGATAATTTCATAGCCCGCTTTAGACTCTGTCTGGAGGACCTTCGCTGCATAAATAAAGATCTCCTTTCCTACCTGAGAACCCTGCGCCTGCTTCCTATCTTCCTCCCGGGCTGACACATAGATGCTGGGTTACTTGTTGATCCTAGCGTTTTAAAAAGTAGGATGGGAGCCAGAGCCGACAGTCAGGGAGGTCTCCTCGGCTGTTAAAGTCTCTTCCCTTTTTTCCCTATCAAAGGGTTTTTAATTTTAATTTTTTATCCTGTGCCGATGTGAGGGTTTCGGGACAGAGGATGTGTACAGGCTGTAAAGCCCTCTGAGGAAAATTCGTGATTTCGGGCTATACAAAATAAAATAAAATGAATTGAATTGAATCATTATAGAGCCATCACACCGACACAGGCTTAATAATGGAGCTTGATAATACCAATTTCTCTAGAGCGGTTATACATATGTAATACGCCGTGTCTCCACATGGTGACGCTCCCCATCCAAAATTCCTACTGGGAGCCGAGGGGCCCTTTCCCACAGCGGGCCCTGCTCTGTTGCTTGATATCAACCGGATTGGAAAGGAGGAAGCAGTGAGGAGTAGCGTCAAGTTACACAAAGGAATTGCCCTACTCAGGAGACGGGAAGGAAGTCAGTCTTAGAAATAAAATGACTTAAAGTAGGTTTTAAAGAACGAAAATTGCTCTCTGTGGTGTTTGTATTTATTGTTAAAAAAAAAAGGTATTGCTCCGTGGGCTTGGAACTAGGCATAAGAAATCTGCTAATTTGGGGAAAAATCAATCAATTAATTTCAATTTCAATAGAGACTTCATGGAAGTAATCAGGCAATGGAGAGATTCCTCTTCATGACGTAAACGTTCAATTCCACGAGGAGCTGAGCTTGTGAATATGATCTAAATCCTTTTTAATAGTCAAAGAATTCATATGCAGAAAGGGTTTGTGTCTGTTTCAGGTTGGTGGCCGGAGCTTTCATGTATTGTTTAACAGCAAATTCATCATGCCGCCCTTTGTGAGATTAAAGGCTGCAAAGATAGAGAGCCTCATTGAGGACACTCAGAGCTGTTTTGATGGCAGTTTGTACATTTTATACACTGGATTAGCAGTTTATCTGGTGGCTGATATTAATGCAGCCCAAAGCCCTGTGATACCTAATGAAAAGGTTGTGCGTTGTTTTGACTTAATGCTCTGTGCTCTAAGGTACTTTTGTGTCACGTTGCCTAATAAGCATTACATTACATTACAGGTCATTTAGCTGACGCTTTTATCCAAAGTGACTTACATTGCATTTTTAACTCATGGCTTTTTTAAAACATTTTTTGCCCGGGAGCAATTTGGGGTTAGGTGTCTTGCTCAGGGACACTTCGACATGGGGGAGCAACCTTGCGGTTCCCGGGGCACCCTCTCTACCCCTGAGCACACTCGAACACAGCTATTAGATATTTATATTTAAGCATTTTAGCATTCATTGTTTATTGCTCTTTTATGCTCGATTCCTGGATTAGACTTCCGACCAAAAAGGCAAGAATTTAATGTTGATTAAGACTAATATTTAGGAAAAACATGTTTTTGTATTGATCAATATGTGTGTCAACAGCTGAATTAAGCTTCTGGAATCTGAATATTATGTACCAATATCATAGCTTCTGGCAACTTGGCTGTCCCTTTTCAGCCAACTGTCGTCATACTGGAGATTAACTGTTTAACAGGGGTGTTGTAGAAAATGTATTAAAAAAATAAAATAAAATCAAGAGAACACTCTTATTCTGAAGGTCCGTACCGGATGTAGCATTTGTCCGCGGCGGCTAGCTTGGCAGCGTGCTGCGCTGTCAGTGGAGACTGCGAGCAGGGAAAGCCCTCAGACAGTAACTACAGTGTCTCCGGTGAACAGCGACGCCCCGCACTCTGCTGGCTCCACACCAAAGGCAGCGTCTCTAGACGGACTGGACAAAACAACAACAACAACAACAACAACATCACCACCACACCACCACACACTTCCACACAGCTGGACCGAAGCCGCAGCGTCGCTCTGTTCGCGAGGGGAGGACATGGCTGATGTTAATTCAAACGATTCGTCCACCGCCGACGTGGCCAACAGGTTCGCTCGAAAAGGTGCTCTGAGGCAAAAGAACGTCCACGAAGTGAAGAACCACAAATTCACAGCGCGGTTCTTCAAGCAGCCGACTTTCTGCAGCCACTGCACCGACTTCATCTGGTAAGCCTTCCGCCTCCCGCCTCTCCAGCGCGCCCCCGCCGCCTGTTGCTGGTCGGCAACATCAGCCCAGTACGCGCGACGATGTGACACAACTTCACGCTGACTTCCCCCCCTTCCTAATCCTGCAACACACACACCTCTCTTCCCGCAGACGTCTGGTTTTTGTTCTTCTAGTGGACTTTTACTGCAGGATTTAGGAGAATCGTGTGCAAGCACCGCCATATGGGAGGAGTTATTCTGCTGTTTATGTTATTAGTGCTGCACTGGCAAAATAGTATATAATAATAGTAGTAGTAGTAGATAATAATAGTTTAAGGCATAGCAAGCGTTTTTGAATACTAATCCTAAAAGCAGCCTTCTAAGCAGCCATTTTTCATCTCTGTGAGACTAAGTGGCCCCAGTGACTCCCAGACCTTCGCTGACCCTCCCTTTTTATTGAGATCACCAAGAATGAACACAAACAACAATGAGCGCCTCTCTGCTTCAGCTCCTATGCGTCAGTCTCCAGAGGAAACTACGTGACAAAATGTCAAAGCACCCTTTTTTTTGTTGTTGTCTTCCTCCACCAAGTTTCTGCCGGCTGTCTGCGGATGACGAATAGCTTTCACCACCCTGCCCCCCCCCCCCCCCCCCAGTCGTGCTGTTACAGCCTTCCATCCTCTGTGCTTTCCCCTTTATTGTTTTATTTTTTGGGGGGGGTGGCTGGCTCTCTGGCTGGACTTCAAGGAGACATTCTCCAGGTTTGCTGGCACTGAGGGCCACTTTGGAGAAGAACTCCACTCCAGGGGAAGTGCTCGGCATATGTCGCATGTGGTGTTCAGTTGAAGGTGTCTCCCTTCGTGCTGCAGTTCTTTCCACTGGTGACTCAGTGCAACAGGAGAGCAGGCAGTTTACGCGCAGGCCTTTAATGTCGGGCCCGTTGGTTGTTTTACAGCTCGACCTGCAACCCTGACGCGACAACAAACGCTCCACACGCCACCGGGGAGCATAAGTTTGCCGGCAAATTATCGTTGAGACGAAAATGGTTTTTGAAACATACATTTTATTGCAAAGGTGACAGGAAATGCCACGAAAAATGTTCATTGGTAGAAGCACATTATGACCCCCCCCCTCCTCAGTATGTGGTATGAATGAATCACTGAGTGTTTTTTCCTGTGTATGTGAGCGAGAACAAGACAAAACAACCATTTAATTCGGTCTTCTCTCTTTCCACAGGGGGTTTGGGAAACAAGGATTCCAGTGCCAAGGTAAATGCAAGATTGACACGTGACCCATTCAGGTGTAATGAGGCGCTGACCTCGCACGTCCGTGTGTGTGTGTGTGTGTGTGTGTGTGGTTGAGAGACACGTACAGGGTGTTACGCGTAGGCATGTGGCTGCTTCGCTCCTTCCTGAGATAAGTCTGGCCTATAGCTGCTGACTGTTGGAATGTCTGCCACACGAAGCGCTTCTGAGCCCTCTAGATTTGTTTGTCTTTTTGCAAGCTCGGCGTTATTTGCTTACCCACAGCCAGGCCAGCGTTATTGTGGCCGAGGCGTTTGTGAATCAGGTGCCCCGTAAAGGAAGTGGTTCTGGAGCAACATGATTCATTTTTTTGTGTTTTTACTGCTGTCTGCTCATGGGCTCGTCTTCTTTTGAGCTTTTTGCTCGGCGCTGACGTCCATTTGAAATGTTAATGAACACCGTGGTGATTGGAATTGAATGTGCCGTTTAGCAGTTCATCTATCAACAAACAGCCTCATTTTTGACACCTCATTGCGGGATTACGGACTCTTCTGGATCCCGGAGCCCGATTTCCCATCGACCTGCCACGCCGGGCTTCAGCATGCATCAACTCTCAGAATTCCTCACCTAATGTGGAAACGTTGGGCCTTGCCAAAGTGCGACTCTGATGCATGCTGAGTGCCCAGGTAACGGGGCAGACGGTGTGAAGCTGATGTTCCACTGACAATCTTTCATGTTCTTTAATGTGTTCCAGACCGTTGCCTTCGGCCGCGGTCGCCTCTGATCTGGGTTTCAGGTTTTTCAGTTAACTAAAAACACACCTCAGCTGACTGCACCTGGACTAGGTAGCACTGTATTAGCACTTACGGTAATTCTGGGCCTGTTCCCTCTTGCTTGAATGCACTTAAGTCGCTTTGGATAAAAGCGTGCAAAAGGTAAGTTGAATATTTGATCACTTTGCTCTGCTGGCTGCGTGCAGAGAGTTGACGCTGTGTCACATGACTTGATTGGGAAAACCTCCTCTGGATGCATCGTTCCTTGCACACAGTAGAGTCACTCTCTCTCTCTCTCTGTAGAAGACATAAACACTTCACAGGGCGTTTGACGTCGAGGGATCCGGAGCGCCTCCCTTGAGAGCGTGGAAGAGACGCGCGCTAATCCTCGCAGCGATGCGTTCAGGCGCCTCGTAGTGCCCTCGGTGCTTGGGAAGTGTTCACTTCATAGGATCGCTTCCACTGCCTGCTACAAAGCCCCCCAACACCTGCCCCACGGCGACATCTCCTACTGCCGGCTGCTCGCTTAATATTTGTGAGAAAGCGTCCTGCGTAGAATGATTCGGTCCAGGGTGTCGGGGCGTTGACAGCCTGGCATGTCTGCGGCCCCCCCCCCCCCCCCGGCCCCCCTTGCTCAGCTTCAGCAGCGACTCGCTGTTTTCACCTTTGCCCTCTTTGTTTGCAGCGTTTCATACGTAGTAGATGGAATGATTAGAAAAACGTCCGGGGGAGAGGAGGGGGGGTGTGGGGGGGTGGGCAACGGGCAAATGGTGCTGTGCAGGTTTTTCTTGTATTTAAAACGAACCACTCATTCTTCTTCTGCTATAAATAGTGTTTAATAACTAATGCGTGCCTCATGAAGGTGAAGGTAATTGGTTATTAAGGTCATTGGTTACACTGCGGCTATTCAAAGAGAGAAAGCCCCCCCCGCCCCCCGCCCCCCACACACACTTTATAATATCTGTTCAGCCATCAATTATTCAACTTAAGCTTCTAGAAAATGAGGGTCGAGGGCTCCAGCAGAGCCTGCGAGCCTCTCAGTCACTACTTGAAGTGACAAAGTAATAAAACCGGAGATTGGCATTTCTCTAACAAGAGTGACATTTCATTTTCAGCCCTGCAAATGTCTCTTTTCTCAGCGTAATGTGGGCGGCACAGTACCCGTGTACAAGTCCGGACACAAACTGGTTTTCATTGAATTGAACGAAAAGAAAGACTTTTGAGTGGTACTAGAAGCAGATAGGAAGTGAGATATTAAACCCACTTCGTAAAGAAAAGTAATATCTTTGTTGTTTGGATTATTCTTTGACAAATATATGTCGATTTGATTATTTTGTCATTTTATTGACCAAATTACGATGAATGTAGAAAGTAATTGGCTAATTCATCAATGAGAAAAAGAGTTGTTACATTGTGCAACACGTTAGGTTTATTGTTCTGAACATCTTGCATCTTGATGCAAGCAGGAAAAAAATAAATCTCAATCCTCAAGTGACACTCGTAATGAAACATTAGAGCAAAGTCTATTTTGGGGAGAGTTAAATGTTGTGGAAACAAAATCCTGCCGGCTGTCTAGATGCTATCTGCATTGTGCGCTGTCTGTACGTCTTCACATGGCTACTTCTCCTGTGGCTCTTTTTCTCTGGCCTGCTGCGTCGGTGCAGCCTGGTATCTCAAATGAGTTTAGTCAACATCATGATGCAGCCGGGCAACCCGTACGCATTCACTGTTTTTCATACCGGCTGTCGGTTGGTATTGTTCTTCTCTGGTTTCTGACTGTGTAATCCCGTCCTGCAGCCTCGCCTTCGTTCAGTCAAAGCCGCCGCCCCCCCCCTGTCGCCCACTGAGCATCCCTGCTTAAATGTGTGGCGGTCAAGTATTCTTATTCAAGCTCCTATTGAAAGGAGCGTCCGTGTAATGTTCATTCCTTGCTCCAGGTGGTCGAGCTAATCTCAGATTTCTGCCACCAGGTGACTTTTCGATACAGCGCGTCGTCGGTATCATGAGAACTTGGTGCCCTTCCACCCGCGCGGTCGATCCTATTTCAGATTTGATCAGTCAGGGGTTTTTGAGAAGTGTGAAGCAGGAAATGTTCATTTCAACCTGGTTTATACTTAGCTGTACTCTGTGGCATGGGTTACAAAAATTGGGTGGCGCACGACAAGGAGCTGCGGACACTTTTAAAGCGATGACGTCATTTGCTGCTCGTGTAAAAGTGTCTGAGGTAAATTCCTCTTAGAACACATATTGGAGGCTTCACAGACTGTTCACACACTGTTTTTCTTCTGGTTATTCTAAGTGAAATAATATTACAACGGTGCCCACGTTTAATTTTCTGCTCCATATGCTGCTCGTAACAGGTTATTTGTGTCGATCGGCGGGTTTCTTGAGAAATGCCTCTGATTTCCACATTGCATCGGATGTTTATTGCTGGATTACAGACAACTGACTTTCCCCACAAGACTTTCCAAAGATGAAAAGGGGAAGCTAATGGGTATTTCCGAGATGTCCCCTCAATAGCTGGTTTCTTTACCCCTGTTGTAGCCTGCTGGCTATACGCAGTTGGACCAGTTGTCAGAGAGAATCCATGAAAGCAGCCCGGCCTATTTGGTCCTTTTGATAGTTAGTGGTCTTTGACTCTGATATACAAATGATAGCGGCTACAAATCCTTTCGGAAATTTTCCTGCCATGTATACGGGAGTTTGACAAGGGCAACAAAGTAGAACAAAGGTCAGCATAAACATTTACCTATTATGCGTACAGACATAAATCTGTAGACCAATAACATATGAAATGGAGATACAAGGGCAAGGATGCTTGAATAAATATGCACACAGATTTGTTTCTGACACGGTGTGTTCACCAGGGGGGCGGCCCGGGGAAAGAAGCTGTTCCGGTGTGTGTGTGTGTGTGTGTGTGTGTGGTTGTTGTGTCTTTCACAGGGGAGGAGCGAGTCCCGCTTGTGTCCGCAGCGCGATGGCTCTGCACTGATGTTTTCCTCATCCGGCAGATCCCATCAGTACACAGTGTCTTTGTTTAACCCGTGCTGTTCAGTGTTTGGACAGTACGGGGAGCATCCTAGTACACATCCGCCACCCCGTCATGCCAGTAGGGCCCGTGTTGACAGGCCGTGGAAAGGTAAACTCCTGAGTTTCCATGTCGACGGGCTCTTTCTGCTCCTGCGTGAGAGGCCTGGTTGTAATGCAGACTACGGTGGTCAGTGGCCAGAAACACGACGCACATTGTGCGCACTTAAAGTGTTGTACCGGCGACCTGCGCATTTTTGATGAATGAAGACGTTGAGGCCCAACCAGCAGCCGACATCCGACGGCGCCGCGGCTACGGCTCGGCAGATATGTTGGTCCTGCGGACGGTGATACATTGGTTCGTGCTTTTACTCCTCCAGAGGGGTCACCCGGCGGGCAATAAACTCCATCTTTTCGTGAGGGTTAATTACAAATCAGCCTCGGGCTGCTTTTACGGTGAAATAACTGTAAGTAGCGTCTCTCTGAGGTTCAGTAGCCGAGCAGTCTTGTGTGGATCCCAGGAGGATTAGTGGCCGCTAAGGCGTCAGTGAATCAACAAATGACCAAAGCTGCTTGCATTAGACAACGGTAATACTCAAATAGATTGAATTACCACAGCTTATTTTTGTCCTTAGTTTCTTCCATCCAATGGAGCGCAATTCTATTCATTTGGTGGTTTAATAGCAGCGACCAGAAAACGGGCAACGATTAAAACCCCCAGTGATTCAACTTTGAAGTCCTAATCCAAAGGGACTCGTTAGGACTTCCATAAGTGCCACTGCAGGTTCTGGGCTCGCTAAAAAGGAATTTAAATCCCACAATTAGAGGCTCTCCCAGAGAAAGCTTTTCTGTTTGCACTATATGTGTTATATATATATTATTTATTTTCCCACACAACTTTGGGGAAGTGATTTTTTGTTACAGTTTCAACCATGAAAGCCTTAAAAAACAATTACCACGCTGTTATTTGGCCTCCAAGAACTGATTGTGGGATGGGACGGGACATGAAAGCCCTGTTGACTGTGGTCCCGGGATTCTCATAAGCCCTATAGACTGAAAGACCGGTCACTCTTCTGCATCTGTTGCTTTGTCTCCGCCACCTAAGAGGCCGACCGGCCTGGCCTTTGTTTATGCCTTCCTCTCTGATGTAAGTGTACTTGGAAAAAGGAAGCAGATGAAACAGATGCTAACCGCTTTGATGCAAACAGCTGAATTTTGTTCTTCCAATCTCCAAATCTGGTCTTTCCATTCCTCCTCCTCTCCGCTGTCTTTTTCTTGCATGTTTCTCCGTCTATGTAATTTCTTCTGCTCAGAGTAAGAAAACTGCCCTCCGCAGCGGCCTCCTACATGGCTACTCTCTGTCTTTCTGCACACACACACACACACACTCCCACATGTCCAATCCCTTCCTCACATCTAGGTCACGCAGAAGGAAGTAGCAAACGTAGAATTGGTTTGATGTAGATCTTCTTCTCGTATCGTTAACGTTCATCAAGATACACATATTTTGAAGCAAGCAGAGAAGAGATGAGGCATCATGGCACATGTGGGGTTCTCATTGTGTGTGTGTGTGTGTGTGTATGTTCTGGAGACGGAAGGGGCCAGAGTTCAACCTAGGCTATATTTAGGATTGCTCCCCGGGGCCCTGAAGAGACACACTGCAATGCATGTAGCAGGTTCTGTTTATGGATGGACACTTGCTCTGTCTTGTGATGTCCAATGTGTGATAACAAAAGGACGTGAACTGCTGCCACTCATTTTGAGTATCTGGAAGACAATATTCATTATTCCTTTCTCTTGCAGTAATGTGACCCCATTGTACACTTGACTCAATGATCGCCACTGGCAGCTATTTTTAACTGTGTTTGACGCCTTTGAATGCTAGACGGTGAACGGGACCCCGACCTGCACACTGCTCCCTGGTGCCTGAAGAGAAATGGCCCTAATTACTTCACGCTGCTCTAGCAAAGCAGTAAACTGAGCACCACCACGGTTCACCATTGCAAAACAACGCATGTTACTGTTAGTTTCAGTCCAAACTGCGGTGTGATCTGTGAGAACAAAAAACAGTCCATATTGCCCGCGTTGGTGATAACTTCTATGAGCCCTGAGTTCTGTCGCTGGCTTGTCAAATGAAAATAAACAACCACAAAAACACTTAAAGTCACAGCAGCTCTCAAAGATGTTGTTAACATGGTGCTGCTCAATTTTGACTGGCCGCTCACCACGCTGAGCATCGAAAGGGTACGAATGGGTCAAAAAACGACCGTTTTATACGTCTTTCAGAGCCTCCTAAACAGCGTCAATGTGGCGTCTTTCTAAAAGTCTACTGTGCGCGAACTAACCTCAAGTGTTGCCTGTTTGAAATATCTGCCCCGTGTCTCAAATCTGACATTTCAATGTAGGGTCACAGGTTTGTGACCCCTTGTTTCTGTCACCTGTGACCGTCTTCTTTGTGGAGCACAGTGCTTTGGCACATGGTTCCATGCCACCTCTGACATTGTGTGTCCTCAGCGGGATCATGATGAGTTTGGGGGGGGGGGGGGGAACTGTTCACATCAGAAACAGCATTAAACTGTACGGCCGCCTTGAGTTTCCCTGAAAGCCTCTGGTCTCTTCCTGTTTTTGAGGCAATCAATTCAGACCAGCTGCATTAAGAGTAGCCTAATCTATCATGGCGCTCTGAATTATTTATCAGCTGAACTCCCACAATGCATTTGGGGAAAATGCCCTGTTGTTTTTCAACATATTCCTTATATTATCCCTGTGTTTGCCATTGTTTAAGCTTGTGGTTTTGCAGAAAAAACATGCTTCTGTTACTGACATTTGCCAACCCAGAGGGATTGTGTTTGAATTTGTAAAACCCAGCGCTTTCAAAAATAAGCATCGATCAATTCGTCAATATTTGAAATGGAGTCGTGATGTTTGCATTAGATTACCTTCTGGGCTTCCATGGAGACCCGTGGTGACGCGTCGATGCCGATCTTTGTGTTCCTTGGCACAGGGAGGCTCCTGCGTCCTGTGACACCTGCATGTCGGTAGATAATGGAGCCTTATTCAGTTCCTGCGTGCTGCTGTCATGACGGAGCTCAAATCTGTTTCACAGTTTGATGAGGGGATTTGAGAGCAGGAAGGGAAGTGACTGAGCAGTCCCAGGTGGGATGACGTCCATGTCCCTGCTGTCATGCTGATGTCACATGGAATTTGAGTGGTCAGGTTTTTCCTGACCCCCCCCCCCCCCCCACCCCCCCAGCAGCTACAGCAAAGCATCACATGTCTTCGTGCTGCTGGATACTGGATTTGTATTTCATGTACATGTATTATTCCCTTCATTAACACAAAATGCTGTCCCAGGTTCTATTTGGGCGTGCAACTTGTTCCAATTCTTCTTCTGAATGCGTGTTTTTGGCATGTTGTTGGGGCATTTTGTAGTAGAATACCTGAACCTCAATGCAGGCTTCAAGTTTCACATTGTTGAGTTTGGTAGTGAGTGAATGTAAGAAGCATTGGCTTAAAGCTCAGGACTGCAAGTTACAAAAAAACCCAAAGCACATCTGAAAAATAATCCCTCCTCCTGCAGTTTTCCCTTCTGTTCCACAAAACCAGGGCTTTGTACACAAGTCTAGATCTCCATTTAAACATTATCCTGATAGTGATGCCGCTATACCGTCACAATTGTTCATCATGTTTTAGTTTTTGTGGAACTGTAAAGGGATGATGGGTTGTGGTTTGAGGCTTTAGCCCGGAGCCTTTGGCTGCGGTGAACGGAAGCTAAACTGCAACCTTTTCTCTCCGTCTCTGAAACACTTGTACGACTTGGATTTCAATGTGATTACAAAGCTATTATGGACTGTTTGTCCAGTGAACGCCATCAAAACAATTGCCTACTCCAGCTTAAATGTAATCGTGTGCACAAATATTGTATATCAATATAAGGTTTATTGGTAACTATTTACGTTTTCATCTGTACAGTTTGCAATGAACATAAATTAAATGGCTTTTAACGTTAATGTGGAATGTGCTGTTCCATAGCCGTTTACTTTTAGCACAAGTGTGCTTGAACAGTGTCTATTCAATGTCAATGGCACATGAATTCTCTATTTGAGGAACAAATGGATTTCACATCTTAAAAGAGAAAACTAAAGTGGTTTGGATGTGACACTGCGTCTAAGCCATAATGCAACACCAACCTTTTCCTGTTGTCAAAACTAGTATTTTACCAGCTTTTACCTTTTCTTAAAGCAGCATCAACACGACAACAAAGTTCATATGAAGCATCGCTGAATTCGGATGTTACTTATTTCGAATGTGAGTTTTAAAATGAATCCCCGCTAATAACAAAAAGCAATTTAATGTAGACGGTCGGCACGTACTGGTGAAGAAATGAGTATGGACAGCCGACCCATGTAGAGTGAGGTGCAAGTGAGCGCGTCCTGCCAGCAGCGCCGTGTCTGCTCTGTCTCTGCTCGGGGAACTTGAGCTCCTGCAGGAGGAAGCGCTTGGCAGCTCGGTCATAACATGTTGAGAGCGTGCAGATACAGCGCGGTGAGCCAAAGTGGTGGGTCTCAACTCATTGAGATTTCCCCTTTAGCTTGTCAGCAACGGTTATAGTTGATATTTATTAAAGCTAGCTGGTTTTACAGGCTCGGCCATGTTTATCACGTGGGATTATAACCAATTTATTGTTGCAGCAAAGTAGTGTTTTTGCTGATAAAACCGCCGGAAAACCAGGCGTACACTTGAAACGACACCGTGACGCTATTTGGTGCCAGTGGCGCATTTGTCCGAGCAGAATCAACTTTTTTTTTTCTCGGGTCTCACTCTTTTGCAACATAGTTTAGCGAGCACGCATGGAGGGATCCATCATAGGAGAGGCTGAGATACCTCTACTGTATTCACACAATGTTTTATGGTGTAATTGTTGTGAAGCCCATGTTGGTGCACATTTGCTCTGTAAACGCACTGTGGCCTCTCACAACGCGCCTTGTGGTAGTTATTCTGACCTATGCAATAACCCCAGCAGCTGTCCCTGAAACCTGAATGGTTTTTAAAATCATCCTTTTAGATGATTAAAGCCTGTCTACTGTTCCATTGTGAAATCTGCTTTCAGTTGATAATCTTTTTTATTTATTTATTTTTATGAGTAGTTACATAGCTGGCGCATAATGGGAGCTAAATGTGGCTTTTATTTGAAGAAAACACTTATTCAGAGCCTTTTGGTTTGAATAGGACCACCTGTTGTCGTCTCATTTGACCGTAGGAAGTGTTCTCGCTTGCAGGGATTAACTTTTAGGCTTGATGCTTGCAGCAGGAAACAATCCCTCCCTTCTCTTCTCAATTGATGCTGTAACATCGCAAAATCCCGTATGTGCTCGCATGCAAAGTAGGTCTGTGGGCTGTGCGCTGTGTCCCCTAAGCTGGATTGTCCTTCTTGCCATTTAACGTAGACCTGGTGTTGACCTCGGCTGTTGGATAAAACCTTCAGTTTTAGTGTGCCGGTCTTACGACCTTTGCAGATCCATGCAGGTCGGCGCTCCGGGATTAAAACTCACAATCATGGTTGGTCTTTACCATCATTGTGGATCTGTAGCTGCAGGTTGGGTGGAATCTACTTTAAATTGATTGAGTGCATCTCATCGGCTTTTGAGCACATGCTTTATGAAAAGACACAAAGAAAATCAAAGTCGGGACTTCCCTCTTAATCTCGCTTAAAAATAGTAACAAGCAATAAGATGGGGAGTGGTGGTTTGAACCATATGGATGAAGGAATCCCTTTCAGGAATGCCTCAGTCAACGCTCGCATGCATTTCCGGTGTATTTGAGTGCACAGGAACAAACTCTCTTTCAGTTGTGAGGGTTGAATGTCTGACCTTTTTATTTAGGCGCGGTTAAATAGAACCATATGACTGAGAACCTCGGTTCTTTTCCCTCCTGCCTCTCTTGTTTGTTTATATACATTTGATCGTGGCAGCTGCAGAAATGTGCAGTTGTTTATTAGACTTTTTAACCTCCACAGTTTGGAAACCTGCTGAAATGTTTCCGGTGTATCAACGAGCTGTGTGGAACAAGCTACGGTGCAGTTGATCGGACAAGCAGCAGATTGAATCTGTCGCACAGAACTGTTCATTTATGCCTCTGTATAAACATCTGGGAGTGGTAAACGGCCCATTTACTCCATACGCGTAGTAAGCATGGCCTGGTTTTGTTGTTATTCTCATATTCACTTTTTTCTGTTACATCAACAAATATATATTTTTTCCTTTTCTCCTGGGATGATTATACAAATCCACTCTTTTTCCAATATAACACAAAAAAATCAAGCCACTCAAATTCGTGCCACTTAGAGGCTGAAAGAAATCCAAAGTCTGTATTTTTAGCCCCAAGAGGCCGAGCCCGAATAGGAAGGATCTGCATCTCTCTTTCCCTCTATCTCTCTCTTTTTCTCTGGTCTCCTCCCTAAAGTTTGTATTGCTCGCTTAAATCAGGCTAGTTTGACAGGAAACTAGCCAGAGGTTTGCAGGCCGACCGCCCCCCATAAAGCAGAGATAGTCCACGCGTTTAATAGCTTTCTTCTGGTTCAACAAGCTTCTGTGATAGCTGACGACTCCCAGCTGAATGCATCCGTGGTTGCTCGTAGTGACGGCTCCACGTAGGTGTCTTCACCAAAGCCAATCAAGATTAAGTACGTACTACTCATCTGTGTTTATTATCTACGTCGCCCACTTAGCTTAGTTACTATTAGCAACCCGGGCGCATTTGGATGAAAGTCACCAGCGAATCCATTGCTCTTTTATTGGAAGAAAAGGTTGTGATCCTGTCAGGAATGTGTTTGACTCCAGTCCACTGGTTCTGTCCACAATCCCGTTTCTTTACAAAGCACCAGTTTGAATTTCCGTCTGGAGGGCCGGGGCGACGCACCACTTGTATATGTATATTTCGGGTGAGGTCCGCTGCCAAAGAGTCTTAAGGCACTTCATAAACCCGCTGATGTGACGTGTGTTCATTACAATGCCACGTTGTTGGGGGTTGGTGCCATGACACCCTTCTACAGCACTTCAGCCTTGCGGACGGGTTGCTGCCGGATGGCAACTTCTCTGGCAACTTTTCTCTTGTAGCTGATGTCCGTTAAGCCTGTTTTCTACGAGTAGGAGACGTTGCCTGTCTGTATGTTTATGTATCTGTCATTCTGTTTATACACATAATGAGCATCACTGTGTGACTCATGGTTACACGAGCATGGGGATCATAACAAGGCTCCAGGTAGGGCTTCCGGCTGAATTAACCATTGGATCTGTCTGTAAGGACACATGTCAAACAGACACTTCATGTTTTGGCGGTGAACAGTGTCTCCGTCCAAGTTTTCAGACTGCAGCTGGCACAAGATGCCCTACTTTTTATACTACAATCCACCGGCGTGAAACAAAAGTAGATTTGTGCTTTCGTTTCATAAGAGGAATGCCAAATATAGCGATAGAAAGCTCTGGGTAAAAAAGTCAATCATCCCAATCAGAATTTCCGTAGCAATAAAGGCTATCATAATAATCTATCTAGTGGTTCATCTTTTAAAAAGAGAAGCAGTGTTTGGCTAAAAGCTTTAAATCTGATTTTTACTGGCTGCCTGGTAGTAGCACATAACAGTAAGACCTTTACATAAGCAGTTTGTCAGTCGTATGGAGTTGTTGGACTTTGTACATCGTATAATCTTGGAGGAAGAGTAAACAAGTATGATTGGAAAATTGAAATAAAGCAAACGGAGCTTTTGTATGGTGCTCACGTATTTAACATCAAGTGGATCATCAAGGGCACACTGCAGATAGCAGACTGACCTGCTCTGCATTAAGAGTATAATCATCATCTTCTTAGATAAACACATTAGGGATAAGGACTGGTTAAATACCGTTATAATCGCAACAGTGATTAAAAAATAAAAATAAAAATAGATAGGGACGGAAATGTGTTGAAATGAATTGTGCACCGCTATAACCGTTGCTCATCCATTTAAGCCGTACTTTATTCTTTCAGAACAAGAGAAGAGTTTGCAGGAGATTAAAGGCTGCAGCGGATATGTGAAAGCATGTTGAGATGTTCAGTAGCCTTCAGCTGTGGAGGAATGAACTGGTTCAACCCTGAACCGCTTGTCTGAGAGGCACGGATTCTACTTAACGAAAGGTGTACCTTCCAGAGGTGCCGCCACTTTGGGCGATCAGAATGCTTTTAAAACTGAGAGGGTTTGGTTAATCCATGGGGGGGTGCAGCAACGGACATGACCAGGGATTAGAGAGAGATATTACTGTCTGAATGTATTAGATAGCTGCGTGATGGAGAACAGACTAATGCACCAGGCTCTGAATTACTGCGTAATCTGCATTTAATTGCCCTGAGTTTTGTTGTAGTAATGGCTTTATCTAATGGACGAGTTCTGGAAGGGTTTGTTCGAACAACAAAGGGACGATTACTCGGGTTGGCGGCCTAGTGAGATGTTTTTTTTTACCCTGGTGGTCAAAATGTCAAAAAGTAGATATATTCTTTTATGGAACATATCTGAATTGTATTTTACATCGTAGAATTGAAACCATTGTTTTAAGGCCCTTTTCCGTTTATAATATCCTGCCTTCCAGCTATTGGCGAGCTCTCAGTGGCATATTAACAACTAATAACATTTAAAAGTGGTACCGCGGGTCACGTTAAATTACATAACATTTACTCGGGATCTCAATAAGTTAAGAACAGCGCAGAGACTGAATACACTCCTGTATCCGTCTCTCAGAAAAGGGCTGTTGCAGGATAAAACACTAAATATTGGTTTGCCTATATGGTCCCTGTTTGGGGTTGTTCCTTCCTCTCTGGTTTTGCAAGCCCTCACCCTCTGCCGACTGACACCTCTCTGCGTGAGGCCATGACGATATGTGATGGATTTTCGGGGAGGTGGTATTTGCCCAGCACAAGGTGGACTGTGTGTCTAACTCGCTCCAGATGGAAAAGAGCAACCTGAATGTCACCGCCTGATCAGTTCCTGAAACGCTGAGATTGTTCCAATTTAGCCATCAGACACAACCACTATCCACAGAAACCTTTTTAGAAGGAAAAGCACTAAGACTCTGATAATAATGATCAGGTTATTAGCTGCCTATTTACTTGATTTTTAAAGATCAAACTGAAGCGTATGTAAGATAGAGCTGCAACGATTAATCAATATGTAATAGTCAACTTTATTGATTTAGGTTTTGAAAGATTTCCAGCTCCTTAAAGGCTATTATTGTGGTTTATTTCCTACTCTGTGAAACTGAATATCTTAAGTTTATACAAGATGAGTACTGAACAAAACAAGTCATTTGAGGACGTCATCCTCTTTGATTAATCAAGGCAAATAATCAAGAGGTTAATAAACAGTATACATAATTGTTGCATACCCTGATAAGGACCATCTTTTTCTGAATGATACAAATATTTTTCTTTCACTTTTCATCTCAGACCTTTCTGCAAACCTCACTTGTTCAGGTGAAGACCTCTGTAAGCTTCACCTCCTTGTTCAGAGTTTTGTGTTTTCTTGCACTTTGGATATTTAATGCAGTCCGTTGCTGTTGTGTCAATACTCGCCGTCCTCGACCGGAGCCGTCACACTGGTAGAGCAGGTCGAGTGAAATCGGTCTCTCTATAGATGAGTTGGTTTAACTCACTATTAAGGTCCAACAGTTTTCACTCACTAGTTTATTTTAAGCACATGGCTTAGAAAGAATAGTAAATAGTGCAGAACTATACAGTAAATTATTAACACCAAAGTTAATTATCTATGCATTTATGACATTTCCTCCAGTCAGGAATGATTCTTCTTATATTAAATCTTTGCCTTGATCAGATATGGACCATTAATCATTGTTGCAAGGATAATATGTTCCTGACCTTTTTCCCTTCAGCCATCTTGCAGTATTCAGTTGCTTTAAACACGTCATGAACGGAAAGGTTCAATATGAATTCCTTCCCATTTTGGGGCGTAGAAATAGGTAACCCCCCCACAGTTGCTAGAAAAAAACAATTCTTTTCGAAAACATTCTCTTAGTTCCTTCCTAATAGTAAATGCCTATCTAATCCTGACACAGATTGCAAAGTGGTTTATAATCCATTTGCTCAGACAACATGAGATTTAAGTGAGCTGATATAATAGTGTAGACAAAAAGAGATGTGTTTAAAAATAAATGTCCTGACCGTTATCACACAGGAGCGAACTTCAGTAAAAGGTTTTTGGAGGGAAATTGGAAAAAAAATCCAAGAATCTCTGTCTTTTGTTTTTAGCTTAATGGGCATAATACCGATTTTATCATAGAACAATGACTTGGGTAGTTTGTCCAAACAAATAAAAGAGAGGCAGTGAACCAGGGATTCACATTCTGCAGGGTTCTAAGGACCAACATTTCTGCCCATCAAGGCCTTCAACAACGGCCTGACTGTCATTTGCAACAACCCTGACCCATCCTCAACGCAACAATCCTCTCACAACCACTGTGCTTCAGGCAACCAGCCTTCAACAGCCCTCCTTCCGGTTTAGTCCTGTGTGTTCTTTTTTGTTGTTGTTGCCTGCTCTGCAAGTGAGCGTATGTTCTTGCTCTTTATCTCCTGTCCTGCATCGTGCAGATGCTTTGGGAAATCAATGGCTAACCCTGTTTGACGGTGTCCTCGGGCTGCCCCCTCTCCGTCCATCACTCGCAGTGGTCTTGGTTGGCCACCGTTTGTTATGCTCGCTTCTCGCAAAGGTTTTTCCCCTGAGCCAATCTTAGAAAATAGCAATATTTGAAGTTCTGCCCTGTGGAGTAACTCTCTCTGGCATGATGTCATCTAATACCTGTCTATGCATGTTATTGACTCTATTAACATGACGGGCTCAGGCTATTACCTATAATTGTACTGTGTAAAGACAAATAAAATTGTTGGTGTTGATAGGTTGTCCGTTCACATCGGGTGGCCATTGGATGGTTGAGAATAATGCCGCGTTTGCTGCTGTTTACGGGTTCGCAGACTGCCGATAGACCCCTAAAGCGAGATGAGACCACTTGTCGTCCGCACTGAGTCAACGTCGGATGGTTGGCATTTAGGAATGAGTCACAGACGCTATGTGGCGTGAGGCGGTTTATTTGGCTACGAGAGGTGTCCCCTGAATTCTGTGTGTTTGTGTATATACAGTATATGTGTGTGTCGTCTGCACTTGTGGATACGTGAGCAAAGTGGACAGCCGCCCATCTTTGAAGCTGAGCTAACAGCTTCTGCCGTCTATGTTTACAGTCTGTATGAGTGTATAATCCCTGTGTTTAATCTCCACTGTCGAGCATTAGACCCGATGGAGCACTCTGTTGCGTCCTGAACCCCATCAGGAATGCAGTGTGTCACTTACACACATTTATTGGGGTGCATCATGGGTTGGTGAACAGCCAAGACCGTTTCCTTTATTTCTCTGCATCCGGTGGATCATGATGACACGGTCCAGTTCATTGTGAGACGGAGATGGCACTTGTAATCAAAAGGAGTTCTTTAAATCCTGCTGCCTTCTCAAATTCATTTCAAATAATAACAAGTGTTTCTCAGAAAACATTTTTAGAGTCTAGACACATGCATGAATTTTAATCCTTGAGCGTTTACTTTTGTTTACTGCTAATGTTGGTTGTGTTTCAGCAAAATGTTGTGGCTTGTTTACACTAGTGGCTCTGTTGGTGGTCGGTCGGTCAGTTTATTTGTAGATTCACCACTTTGGGTCCAGACTGAAAAATCCCTCGACAACCATTTGCTAAATACCTTTACAGTCCCCAAAAAACAAATCCAACTGATTCGGCTGATGTTTCTTTGTGTAGCACCCCCATGAGGAGCCAACTTGAGGTTATTTCTCTGTGGTTAAGGAATAATGCCTCTCTAAACAAGAGAGGGTTTTTTTGTTTTGTTATTCCTGCATCACTACCACTGAATAATGAGGCGTCTTTTTTTTTTTTCTTTCTATCTTCATTCATTCAGCGTTTTGATTTGTCAGACTTCACTATTTTGCTTTTTTTTGGCTCCCTCCCTCAGTCCTGTCCTAATAATACTCCTCCTCATTTTATGGGGCCATCAGTCTGTGAAAAATGACATCCAGTACATGGTGAAACTTTGCATCCCTGCCCGCTCACTCCGCTCCGCATCTGCCAGTCTGCTTGTTGCTCCCTCGCAGAGAGCTAAACACTCACACAACATCCCCGCTGTTTGCTGTCATGGCTCCTAAATGGTCAGAAATCAGAACGTCCATTTCAGCTTCAGATGCAAGCTAAGAACACCCCTCTGCCGACTGTACCTGGACTAGTTTGCGCTACGTTGGCACTTATGACGGGACTCACTTATGGCGCTTTGTGGTTTGACCGTCTCGTTGCTCTGGGTCGGAACCCTCTTGGTGAAAGGCACTTGTCATACGTCGCGTTGGATTGCCCTGATCAGTCCAAGGTACATCCACACCGCTGTGAATGACAAACACACAGGACATTACCATCATTTGCCTCAAAATGTATGGAGACATTTCCCACGCCGTACTATGTATGATGTCACCCGAGGGAAAGTGATTGCATTTCTCATTTATTCTCAAAATGATGCCAGTATAGCAGTGCAGTATTATCTTATGTCTTTGTGTCTTTGCTCTCTGCCTCCGCTCGGGCGGGATTGTCATTCTTTTTTATTTAAGCCTCAAGCTTAACTATCCCCAAAGGGTTGACCCCTTAAACGGAGTTAAGCCCGTGGTTTTACTAATGATGGATATGATTCCCTTCCATGTGTTTTGGTGCTGTTGATAAAGCTTCTCATTTAGGTAGTAGAGCAGGTCAACATTGCTTTGGATGTAGCTTGAGCGGCGGCCCATGCGTCTCCGTGACTGCTGTCGAAGCATCTGGTGGAGATGCCTCCTTGCTGAATCATGCGCTATAATCTTAATAATAATATAATTATAAGATGTTTGAGTCGTGCACCATTTTTATATTCAATACATTAATCCTTTATAAGAACAATAGCGTATACTGTAATATCGCAGTGAAAAAATGGAAACTTTATTATTATGTTGATATTACGGTTCTACCATAAAATATAGGGTGGTTCCAATACATAAATAATATTATACTTGGCATCAATTTCAACATATGTTTGTTTGGTTATTGGTTTGTTTCTTATTGCGGATAAACTTTATGTGTTAACTTGACACCAAGCGCTGTCGTCCGACTTGCCGCTGTCCTGTAGGGTGGCAGGGGACATACTGCTGCGAGCAACGTCAGCTCTGCAACAGGAAATACTATTAATGTCAGTAAAAAAAACTGACATTAATAGTATCACTGTTCGTGCTGACTGCATCTTATCATCTTGATGTTTCAAAGTGTCTCAACGAGGGAGAGATGTCTTGCGGGTTTTGTAGAAGATGTAGAACCATTGTGGGAAATTACCGAATCGCCGTGTCGTATATACCTTTTCAGCACAAAGGTGATAGAAAGATAAATGAACTAGCAGGTTGAATGTGATCGTGAGCTGAGAGGCGAGAAGGAGAATCTTGCAACCAGTGTTGATGTTGTTTCAAGTCGGTGTGAAATGCTTTCATTGGGCACGGAAAGGCCCGGGGCCTGTTAGCGTGTTCCGTTAATGGGTCGGGAGAAATGGCAGACGCGGTACAGGGTGCTCTGTCACAAAAGTAATTGCTTGCTTGTGGGGCTGAAACATCAGGGGGATGTGACCTTTTGCGTGGCTGAAAGTTGAAGCTAAGAACATGCAGGTTGAGCACGGGAGATTATGGGCCAATCTTATCGGAGGTGGTAATTACTACGAAAGGAGGCCGTTTGCAACATATGCAATGTTGAAATGAGGCTTAGATCTGAAGACACAGCAGATCGATTGTCCTGGAAATCCAATTATTTGGGGCGGAATTTGGACTGCTGTGTAACCAAGGGATGACTGAGATGAGTCTCCTTTGGTTTGCTGCCATTTGGATTCCTCCTAAATGAGAAACGACAATGAGGGGTCATGGTACAAATTACACACGCTTCTCTTTGGGTCATTTCATGCCTTCATTTGAAAATGGAGAGCGAGGGAAAATGTGAGAAATCAGACTAGTGGAGTGACACTCAGCATGAGGACAAGAACTAGGGAGGCATTCCTGCCATGACTTTGTTGACGCTGCAGCGGCATTCCCGTGAGGCAGGGATGAGGATTGAGAAGATGGAAGACGGGAAATCAGCTTGGAAGTCAAAGAAACAATAAATTCAGCTAGGGAAGAACTCTTCACACCACATACTATTAAATCTCAGACCGCCCCGATGCCCCTCTCAGCGTGTAATTCGCCCAACGTGTCAAAACAAATCTGTGCATATTTTTATCAACGTCCACCCTTAAAGTCATAACCCAGCACGGCCGTCGTAGAGCATATTGGTCGAACACAAAGTTGAACTGCTGGCAGGGATTTAAAATGCAAGTTGAGGGCTGGTTGTTTTATTGCTTGCGTGTTCAATCTCCCTAAAGCAAGAGATGAGCGCCGATCACTGCTCTCCCTCCCCTCAGCTGCCCTGTCGGCGTTTACTCTTAATGTGAACACGAATCAGAGCCACGCTCGCCCTCTGCTAATGACTTTCGACGTCACAATCTCAAACCCGTATCCCGCCGAGTGTCTTTTGTCGGGTGCCTGCGCACACAATCTCATTCACGTGTTGACAGGTACTGTGAAGCCGCTACCAGAGATTGAACCTGTTTTTTCTTTTTGCTGCCTCATGGGACAGAGATGAGCGGCACACAATAGAGGAAGGAGATAAAACAAAGTCCTAACGGAGCTTCTGGCTTCCCAAAGGCGTCTTGGCCCGAAAGGACACCTGCTGCATTGTGAGGTTTTTTTATGGCGCCTCTCCTCTCCGAAATGAACTTTGCTCAGGGAGGTGGTGAGGTGATACTGGTGTGTAGACCGTGTGTTAAGGTCAATGTACAGTGACTAATACTACAAGTTGGTTCGGGGATCTTGGTTCTTCCTTATTGTCTTGAGAGGACAGGACTTTTTTATTTATTCTTCACCAGTTACTTTGTGGGATACAACCAAAGGGTGATAATTCTATATATGAAAAGAAACATCAATATTTCCTACAAAGTAGTTTCTCATTTACACAATAAACCTTTCAGTTATCTTCTAGTGCGGAATCATCTAAAGTGAAAGTTATTGTCACTAGTTATCTTTCCTCCATCGGATCTCCACACCAGTGTTCATTCGCTCATTCTTCATTCTTTCCTGAGCCGAGTCCCGTCACACGGCTCAGCTCAAACAATTTGCATTACTTTTGCGCAGGAAATGAGGAAGCTGGAAAAGAGAAAAGAGAAAAAGGCGGAAAAGAGTAAGGAGGGAGGAGAGGATATAGACCTTCGCTACATGACCTGATTTCAGAGGCACGGCGAGGCGGCTCGCATGAGGTCCTCTGTCACTTTCTCACAGTACTAATTTTAGCATTATTACCCTCATCTGTCACCCCCCTTTCCCTGCTTCCCAGCAGCTTCACACCTCTTAGCAACCCGCCGCCGCATGCGTCTCTTTGTGTCAGCCGTGACTGGCTGGTGGTTACACGGGGGACATGCACGCAAAGTGTGTGCGCGCGTGCCTTTGGACAGCATGTTCATGGGGCGTGAACTTAGGACTGGAAGTGGCCATTTTGGCTCAAACTGTGCAGCTTTTGTCATCATCTTTTGGGGGAATAGTATGTTGTAACCTCTGCTGTTGTGTGTGTTTCTGGGCAGTGTGTCAATCGTCTGTGGATGTGAGTGAGCGTCACCATGGTACTCTGGATCCGTCCCTTAGATGACCTCCCTTCACTCCCTTTCTAAGGTTCTGTGCTAACAGACGGTGGACCGCCTCTGTGCAGCGCGTACTTCAGGAACATAGAAATTTCCTGCAGCTCGCAGACACAATTTGTGTAGTTATAAAAAAAGAAAGCTCAATATTTTTCAAGTTTAAGGTTTTACTCACTTTTTTTATTGTACATTGACTAGACCTTAAACAATAATCGAAAGAAAATATTAATCAGATTCTGATTCATAATCAACCTATTGGTGATGAAAATGATCCTTTGTTGCAAAGGTCTTGAAAATGTTCCTTGATAATGTTTAATGGTGTCCTGCATCACCGACTGACCAGCTACACATCACACGCATCCCACAACCCATCGGCCTGTAATGGCAGACACTTCTCCGGGCAATGTGGCGTTTTGCAGCCGTCTGTTATGAAGTCAAACTGGAACACGTTCATTTCCTGACGTGTAATCAGTCACCGCTTCCTTGACACCAATTTTCTCCTTCCTGCTCTCCCATTATTGGTTGTTATTTTCTACGACAGGAAGTCGTAACCCGATATGAACCAACTGTGTGTTCCAGTGGCTTCGGTTAACATCCAAACAAGCTCACACACTCACACACACACACATACACACAAATTGCTCGGCTCATCCATCATCTGCTATATACTCACATGTCTCAAATATGCCCATGTTGGCAGACCTTGATGCAATCTGTTGCCCACTAAAAGTTTCTAAGTCAACAGTTTTTTTCTTCCCATCTGGCCTCGTCTGCTCCCACGTCTCGTGATCTACATGATCTACATGAAGTCAGGGGAATGTAAGCGGACGGATGCCGTATCTGGTTTCCCCAGCTATATTAGATGTGATTAAATATTAACCGGGCTTTAAATCTTAAGCAGTTACCGAGAACATAAGTCCACGTTGTGTCCTGTCGTGGAAAAGAAAACCTGTGGCACCTGACACGGTCGGAGTCAAAAGCAAACCCGAGTCCGGGGCTGTTTTACATTCAAGGCACCACCTCCGCGCGAGCTCGTCATTTGCATCGGCAGAAGTTCTTTCCTCACTCCACCTTTTTGTTTGCAACATCGACGGAGGATGTGGTCGATTTCAGCAGGGCGCCGCCGCGCGGGCCTCCCCGAAGCTGCGCTCCGTTTGCCTCCGCGGGCTAATTTCTCTGAAAAAACCCACAGAGTAACTGTCAGAGCTCCCGCTGCCTCGGCATTGGTTGCGGGCCGGTGTGACAGCTGTTGGAGCTCAGCACAAAAAACCTCCCAACAATAACAAAACAACAACAGAACTCCGAGAGAGTTATGTAAGTGGCAGGAATGCTGTAGTGATTTCTTGGAGCACTTGCACCTCCGTGACGTGTACCTCCTCACACATTCCCACACGCACACGCACACACACACACACACACACCCACACAGGGGAGAATAATGTCCTCTCTGACTGCAGGCTGTAAGAACCACAATAAGCAGCATCCCTGCTCAGCTGACTGAAGGGACAGAGGATGCCCTGTCCCCCATGAGCTGAGGCATTAGGACGGGGAGCCACGTTTTAAATCTCCCAGTTCGTAATCCAGTTTAACCACAGGGGATATTAAAGTTTTGCCCCCCTTCCCATTAGTCATTGCTGCTTTTATATCCTTGTTTGCCAGTTTCTTTTCCATTTCCTTCCTTTGTTTTTCTTGCTTTCACCTCCCACATACTCTACGATGTTCTCCTTTTCTTTCACAGGTCAAGGAGTTGTGCTCATCCTCTCAGTTTTTTCTTCCTTGGCGCTCATGCTGCCTTTTTGTTCTCCCGCTCACCTTCGATGTTCCAGTTCACCCGTTTCTGTTTCTGCACTTCTTTAATCTTTCCAGCCATTTCCTCCCCTCTTTTCTTTTATCCTCACATGCTGGCGGAGTTCAGAAGTGGCATTTGATGCGAAAAAAACAAGGAATGTTTCCTATGAGACACTTTGAGTTTAGGCATTAATAAAATAACTTACTCTGTATTTGTCTGCTCACTCAAGTGCAAACTTAAATCTCTCGGTTGATTTGCAACGCAGGGAGCTTGTGTTCACACCTTTTGACTCTCTACATATCTCACATTTACGCTGTGGATGAAAACATCGCTCCTTGTCAATCATGCCTCGGTTCTTGATCAGTATCTTGTTTAAATTAGACGGCATAAATGCGATATGCTTGATTTAACTCCCGCTGGTTATTGTACATCGCTCAAAAAATATCGCTCTTTACTAGAGAATACTCCAGGAAAATGTCACAGATTATAAACAAAATACACATCGTGAAACACATGGCTCTTTGATTCACATCCATTCTAGAATATAATGTCACCTTTTCCACAATGTTATTGTGAACATCATGCCAGTTGACTTTTGGTGACATAAAAACCAAGCAAACCAAAGTGAAAACATAACCTCCATTCTTGTAATAAGGCCAAAGGCATTTACTCTGAAAGTTGTGCTAAAACGAGGCTCGAGTCTCGGTTATCCAGCAACCACCTGCAGTGTGAAATGATCCTGCATAAATAAATGGGATATGCTGATTAGATTGAGTCTCACCAACAAAACAGTATTATAGTGTGTGATGATGATGTGTAATGATCAGTACAGTCATGATTTCACACCCTTACCTGTGTGATAATATGTGGTGGATTACAATTTAACAAAAATGAATGCGTTCCTCCTCGTGTGAAGGACCTGAACCGCAGCCTGCTCGCTTCAAAGCAATCACCGAGCTTTTACCATAATGTGTACATGTGCAGCCCCGTGCACATTCCCTGCAGTGTTTACCCACTGGTAAAGGTTGTGTCACAATTCGGGCTGCCACCACACCCAGTAATCTCCGATGATTATTTATAGCCCCTCCAATGCTGGACCTCATGCGAAGATGGAGAGGTTTAAACCATTGTGTGACAGTGTGTGTGCGTGCATCTGCATGTGTGTGTTTCCTTCTGTGGGTCTGCTTCTATCCCGGCGTGCTTGTAGATGTCGTACCCTCCTCGCGAACAGAACTATTGCAGTACATCGACCTGGGCTGCCGTGCTAAGCGGTGAAATAACGGTCTGTGCTGTTGTGTTGCTCGCTATGCTCATGGGTGGGAATGCCTAGTCTCTCGTGGGGGAGGGGAGGAGAGGGGGGGGGGGGGGGGGGCAGGCCCGGGAAAAACTCTCACCGCGTGCATGCAAGCAGAAGCTAAACAAACCTCTCTACGCTCAAGAGGAATCCTCTGTGGTGAGAAAAGTTCCACAGCAGAAATGCAGCGTGCATAGAGATCTGGCTGTAAAATACCACTTTAATGCCAGAGGTATCACCATGTAATGGAGCCCCTTTTATATCTACTTCCAGTTTTAGATGATGGTACTTTTGCCTGATCATTAACTCCAAACCCATAGGCTTTGCTTTCACGCCTGTGAATAATTCTGTGTCCTGGCCTCAGCTGACCGAAATGAAGTGTTTCTAGGCAATCTGTGGGCGTTGTAGTAATGAAATCCCACAATACTGCCAATAAAAAAATTAAAAAAACGTCTATTTTTCTTGAAAATTATCTTGCGCCCAGCGTTTTGAAATGTATTAATCTGCCCTGTCGTCCAGTGTGATTTATACCAAGAACTGCTGGGACTTTGTCAGACAGATCGATATATTTGGCTCCATCTGCAGCCATAAATCCGACTGTGAAGGTGGAGAGAACATGCAAGTGAGGGCAGACGCCTCCATGCTTCTCGTCTCAGGGCTGTGTCACTCACAACTGAGCTGTTAAGTCAATACTGGAGTTACTTTCCATTACGATGCAGTGAGTAATATACTCGTCGTTCGGTTGGCGTGCCGGACTCTTTGCTCGTTTTCGGCTGTCTTGCTGTACTTTGGCTTTTTAATGTCATTCGTTTTTCTCTGATGCAGTTTAATTTGGAAAACACGGCTCTTGTAAAACATTTTCCTCCAATAATAGGGTATTTTTTAAATCTTACTTACTTAGACACTCGCATCCCTGTAGGGCTAATCCGTATGTTACGTTATTGGTTAGACTTGTGGTGTGATGTTGAGTTGTAGTTTTCAGCTCACAGAACGGCTGTAGCACGGCATAGATTTCACTTCTCTACACGATAAGTCAATTAGCACATCCAGCGGTTCTTGTCTAGTTGTTTTAAATGTCTTGTCCCTCTAATTTGATCCTCTTCTTGTCATGTTTAATTTGGCCGCTGTGGGTGTTGATGCTATTTTGGCTTTTCCTCTCCGACGTCTCTGACCTCAAAACTGTGGGGCCCAATTTCCACCAAGATAATGTCTTTTGTATTTTTCTAGACTGCTTAAGGCTTTTGAGATCGGCCTTTTTTTGTCCTTTGGCAGATGTTCAAAACTGTGTTGTCTTTTCCTACCTATTAAAATGAGCTTACCATACTGTTCACTTTTAGCAACTGAGTAATGAAATCCACATTAATGAGGATTATTCATCAAAAGTATTTTGTAAATATTATTAAAAAGCATCAACGGTTCCAATCCCACAACATCGTCACAATTGCCATAGCGCAGTATTTGGAAAAACATTGCGACCACACTGCCAAGCTCCATCTATCTCTCCCATTAGCTCACTCATATTGTGCTCATTCCTTTGTCCTCCCCCTTGTCGTTTATCCAAAAGCAGTTCTTACAGCGCCATTAAGCCTCTGATTAACTTGATACTTGAATACCGGCCATCACTGAAACTGCTCCTAAGCTGATACAAGCCGACTAATTAGACGAGAAGATAAAGGAGGAAGCCCCAGCTCGCGTCCTGTTGCTTACATCCCTGCCGCCCCGGCAATTTATCAACAGTAACTGCCCGCCAAAAAGTGAACGCGGTGCCTCAGAGGAGTGCGATTCTAAATTAAAACAGGCCGCTCGAGCACAGTAAAAGCCCAGGCCGGCGTTTTTAGCCTGCACCTAATTATATTTCACTCCTCTAGGGTGTTTGAAAAGACAATTCAGTGCACAGAAATAGTGTGTACATAATGTGTAATACACACTATGTACAGGGATGAAATGAAGGGGCTCCTCTTGAATTATAAGTTGGCTCTTACCAAATACACTGAATGCATACAACCCAATGAAAGTAACAAAGTGTGTAAAAACAGCATTTAAAAAGTCTCGTTGTCCTCCGCTCCACCTGCTAAGCTGTAAGCTGCAGGGGGCTTTCTCTCTCTAGCCAATGTGCTGTTGAAGTCACAGTTTTGCCCTTTATAGTAAAATCCTAGAGCAGTTTGGAGGATGAATTTTCTGGGGTCGCTTTTCAGCGCAACCTTAACGCGGCTTTTGTCCGGCACACTGGCGTCTCTTCATAATGCAGAGGCGTCCCTCTGCGTCGCCGTGTTGAGGTGTCACCCATTATGGGAGAGTTTAAATGTCACCGCGCGGCAGTGAATTATTGAAAGGGATCAAAATTGATCCATTTATCATCCAACCAAGAGGGGTCTTCACAGTGGTCAATGGATGGCTCAAATAAGAAATGCAGTGAGTCCTTAGCTTCACATACGCGTTTTGTGTTGCCGGGGGTGTGTGAGTTGACTGTTCCATAATTTGACAAAAACGTGTGTTAAAAAAAGTGTTACGGTTACACAACAATGTGCAAAGTAAACATTTCCAGAAAGTACATTAAAGCAGAAATCTGTGTGTAGACGTCTGCATGCAGAAGTTTTTACTTTATCATTTGCCCTCTCAATTAAATATACTTCTTTCATGAAAATACTACAACAGAATTGGCATTTTGGTGAATAAACCCATTGTTTTGTTGTGATCGTAGATGTCACTTATGTCCTCCCTGGGGTGTGCTTTCCTTTCCTGCAGACAGTTAGCTGGCTGAGTTTTCGGATTAGCTCTTCTTCTCTTCTAATCCCATTAAGACGCTGCCCTGTGAAAACCTCAGCTAGTTTGCTTCCAAGTTTACAGATTAAAGACCGAATACAGTGCACACATAAGCGTATATATTCAACCTGCTTCCTCCGGTTTAGTTTAGAACTAAATGTTGGTGCTGCACAGTTAGTTTTGGAATCATAGAAAAAAAAGTAAACAACATCTGTATGTGTTTGTTTGTCATTTCAGTTATCAGCAAATGGTGCACAGGTGTCTGCAGCAGCAATGACAATTTGTGACTGCATTTTGGATTTTAGATGGCTGGTATGGAGGATATTATAGAATGGCATCATCCACATCTCACAGTGGGTGGCAGTCAAGTATGTGTGGTGCAGTGGACGCACAAAGATCTCCATTCAGAGGTCAATCAGTAGTGCCATTGTATTGTTAAAAGATTTCCACGATATTCTCTGCCTATTCCAAGAACTTTGGTCAAAACAAAAGCATCTGCATGTTTGGTGAATTAAGTATGCTGTGAAAAAGCTGCCCAAATAAAAGCCGGCTGCCGCGTCTGCCCTGGTGCCAGCTTGAGGCCTTGAAACAAGGAGGAGGCCCCAGGGCCTGCTGGGAGGAGGGCTGACGCTGTTGGATGTAAGGGGCTCATACGGTCACAGTCCGTCACGCGCAGTGAGTCATATTCTCCTGAGTCGTCGAAGGAAAAGGGGTCAGCGTTTCTTATCCGGATCCATTAGGCACTTCATTTTTCATACTTTGTTTTTGTTTTTACCAGAAAAGGAAACCTACTAGGTTGATAAAGTAGTTGTAATGTACTCCCATCTAAGAGCTGCTACTTGTCTAAATGACTTGGTGCACTAGGATTTTGGAAATAGCATTTCATCAGAGGAATTACACATCACAGACCTTTTTCACAGGTGACCAGACATTCCTCGAGGGAAGATGGTTGATAAGGCTCGATATCGGCAGTGTGCTTACTACAGGAAAGCGATTTAACAAATGATCCATTCCATTAATTTCATCTCACCTGGACCGATCGCTCTGTCCTGGCGACCATCAGCAGGGGTTCCCTTCTCACTAAGCTTTTTGTTCATACCAGTCTGGTTTAGGACAAGTCAATGCTGCTGCTCATGGACGCACTATACGGCCTTTCAGACCGGGGCGCTGAATTCATGGTGTCACAGGCCGGCTCATAGCCTGTGGCAAGAATGAGGGGACACAAACACCAAGTATAGGCCAATCAAAAGAAGAGTTTATTATAAATCAAAAACTAGTAACTTTAAACAAAGAAAAGGAATGAGGTGTGCGAATGTCATAGTGTAAGGTGTATGTAAGGTGCATGGTTGAGTGAATCTGTATGTGTAAACATGACTGAGTGTGAACAACGTAAAACCTTCAAAGGAACAAACAAAACAGGATCATACCTGGAGGAGCAGAGAGCAAAACAGAAGTGGTTAGAGGCCTTCTTATACCTAGAGCCCAGGTGGCTCCAATCGCTAAAGACCCTCCTCTGCCTGCAGGAGGAACCGCCCCTGCAAGGCCGGGGAGGAGCCGTGACACCCCCCTCCTTAAGATGAGGGTCCAACCCTCAGCCCCAAAATTTGGCCCACATTGAAAACAATCCAAACAGTTCCCTCAAAATACAACAAAAAGAATACCCGTCCTGGCTCCTAACAGTCACCCTGTGTCCCCCGCCTGACTGTCCATACCTCAAACTCTGCAGCCCTGGTACCTAGGGAGCAAATTAAGAGAAAAGAGGCGCAGACAACCCGTAGGGGTCAACAGAAAGAACATACCAACTAGGTTACAGGAGCACGGGACAGAGCGTCAGCAATGATATTATCCTTGCCACTAATATGTCTAATATCAAGGTTGAACGGTTGCAGGAACAAAGCCCAACGCATCAAACGCTGGTTGGGATTTTGCAAGGACTTCAAAAAAATGAGGGGGTTGTGGTCAGTGAAAACAGTTAAAGGGGTCAAACCGGAACCAACATAGACCTCGAAGTGCTGTAGAGCCCAAATGAGACCTAAAGCCTCCTTTTCAATCACAGAATAGTTCTGCTGATACTTATTAAATTTCCGGGAGAAGAAACTGACTGGACACTCAACTTGGTCATCATTTTCCTGGAGAAGCACAGCCCCAGCACCGATTTGACTGGCATCTACCTGTAATTTAAAAGGTTTCTCGAAATTTGGTGCTGCCAACACAGGCGACAAACACAGAAGAGCCTTAACTGCATCAAATGCCTCTTGACAGTGGGTGGACCAGATGAATTCAGCTTTAGCCTTCAACAAATTTGTCAGTGGGGACACTACTACCGAAAAGTTTACAGAAAGCACGGTAGTACCCCGCCATTCCCAGGAAGCGCATGAGTTCCTTCTTTGTAGAGGGCTGTGGAAACTGCTTCACAGTCTGGACTTTTGCTTCCACGGGACAAACAAAACCCTGACCAACCACCTTGCCTAGGTATGTGACTGTAGCTTTGGCAAACTCACACTTTGCCAAATTGATGGTCAACCTGGCCCACACCAGTCTTTGAAACAAGGCTTGCACTCTGCAGATATGCTCCTCCCATGAGTCAGAGTAGACGACCACGTCATCCAAATATACGGCACAGCCTTCCAGCCCTGAGACCACACGATTCATCAGCCGTTGGAAGGTGGCTGGAGCATTCCGCAAACCGAAAGGCATCACTGTGTACGAGAATAAGCCAAATGGTGTTATAAAAGCAGCAATCTCACCAGCCCTTTTGGTAAGGGGCACTTGCCAATATCCCTTTAAAAGATCAAATTTGCTAACAAACTTTGCAGACCCAACTTGATCAATACAATCCTCCATCCTAGGAAGAGGGTAAAGGTCTGCTTTGGTAACATTGTTAATTTTTCTATAATCAGTGCAGGGTCTGAAAGTGGAATCAGACTTTTTTACAAGAAGACAGGGGGAAGCCCAATCGGAACAACATGGCTCAGCAATACCATTGTCCAACATATACTGTACCTCTGTTTCCAATTTTAGTCTCTTCTCCTCAGGTACACGGTAAAATCTCTGTTTGATAGGCTTCGCATCTCCGATGTCTATGTCATGCTCTAGTAAATGGGTTTGTGATGGAGTGTCAGAAAACAAAACATTGTAGTTTCTAATTAGAGTTACCAATTCATCACGTTTCTCCAAATCTAAATGATCTACCAAAACCCCAAGGTTTTGCAAAGTCTGGGAGTTTTTCAACCGACCCTGCAGGACTTCATCAGAAACCCTAATGACCTCCTCCTCTCCCCCATCCACAAAGTTTAAGCCACAAGATACAGTGACTGGAGCAGCAGTCAACGCTGACTTCACTACTCGAGTTCCCTCCACTTTGCTTTGATCACGGGAGTGATAACATTTTAACAGGTTCACATGGCATAATTTAGAGGACTTCCTATACCCCGGAGTTTCAATAAGATAGTTCAAATCTGACACTTTGCGCAACACATTAAAAGGACCACAGTATTTTGCCTGAAAAGGTGAACTTACAAGAGGCAAAAGAGCAAGTACACGATCACCGGGAGTAAACTCACGCAACTCCGCCTGTCGGTCATATCTCAATTTCATTTTCTTTTGAGAACATTTTAGCTTTTCTTTCGCCAGTTCTCCAGCTCTATGTAAATGGTTTTAGGCTGAAGTTGTATAGTCAATGAGGTTCCGAGGTGGTTCTTCAGGCAAACAACCATCCTGCAGCACTGCTAAAGGCCCCCGTACCTTATGACCAAACACCAAATCATTTGGGCTGAACCCTGTGCTCTCCTGTACTACCTCACGAGCAGATAGTAGTAACCAAGGTAACCCCTCCTCCCAATCTGCAGACAGTTCTGTACAGTACGAACGAAGCAAAGATTTTAAAGTTTGGTGAAATCGTTCCAAAGCTCCCTGGCTCTGGGCATGGAACGCAGTAGACTTGTTGTGTTTAACTTTTAGCTGTTTGAGAACCTGAGCAAATAAATGGGAGGTAAAGTTAGAACCCCGATCTGACTGGATGATTTTTGGAATTCCAAATGTAGAAATGAATTGAGTTAATGCTTTAACTACTGCTTTTGAAGTTATGGTACGCAAGGGAAAAGCTGCCGGATATCTTGTTGCGTGACACATAACAGTTAATAAGTAGTTATGACCTGACTTAGACCGTGGTAAAGGCCCAACACAATCGATAAGATGCTCAAAAGGTTGTCCTATGGCTGGTATTGGATACAAAGGAGCTGGCTTCACACCCTGGTTTGGCTTGCTTGTGCGCTGACACGTAGGACAAGTTTTAATAAACTGAGCTACAGCTCGCTTTAAACAAGGCCAGAAAAAATGCCTGAGTATGCGATCATAAGTTTTACGAACACCCATGTGACCTGCCACCTCACCATGTGAAGTTTGCAACACTTTGTTTCGCAAAACAGTAGGTACAACTATCTGAAAAACTGGTTCGCCTAGACCCTGAACAGAGTGTGGAACCCATTTCCTGACCAACAGTCCCTCAAGAAGAAAATAGCACTGAGCATTATTCCTCACCGCTGCCTCAGGAACAACTCTATCAAACAGATCAGTTAAGGTAGTATCGGCCTTTTGCTCAGCTATCAATGACTCTCTAGAACTAGTCAACTGTTCAGTTTGGAGTTTAACTGGCAACTCGAGACTTTCTGGCTTACTCTCAATCTTCTTGAGTGCGGCAGAGCGGGTAACAGCACACCCTGGAAATACCTCAGGAGACACACAACTGTATTCTGGAGATACCTTTGCAGGGGGCACTGAAGGTTGCTTCTTAAAGATGTTTATTTTGCCATCCGCCCACACCTTACTACCTGCCAAGTCATTCCCCAGAATCATGTGTATTCCCTCTACTGGCAACTGGGGTCTAACCCCAACCGCTACATCACCCGCTACCAGACCACATTTTAGAGTTACTACATGTAAAGGGGAAGAGAATGGAACTAAACCCATGCCACGTACCATTACACAACTGCCAGTATCAGACACCTTAGAGAAAGGCAAAATGGACTCCAAAATAAAAGAATCCAAAGCTCCAGTGTCTCTCAAGATCCTAATTGGAACATTGTGGTTGCCATCTACCAGCGACACCACACCATCCGAAACAAAAGCTGAAAAGTCACCTTGGTGAGATTGAGAACCAAACTCAACTTTTGGCTGAAAAAACTCACCCTGATGGTCAGAGGCTGTACCAGAAACGGCCATCACAGCCGGTTTAGCTTGAGCTAACTTCTTTGATCCAAGTAACGGACAATCTTTCTTCCAATGTCCTTCAACTAAACAGTAGCGACAGGTATTATCTTTTAATGGTGCTTTAGGTCCCCCAAAACCAAACTTCTGTGGCCTTTGGAACGAAGCTCCAGAAAAAGATGACTTACTATTCCTAGGAGTAAAGTTTTTAAAGTGCATATCACTATTTGACTCAAAATGGCTTTTATGGGTTAACCTGTGCTCATCTGCAAGGACTGCTGCATCACTTGGCGACTTAACTTTTCGCTCATTAATGTATGTAGCAACCTGGTCAGATACAGAGTTTTTGAACTGTTCTAACACGATCAAGTTAGACAGATCCTCAAAAGTACTAGCTTCAGAAGCTGTACACCAACGATTAAATGCAGAAGTCAAATCGCGAACAAATTCAGAATAAGTCTGCGAATCTTGTTTCTTCCTGTAACGAAAACGTTGACGATATGCCTCTGGTACGAGCTCGTAGACCTTCAGAACTGCCGATTTAACTTTAGCATAAACTTTACTGTCAGCTACACTCAGTGCTGAAAAAGCCTCACGTGCCTTACCTGTAAGTGCACACTGCAACAACATAGTCATGTCCAGATCTGACCAAGCTCTAGCTTCTGCAATACGATCAAATAGCGTAAAGTATGTGTCTGGATCTGACTCATCAAATTTAGGCAACAAACGAAGATTCTGTGAAACGTCAAACTGTTGTACTCCTTCTGGTCTATTGACATTCCGCAATCGTGCTATCTCTAACTGCATTTGCAACAGCTCCCGCTGCTGCTCAAAAGTTAATGAAGGGCTAGACTGAAAACTCGCACCCTCACTAACAGAGTGACCCCAAAGAACACCTATTTCTCTAAGACCCTGCTTTAATCTAGCTTTGACAGACTCTTTAAGTTTTCCATCATCAATCTCAATCTTATAATGGTCAGCAATTTCAATTAACTGCTCCTTAGTACACAATTCCAAAGCTACCTCTGAAGGAGTTTGAACAAAACCACTTAGAATAGAAGACATTTTCCTCAACCAATACAACTATTACCAACTCTGAGGGAAAAAAAAAAATGTACACAATTCACCTACTGCCAGTCTGGGTTTAAGGACAGGAGCCACACCCCACTATTCTCCAAAAAAACTAACTAACTGGCCCCTAGTCTTCGTGCAGTCACATGTGGTGGGTTTTTATGCACACAAAACCAGCAGAGTGGAAAGACAACCAGAAGCTGGCTGCCCCCCCACATCCACGGAGGTGCTCCCGAGCCGATGTAGGGGAAAAGGAAACAAGGGAAGCTCTACCCACGTTCACTGCCACCTAAAACAAAAACACCACGAGCCTCCTATTGATACTCGCTGATAAGCCTCAAAAGGAGAGGACTCCCATCTGAACAAAACCCCAGAAAAAGCAGAGTGAATTGTGAACTCAAACTATAAAGCTAACCAAACAAAAGGAAGACCTGGCTCTCAATGCTCTCTCCAACAATATTGGCCAAACTAAAGCATCCCCTCAAACAAAAAGTTTGGCAATCTAACCTAACATGATTAACCCAAGTTAACCACAAAACAATAATCAACATGAACCAAACTTCAAGTAAACAAATATAATCAATGACAAAGCCAAAACAATCTAGACAAAACCTTAACCAAATAAGGCAAACTATTAGAAGTACTCAATACTAACGACTAAAGTATAATTAACTTTAACTTAAGGACGAGCCCCCATTTGTCACAGGCCGGCTCATAGCCTGTGGCAAGAATGAGGGGACACAAACACCAAGTATAGGCCAATCAAAAGAAGAGTTTATTATAAATCAAAAACTAGTAACTTTAAACAAAGAAAAGGAATGAGGTGTGCGAATGTCATAGTGTAAGGTGTATGTAAGGTGCATGGTTGAGTGAATCTGTATGTGTAAACATGACTGAGTGTGAACAACGTAAAACCTTCAAAGGAACAAACAAAACAGGATCATACCTGGAGGAGCAGAGAGCAAAACAGAAGTGGTTAGAGGCCTTCTTATACCTAGAGCCCAGGTGGCTCCAATCGCTAAAGACCCTCCTCTGCCTGCAGGAGGAACCGCCCCTGCAAGGCCGGGGAGGAGCCGTGACAATGGAGAGATTCAACCTGGTCCTGTTCTCATGCGCTGCTATGTTTGGGGTCACTGCCGGCTCCTCTTAGCAGTTCAACCCGAAGTCACAGACATAAACTGAAACACAGAGATACTCACTGCATGACTGACTGGAAATTACGCAACAACTTTGTTAAAGCAAGTAGAAATGCCAGTTCACATTCCTTCAGGGCTTATTTGGATTCCTCTGCTGGCAAAGCTACACTGCTTCACTATTGTCTCTTTTTGCCAAAGCCAGGCAGGACCATCTACCTCCAAACAACAGTGTTGTGACAGCCTGGGATTGCTGTGCGGTTTTAGAGCCGCCCCTGAAATGTTGGCCCCGCTCTGAAGCGCTGGATTTTATTCCCTGTGAATATTTAATTCATCTCACTGCCGTTGGAGCAAGCATTTGATTCAGTCTTTTCATTTGGAGGATAGAACCGTTTCTTGCCCTGCATGAGTGAGTTGCGGCGTCTCGCAGTGTCCTCCGGGACGTTCGCTGCACACGATGTCCGTGGCTACCGGAGCTGAGTGGGTTTTGGGAGACACAGTGTGAGAGCTGGCCCAAAGCCAGGCCGGGTTAATCCGTTGATGTAACTAACTTGGAAGCACCGGGTCGTCAAGGAGGGGAACAGCCTCATCCACACAGGATGACTGGAGCTGTCTTCATGGGAGAACAAATGTTCACACACAGATCCGACAGCTGATTTGAAATGTCTCAGGGTTCAGCGGCATGTGGTCCGTGGAGAGGTGACACAGTTTTACCCGCCGAGGTTATTGGTAAACATCCAGCAAAAGTATGCGATCAGGAGATCAGCATTGATGCTTTTCAGTCGCTGATCCTAAAAAAATGTTTTTTTTAAAAGTGAAGATCCAATCAGTGTTGAAATCAACAGGTTTATACGGATAATATATATGATATAATGGGGACAAAAAGGATCTGCTCATCAGCCAATGAGGTTGATCAATGATCAGCAGATCAATAGCAAAAGAAACGTCCATTCATCACAAACCAGTTCAAGTAAGCTTTTTGCTTTACAGGCCGGAGAAGAAGAGCTGCTGTCGAGAGGCAGCAACTCTGAACGCTCAAGTTAACACTGCATCAAAATGTTCCTGTGGGTTTGCGGTCTCACTTCAAACCCCAGTGTTTTTTCCTCCAGGTCACTTGGTCCGTCACTTCCCTTTAGAAGCCACAGGAGTTGCATGCATCCCAAACTTTTGTTGCAGTTTTCTTATTTTTTTTAAAGTTACATCCATATTTGGGAGGGAATGAAAGCAGCAGCCACCTCGGGGTGATACGTCGAGGTTTCTGTGTACCAGCACAGTTTCTTTCTTTTTTTTTTTGTATGGTTTTTTTGCACTGAGGTTGATTTGTTTGGTCGAAGAAGATCTTCATTATCTGTTAATTTGCTTCTCGGGGAGGCCATTAGTGGCTATAGAAGCAATTTAATAAAGCGCCCGTAGCACCCCGGCTTTTCAAAACAATCCAGTGGTGTGTGAAAAAGGCTTTCTTCTCCTCAAAGGAGCCAGTCAGGCATTTATAGAGAACCTGTTAGCAGCATCTTAAGTATGTTGTGTACTCAGACGCACACACACACACACTCCCTAATGAGTAATTAACCCATTCAGCATGCAAATAATCCCACTGCATCTAAGCATGTCTGTGTCCTTGGTGAGGATCAATGAATTCAATCAACAGGATAGATATGAAGATATGAATAAAAGGCCCATCCTTGTCTGATTAGATGATTAGATTCTGCCCAGATGCTCATGGACCAAGTTATTGGTTGGTAATCATGCCACCATTCAAATACAAACTAAATGTTTTGCTCCCTAAATGAGATCTGTAACTGCTGACATGTGCGAGTAATTCTTTAAAAATAAAAACACATTCAGTGCAATGGTTTGTTGCTGCTTGTAAGAGCAGAAAATGGCTGCGGTTTACAAATACTTATTACCAATTAGAAAAACGGAGGGGGACCTAGTATGTACCGACCAGAATGAAAGCTGCTGTAGATTATGTTTTAAACGGATGTTGAATGGCCGGCTCACCAGGGCTGGTGAATAGAGAGCGAGATGGTAAATGTGCACAGAGCACCATTTCCCTCTCAGCACAGACCCGTTGTGCGCTTGCTGTCGCACACAAGTCTGCCATTACGGCTGATTCTAATTGTTATACCTACAAGCGCTCCCCTTGAGTGCCCAATGTGTAATGTGCGTGAACAGCAATTCACAATTTTCCCGTACATGCCATCCCTCTTGACCGCTCCCCCCCCACAAGTGGCCATTATGTGTGACCCCCTCTCACCATCCGCCAATTACCAGCAAAGAAACCGCATATTGCTTTTCTTTGTTGAGTTCATTTGTACATTCACCAATCAATGTTTCCCCCGAGTTGAGCATTGATTTCTTTTTTTTTAAATCCCAATAGTCTTCACTAAAACCAGGAGCTTTCGATAACGGATGAAACGTAATTGCTACTTTGTATACAAGACCAGCTGGACTGGATCAGGGTTTGAAATGTGACATTATGGTGATATTTATCTAGGATTGGAGTATGCTGACGTTGGTTGTCTTTGGATCCTGTGGTTCAAAACGAGCGTGGGGAATAGACGTGTGGGGCCGGAAGTCAGTGCTTTAAACCAGCGCGACTAGACGCCGGTCATAAAGACAACTTGCAGGCAGCGGTGCACGCACGGGGAGAAAAAACAGTTTGAACTTTTCCCACACACAGAGTCTGTGCAAGGTTACAGCCCACAAGCTGCGATTTTAAGATACACATTCAGTCTTAAAGAATTCCTGTTGAAAGGGGGCCGAGTAGCTTTTGTATTTTTTGCAAATTCACTTTTTCCCCTTGGACCTTGGTTACATAAATGTCCGTCTGGAGAATGCATTGTACAGTGAAAGGAAAGGAAATCAGCCTCACTCGCTCTCATAGCAAAGACACTCAGTTCTCTGCCAGCACTGTTAGATGGGAACTTTTAATATTTAATAAGTGTTTATGGCGAGTAACCTCCTGTAATGGTGTACAAAGGCCAAACCGAAACTTGAATGGCTCTCAGTTGGGGGGGTTGAGCTCAGTTTCATTGCACGGTGATTATGAACAGCGGTATTGCTGAATGCACCTCGAGCCCCATTTCACTGAATTAATGTAGGTATGAACCAGAATGGGATTGGACATAGCTGGACGTGCTCCCATTGTAAAACATGTCCTAGACATAATGACTAGTCAATATGGGTTCTTCGATTGATATTACCGCTGGAACATTTCCTTGAATTCGTTGTCATTTATCAGTGCACATCATTAGTGCACGGACTGTAAATCATCTGACTTACGACCTTTGTTAATAATGAGTCATTACCCAATTAAACGGCCTGATTCCGTGTGTATATTTTCCTGTCTGCAAGGCGATCCTCTGTTTGACTACAGCAGCCTTTGCCTTGTTGTTGGTTTTTCTCTTTCTCAGTCAGGGATCCCAAACTATTTGTGTTTTTTAATATTCTTTTACGATACGTATTGTGCAACAGGCCGTGTTTATGATGAGGAATTTGCCCTTCACGCAGCACAGAGTGTAAAGTGTGTTCACCAGTGAGAAACTGGGCAGGTTGGGCCGTACTCAAGTTGTGAGTACACGCTGTGGTGTTTAACTTTGACACATGATGCACAGCTTTCGGACCAGGTTGACACCAACAACAAACAAGAATTGGTTTTAATATTAAATGACTCCAATATTTTAAAGTATATGCCAGTCTTTACATCTGCACCTGACAGTCTTACTCATTTATGGTGGTGTTCACCCTTAAAGGGAGGCAGTCACATGTACGTGTGTTTACGTTTCTGCTGTTTCAATCTCAACATAACTTAAACCATCCATGATCACTGGAGATCATACGGTATCAAACACCTGCAAACATGAAAAGCCCATAGTTAAGTCACACTTTTTTTATTTAGTATTTGGGTAACACAGCTGTGAAAAAGACGGCTAGCAAATGATGCTCGCTTGATTAAAGTGAATTTAATAAAGTCACTTTATTTAATGCACTTCTATGCAGACTCTTGGAGCACAGGGTGTATTGATTTATACATTCATAACATCACTGATATTTAGTATTACATGGATATCATTATAAGAGAGTTGAAGCTGAAGTTTAATCAACGTACAGTAGCCTTTTTTACTTTAAGTGGGGATGTTTGAGCCAAGTCCAAGCATGAATGGATCAAAAAGCATAATAATGCCTGTATTAATCTTTCGTTTTCTATGGTTGTGTTACGTCAGATGATGAATGAATGTTCTCAGGGCTTCCTGTCATGGTGATGTCACAGTTTTGTCAGCTTTAATCCCCATTACGTTGAGTTAAGATGATAGTAAATAGAGAGTCATCATGTGGAAAAAGCTGGTGTTGATGGTGTTGCAGCCCGCTCAGAATGGTTGACCTTACACATCGCTGCAAATGCTGCTGGTTGGATTCTGCGTTTTGACAGGATGGAGGCTCAGCAAGTCCTGCATTAAATGCAAGAGTTTGCCGAACAACTGGATTGCCAACAGCGCTTCTAAAATGACCACACAGAATTAATAGACCACAAAGGAAATTAAATCCCTCATCGCAGCAATTTCCACACACCGTTTTAATTTAATGGTGAGATCTACATTTTCTGTGTTTGATGGGTTTTCTTTGTGTCATTTTTATGAATGTGGAGTTGGTGTATGTCGACAGTGGTGGAAATGGTTCCAGGCAACCTCGGGAAATAATGAAAGCTGCCCAGTTTGAACGAGAGGCTTTTGTCCTGGGAACCAGTTTGCTGCAGGGCCTTTTGATGTAAAAGCCTTCTCCACTACATTTCCTTTCTCTTAGTGAGATACCTCGGTAATGAGGCACATCTACATGACTTAAGAACTGTTGAATTAAATCGGTCTCTCCTTCTCATTTCCATCCTGTATTCAGGAAATTGCTCCTGAGATCAAACCTGTGTGACCTGTAAAAGATTTGGAAGCAATTGATTTGCCAGAGTGGGAGAGCAAGTGGCTCTGAGCTATATGCCTTTTGGGAAGAAAAGGCTTTGTCAGTCTGTTGTGCGGGAAGGCAACAAGTATTGATTTGAAAACCCTCATTACGCTCTTACTTGGTGATATTTAATCCTACCCGTAGAAGAAGATAATTGTCACCTCACAAATGCCCTTTCCTACAGGATTTAAGAATCATTCTTGGACAGTACAGGAAACTGACCTCTGATATTCTCAGTTTCTTTGCCTTACAAGCTTCGCGATTCTGTGGCTTTCGTAATAATTTTCTAAGAAATAGACTTATAAACACTGATTGCTGTTAAAAAAACAAATGTTACCATGAAGAGTTTCAACCTCCTCCATCTTCATATCTGGCAGTTATTTTTATGGGAGGAACACTGCAGAGGAAGAGCTAATAAAGGAAGGGCTTGTAGTTTGTACTCCATCGGGAAGCAAGACAAAGGATCGGTATACGCAGCGCCGGCGTGTGCTGCTGGGAGTGGAAGCTACTCACAGTCCCATCAGCTTTTGTCGAATGATTTACAGAGGTAGTGAATCAGTGAAGATTTATGAGCTGTCTGGTTTGCGGTCATTGGTCGTACTGAGCGATAGCTCCTAAGAGGAATCAGGGTGGAAGGTGTTTGAGTTATGGTGGTGTGATAACGCCTGAGTGAGAATCATATTGATTTGCCTTCATAAAGGTTCAAATAAATACCGAGGTGTCTGTAACGCTCACTCTTCTAAACTGTTTTTTTTTTCTTGTTAAGGGGTCGGCAACCCTTTTTTTTCACCTCAAAATTCAGTGTGCCAAATCAGCATTTAACTTTAACTGTCACAACATCATCATTTAAATCTATCTCGTATCTGACTAAATGCATTCACGGGAAAAAAAATGTTGTTAATAGATGGAAGCAAAAATCAAACTAACAAATCAATTTTAGGCACCGACTGGTTTTTCTGGGGTGCCGCTGAGTGGGCCTGTCAGTCACACTGTTTGCCCTGGAGGTCTGCCACCCTCATAACAAACAACCCTATGCTAAAACAGCCATGTACAGTGTAACAAATAAACGGTATGTTGACATCTTTTGTTTACTCTGATTACTCAACTACCTTTCTGCATTTATATAAAAGATGTATTTTATCATGCGTTACATTCTCATAGGCTTCATGATAGTGTTTCCAGCAGGGCTTTCATGCTAAATATTGACTTCTCTGCAGCCTTCTGAAAACCCCTCTGATTATGTACGCAGAATGCCAAATGCTAAAAACACGCCTCCTTGGGTAGAAAGGTGTCTGCAAGTAAACAAGCAGAGCTGTGGGCATATTTGTAAGGAGCAGTATAGCAACGAGCAACATTAAAGAAGATGGTTTCAGTGTTATTCACCAGTAGTTTCAACCTGATGAGCAGAGGCTCCGTATTACATTACATTACATGTCACTTAGCTGACGCTTTTATCCAAAGCGACTTATGATAGGAGCATTTCAACCATAAGGATACAAACCAAAGAAACATCAAATAAGCGCATTTACAGCTCGCTATACATAAAAGCCATTATAAGTACAATCTAAGTGCTATGATTTGTTAGTCTTTTTAGTGGAGGTAGAGTCTGAAGAGGTGTGTCTTTAGTTTGCGGCGGAAGATGTGAAGGCTCTCTGATGTCATCAGAGAGCTCGTTCCACCATTTCGGAGCAAAGAGTCGTGATCTCGTCGAGTGTTTTGCTCTCAGTATGTAATATAATCAGATATGCATTAACCTGTATGTGCAGACTTGTAAGCTAAATGCAAAATGTGTGGCCCCAGACTCAACTACTCTTTTGTGAGAATGTGCATTTGCAAAAAGAAAGAAATGATTCTCTTTGGAATGACTTCTACCGCTCAATAATGTGTCACATCAACACAATTTATGAATCTTAATAGCTGCACTGTCATTATCACTCAGTTTTAGGTTTGCTTGTCTAAATGATAAGCTAGACGGAAGGAGGACAGACACATAAATGAGTATGTAACCGGAAGAGATACATAATGCATGAAAGTATTAGTTTGATTATTGCAGATGATACCGTTGACAATCACAGATGGTGTTTGATTCCGGTAGAACTTCACTGATGCAACACAAACAACTAATGGAGTGCTCTCATTTCATACGCCCCCCCCCCCCAACCGTCTTGGGGAGAAAGGGAGCGGCGCCCTGGTCCATGGAAAGAGAAGAGGTGCAGACGTAACACTCATTTAGACCAATCTCTGTTGAACAGCAACAATATGGCAGTTTTTTGCCATCTTTCACATTCAACCCTGTGTGTTGTGTGTGGATACGGGTGGAGGATGTGTCCGTGTGTGCATGTGGCGTGTGCGCTGTCTGCCTCAGCTCCTGTCGTGGGCTTTGCAATAAGAGCAGTCGGCCCGCGGGCAGCAGTGGCCATCTGGACACATGGTGAGGAGCCTGGCCCAGACGTCAGTGGCTGTTCGAGCCCTCTCGGTGTTATCAGATCTCCTTCTCTTTCTGCTGTCTGGTTACATATCAGTCAACAATGATGCCCTGTTTTCTAATATTCTCTTCTTTTTGTTGCCTTCTGTCTGTGTATTTATATTTTCATCTCTCTTTCCCTCATAACGACTTTGTCTCATCTTTTGTCCCCCTGCAGTTTGCTGTTTTGTGGTCCACAAGAGGTGCCATGAATTAGTCACATTCTGCTGCCCAGGGGCAGATAAGGGGCCCGACACGGACGTAAGTAACCAAAGCCCAGCTGTTGCCTGTCGCCTGTCACCCGATTGTTGGCGACGGGGTTTCTGTCATTAACTCAGGTGAATGCCAAGGTGTCAACTAGGCCGGACCCTTTCTCATCACGCTCCCTGTTGCGTTCTTTTGTTTTCTCACTGCCCCCCCCCTCTGTCATCTAGTGATGTTGATGTTAAATATTGATCAAATAAAATTGATTCACAGAAAAAAAAGAGAACATTTCATCGTCAATAAAAGCGGACATCGTTGTTTTGATAGGTCTAGAAAGAAGAGCTTTAGTGGTTTCCCCTGGCTGCACTTACGATTGAATCACAGCAGCAGCAGGTGGCTGATTTAATTCACCCAATGTTAATGTTGCAGGCGAGTCACTGTGATTTAAATATTACACTTAGTGAGTCACCGTTCTCAAACGCTTAAGAAGAACTTTAGAATATTTTCTACCTGTGATGCTCCCATCACGGTCAATATTCTTTCCTACATCTGGACAAAAAAAACAGGTTTTGCGTAACATACTGTCAGGGAGTGTAATTCTTGATGATCAGATCAGTGTACCATTAACAATGACCTGCCATGTCCCAGAGGCAGATGGGAAATTTAGCTTCAGCTGGCTGCTGAAGGCAATACCTCTCCATCGGTCTTAGCCGAGGCATATAGGTAGAGCTAATTACACCCAAAGAGTAATGGATAGAAAACAAAGCGGACGACGGCATTGAGCAGGGGTGATTTTCCTACGACCAAACTACTGATCAATGAGGGTTTAACTTATCCAGTAGCTTTTAATGTCCGCCCCGACATCAGCCCCTGCTTACCTGCTCACTACTGTTAGTGTGTGAGCCTCACCGAGTTGCACAGTCTGTAACTGGAGATATGTCAGTGTGTCATACAGGATCATCAACTCACTCCTTAAATAGAGGATGACACAGAAGCTGGGACAGCAGAAAATAGTCTGAGCTCGGGGAGTCTCCATTTGAGCGAGTACCGGGGTTCAGATTAGTGAGGGTCTGTCATGACCTCTGACATCTGTGCTTTCCCGTGTTTACCAACTAATGTGTTGCAAAGAACATAGAAGTGCGTCTTTGTTCGTTCATGTACAAGATGCTTCTATTTTTTTCCTAGTTAATACATTAAAAGGTTGTTTTTCTCCCGAATTGAGATCATTTTCTTTGTTGTTGTTCTGTCAACAGCCACATATCAGTTTACTTTCAGACCAAATGCCACAATTGCACTTCCTAACAGAAACAAAGCACAACGTCTTTAGTCTTTAACTTTAACATGTGCTGTGTGTCAATGTGAACAATCTGTTATAGTACGTATTATTTGGTACTAGAAGAGAACCAATGAAATCCAATCCGACTAGTGCAAACTTCTCTTAGCGCCCGTGAGGCTTAAATTATTCTACGCCTTTTGTTCATGGAGGCACTCTGGGTGGTTGTGTGCCTCTGAAACTTTTCACGTGACCATATCAGAAATCAGGAAACATTTATTGCCAAAATATGTCAAACATACAAGGAATTTGTCTTGGCGGTTGGTGCGTGATAGTAGACAGTGTAACAATAGACAACAAGACAGCAGTGCACAAGTAATAAAATAAAATGAAATGCTAATGCAATGGGTTAGTAGAATAAGGCTATGGGTTAGTATAAAATAAGATATAGCAAACACAAACAACATCTTTTGAATAAATATGTATCTTATCTCTCGCCGTGTTAGAATATGTGAAGCTCACTTCTTGATATACATTCTCAGCCCTGTTGCCAGGGGCAACCACACATATTACATGGCTTGCTGCCTCCCGGGCGAGCGATCCAGGAAGACAATAACTCCCATGGCCAGCAAATATCCTGAAGATCTGCAGTATCTAGGCTACCTGCATTTCATGACTCATTTCTGTGTTTTGTAACTCTCCTGCCGTAACAAACAAAGTGTGCACAAAGATGCCTACAAGAACCCCCAACTCTTTTCGACAGCGAGCTCGCCTTGAGCAGCTAGCCTTCGTTTGACGGCATGAGATCACAAATATATTGCTCTTCTGGGCTTTGTTTCAAGGGCAGGGCATATAAACACACATGTGCAAATAGCTCTGCATAGTCGGTCCAGTAGTTTGACACAGAGCACAGCCAGTGGTGCGTTAAGAGACTCAGTTTGATCTTTCGTCAGAGAACTAAGACTTTGTCCATCTCCCGGTTTTGCAGGCAGTGGAGCGGATGTCTGTAGTGGTAGATCACTGATAGCCTTACTAATATTCCATTATTGTTGGTAGAAAAGGGGCATATGAAATTAAAGTGTGCAGAATTATATTAATACAACTAGCCATCTGCTCTGTCTTTGTATTTGAGGCATGTGAAGCACATGTAAAAAAAAACCCGACAGAGTAGTGGGATAGAAGATGTCATTGCAGAAACTGCTTTACTGTTTGTTATCAAGTTGCACATGAAATTATGTTGATCCGTGTAACCCCTGCAATCAAAGTGATAATGCGTAGTTATCTGTAACGGCATAACTTGTAAGCACATTCCATGCGCAAGTCACTTAGTCTGATTAAAGCACTTACTCTAACAAATTGTTTTCGCTCGACTGCCAGGTGTAAAGTTACCTACAGGTCAAGAAAATTCAGAGCTTTACAGCGCAAGACCATCAATGATGCAGGAGCTCTCCGTTCACTACAGGTGCTCGGCAGATGAAACTAAGAGCTTGCTTTTGTGTGGGTGTGTGGCTGATGCATCATTAATGTCTACTTAACCAGTGCAGAACATATGACCCGAGGCAATCGGCAAATCTTTCTGCACTGATTTCCCCTCTGATCTCACACACACACACACACACACACATACATATATAGTCAACAAACTTATCTGAGGCTAACATGGCAACCTGGTAGAGCTCAAACAGTAGGTCGTATGTACAGACACCCCAAGAATACACTAATTCTTCCAAACATTTTGGAGTAAAAGAGTATCAAAAAGCCTAAATCACTCAGTTGAAAGGTCGCTTTCAGAAGGAGATGCATTCAGAAAGGCCTCCCATACAGCCGTGCAGCGACACGTGCCACCCGTTACCCGATCCGACCACCCTGCTCGACCAGTACTGCACATGTGCAACTCTAAACACGAGATGAGAAAGAAGAGCGATGGCTCACCTGTTGCTACTTCCAACATCAAGGATCTCTAGATATAAGCAGGCCTTCAGGTAATCTGAGCGAGATCTAATTTGTATTAGTTGTGAGTAATGGGCAATGCATCAGCATTAATTCAAATGTCATATCACAGATATAGTTTTGGCAGACTCCAGCTGGTCTGGGAGAAGTAGGTGTTCTGGGGACAAGGCCTGGGACGCACACTGTCTCATTACAAGGGCTCTCTGTGGAAATTGAAAACGAGATTAAGATGGAGTGGGGCTGAATTACATCATCTCTGCCACAGGCATCTTGGGTTGTCAAAGGCAATGAGCCCTCACATTTGTGTTTTTAGTCCATTTCCTTCAAGAGAAGGTGTTGGCCATTTCTATTAAACTGGCCTGTTCTGGCCCAGAAGTGGTCTATAACACCATGTCATGGTTGCATCATGCGGCCAAATGTGTGAGTGCAAAGAAGTGTAAAAGAAACCTTTTCAGAAATGTTTACCTCTTTTTTTCCCTCTTTATATCTGCCCATATATGTATTTTTTAGCTTGACCCCCTCAAATGAATACCTGTGCAGACAATCTTTTGCAAACTGCTGCAGACGTCAAAAACAGAAAAAAAGGATCCAGACATTTTTTTTAATACATAAAACAAAATTAAAGCACATTTTGCAATGACAGAAATTCACATATCCAAGTATTTTCACCTAAGTGTCCCCATAAGTCAGCCCCTCCGCCCGAACCCGTGCACATGCTTTTAGCACACGCCCCTCTGGAAGAGTTGCTTCCAAGCAAACGTGGTCACAAGGAAACCCGATGCCACATGAATCTGCTTAGAGCACTGATTTTATTTTGGTGTGCGAGTGGTGACATATCGTGCAAAGCCCTGCCAGGGTGCACAGTTTCCCCTAAATGAGATCGTAAAATTGCACTGTGAAAAGTGCCGGATAGGCTTATCTCACTGCCTGGAAGCTGTAGCTGCAGAGCGGACACACGAGAGGAGACACACACACACACACACACCACAGCTACTCACTTCCTTCAACAGGGAATAAACAAACATCCTCTACTCTTATAGTGAGTGTCTTTCTCCAAGCTGTGTTCTTTTAGTGTCTAACGCTTGAGCAAGCTAGAAGGACAAAGTCTTTCAAGTTAAAAAATGTGAACCATAACTTTCATTACAATCAGTGCGGATGCGGATGGACGGGAGAGCGAAGGAGAAGTGCAGGATTGAGGAAGAAGGAGGAAGTGGGAGTGGAGGGAAATGAAAAGGAGATGTGTTTTCCAGATAAAAAAGCAGTTGGGACAACATGAAGCACTGCGTGAATGTCAAAAGGCCCGTTGACTGTAACACACCCTGAAAGGCTCAAGGGTTCTTTAGGCTACAATATGCGATCGCTAATATATAACAACCATTTTCCCAGAGTTCGGCTTTTCATGTGCGCCGAGACAAAAGCCTGTGCACAGATATGTTAAAGTAATAGCACAGATTGATGTTTGTGGCATACACTTAAAGTTTAATTAAAATGCAGACAAAAATAGATGTTATGTTAAGTTCCCATGCTCTTTGACCCACAGACATTAGAAAGTGATTCCATAAACAGTTAATAAATTGTCTGTGAAGTGTTTATAGAGTCAGACTATGGATCTTTAGAGGTTTCTTGAACTCCCCCCAGAGATTAAAATTCAACATTGGTTCATTGCTCTTGTGACATAGCTGTAGCTATACAACAATATGAGTATGTATGTATATATATATGACCTATTTTTATTTCAAACAAAAATTGCTCTAACTTTTGATTGGTCGATCAAAGTAAAGTCGTTATTGTAGCACTTAAATTGTACTTATGACGCCACTTATCTATAGCAAATTGTAAATTGGCTTATTTGAGGAAATTGCACTTTCTTGTTTCTTGTTCTTCTGAGTTTGTAGCCTATGGTTGAATGCACTTATTGTAAGTCGCTTTGGATAAAAGCGTCAGCTAAATGACATGTAATGTGATGTAATGTTATAAAGAAGGTTGGAAGTCTAAAAAAACAGCCTGGGCTGAGAAGCATCCCTACAAACCTGAACCATAACGGGAATGATTACTCACCACGTGGCCTGCACAGCGGGGCCTTTATCTTAATTGCTGCGCAGAGACGATGCATGTCAGCAGCTTAATTCAGTTAGGGTTAGGTGATGAGAGTCACCTTTAAATACGGTATTGCTATCATTAGCCCCTTTGTGGGCAGCTCACTCAAATGACATTTGAATTGTTGATCTCTAGCAAATTCTGATCAGTGCATGGATGTACAGTCAATGGCTGCCCTCACTCAGCTGTATGACGTACCAGTATGTGCAATAACAAGTGGTCACCTTTAGTCTACACATAGCAGCCTTCAGTCACAGGGGAAGTGAAGCCTTAAAGAAAATACTGGTTGTCTCAACACATCTTTTCTTCAGAAATATATCATTCATCCCATTTATTTTCTTAATTGACAGAGGCAGAGTCCCATGGGCTGCAGGGCTGATGATATTTATATACTCTGGGATCCTAATGAACACTAACAGATCTTGTGTCTCTCTTGCTAATGGTCTGTGACATGCCTTTCTGAAATGTGGTTCGATCAAGGCTTTTCTTGGGGGGGAGACGATGCAGAAGGGTGTAAGTGCTTACATATTGTGTGTGTGTGTGTGTGTGTGTGTGTGTGTGTGTGTGTGTGTGTGTGTGTGTGTGTGTAGAGGATGGGTGTGGCCCCTGGCAGCTGCTGTATCACTTGCTGGTGAAAAGCTTCCCACTGGAGAAGACTTTAGCGGTTGACCTAAAACACAATATTGACCTTTTAGCACTCACGCAGTGCTTCACATGGCCGTACCGTTTTGTTTCATGAAATCTTCTCAAGCACCAAAATAGGGTTTGTTCAGGCTGCATAGAAACAGGTACCAGCCATTTCACATTCAGGGGACATCAGCCAGAAGCACATTTTCTCAGCTCAGCGGTATCGCAGACAGCATCCTCAGTGTATCTGTTTACACACGAGTTGTAAAGGTAAATCGTTCGCAGGATACTGGATGCAAAAAGCTCTTTTTGACATTTTTATTGTAATCGGAACAACCAGGCACAACGCATAGCGGCATTGTTCTCCCACTGATGTTTTCTTGACCGGAAGGAGCCGTTCACAAGCTCCCACCCGCTGTGGCTCGCCTGACTGCGTGTCAGGGAGTCACCAACCTGCTGTTTTTGCAGTGTGGTAGGAACTGGTATTACACGCAAAGACACACGCACGCCCACAAAACCACAAAGATCTTACGAATATATTCTGCATATACACACACACACACACACACAGAAACACGCAGAGATTTGCAGTGCACCGAAGTCACACAATTTAGTTTCCAAAGTATAAACACACACACAAACATTCCATCCGTCCCTCAGAGGTTTGTTTACAGCAAGTATCTTGCAGCTCCAAGTATTACTGATGACCAACGCATGGGAGAGTTGGAGCCGCTCTTGACCTCAAAGTGACTCGGTGTCACAGTTGCTGCTGGACAAGAGTTTGCCCTCAGCAGCGCCCGCCGGCGAGCCGCCGGGCCTCGTCATCTGTGCCACTCGTCATCTGTGCCACTCGTCCATCAAGTGTCAAAGGCACCATCGGGTGTGCACGTTTATCATTGAATCAAGATAAACCTCCTGGGATCTTACACTGTTTTGTGACAGTATCTTATCTTGTTATTGTTATCATGCGTATCTATCATGTGACACATTTACATGGGTGGAGTGTGGCCGAAAGTTCAGAGCGAACTAAGGTCTTTGTCTTGGTATTGTTTTGTTAAAGATCCAAGGCCATGTGCTACAACTGTCCTGCATGTCAGTGCGCACAAAAGTGCTTGAGACAAAAGCTCGAGAGGATCTGGAGTCTAAACTTGACCTCGTCTGAAGCTGAACCGTCGCCAGAACCCCAGAAATAGAATGATACAAGTTACAAACAGGCCACCCAGCTCCTGTCCTTCTGTATCTCATGAGACGCAGAGCTGTCTTGTGTTTGTTACTCATCACCGGGTGAATAGTTGTACCTGCATTGACACAGACAAGGATAAAAAGCAAACAACAGTTGGTCACAACCTGGAAAGTGTTTCTCTTGCAGTGCTTCCAACATGTTGCCCGTTGACTGAAGCAGCTCAAAAGCTCGGGAGTTGCCTGCAGTATTGAGCAAACATTGTGCTGAAACTGTTTGAGGAAATTCAGTCTCACTTTAACAGTGAGGAGATCATTTATCAACCATACCTCTGTGATGATTGATCCAACTGATTACTGCAGGAATGGTTTACACTATAACAAAATGTACAGAATAATGTATTTTATTGTCTGGCGAGGATTTATTACCCTCCTCAATGACATTTTTTTTGTTGACCTTGACCTTTGATGATTTGAAGGAAGGCTGACCAACCGCATTAATCTCTAACTAGATCATCAATTACGTCTACTGCTTCACGTCTATTTCTGACCAACTGCCACTGTTGTCCACATTGTATTTCAGACCTGACTTCTGAGAATAGAAGTAGTGAGTTTGCCTATAGTACTTCTACACTGGATCGCTGGTTACCTCTGGGGCAGCACCTCGGTTCATATTAAATATAAATATCCCTCCTTCTCTCTTCCCATGAAGCTCTTTGAACACCAACTCCCTTTCACCCCAGGCTGAACAGTATGTTCGCCGAATGCGTGTTCATTCTTGTGTTCAGTGTTACTCCTCCAGTCCAAAATTCAAACCCCCCAAAACAGGCATGGTAACTTTTATTGCGTTTTTCTGCAATGAAAACCGCAGAGGGTAGAGTTGAACAGCCAAGCCAATGCCCCTGTCTGCTGGCTCATTAAAGTTAAAAAAAGGCTCTGCCAAGACTGTCTTATAAATAACTTTCAAGTCCTTTTAATTATTAAGCGTCTGGCAAAAAGCGCCGACGTCTAAAAAAAGCCAATTTATTTATGTAACACGGCCGAATCAACGGCAGTTTTGAAAGGCAACAGTAGGTTGTGCAGTCATCTTCCAGCCGATGTGACGGCTGTGAAGAACCCCCTGGTGCTCCGCTGACCTTATGGATGTCACTCACAGCACTAATGTGCGTGGCGATGCTAATGAAGCAAATGAACATGTCTCTGCAGTGTGCGTGTGTGCGTGGGTGGCGGATCACCTTGCTTGGAGCTCAATTTGCTCCAGCTGTGCAAAGGCAAACAGGAGGTTTTGTTCAAAGAGCTTTTAACGGAGTTCAGTCAAGTCTCCTGCTGTGCTTTTCTTTAAATGGTCCATTTAAGTAAACTACGCCAATGGAACGGAAATAAGCATCTTCTTGAATTATATTTTTAAGAGCTTTGGGTTGTTGATAAGCTTCTCTTGTGTTTACGGTTTTCACTTGCAACGTCGCAAATGCTCTCGCTGGTGACTGACAAAACAAAAAAAAGGTATTATGAATTGTACAGTTGAAAATGATCATTCATCAATGTTCACATTAGGATGCGTTTGTGTGCATTTGCTCAAAGGAAATGGGTCTAATTTGCAGCAGGGGGCTCACAAAAGCCGACTCGCACCAGCGGGGGATAAGGATGCTGTTATTAAGTGGGGGCAACATACGGGGTGTCTGCATCAGCAGCTCCCTTGTTACTGGCACACGTGCTTGAGTACAACTTCAAACACAAGGTTCCTGTGTTCTTGACATTTTAGCAGAGTTGACTGACAGCCATTATTGAAGGGATGCAATGCAACTGGATGCAAAGTGTGGTATTATGGGATAATAGTGTACAAAGGTGGCTTAGCCTGCCTCAAGTTTTACTTTATTCAGAGATTTTGGATTATTTAATTGGATTAAGTTCCAATTACTTCAGATGTTACCTGAACTGTGTTAACTTGAAACGTTAATCAAATACACGCTGGATGAGATTAGATCCTTTAAAAATAGAAAAAATTGTCACTGTGTTTGACATATTTTGGTTTTATTTCAGAAATCAAACTTAAATTGCAGTGTTGTTTGTGCTGACTGGACTTGAATGATTGACCTAATTTTGGAACTGATTTCCATTTAGAATGGAAACGGTTTACAAAATATTTTGATTCATACCCGATTGACTTTGTAAGCACTTTTCCAGCTATGCAAATTCTACTCACGTGTCAGAAATAACTCAATTGACAGCTTGTATAGATGGAGTAGATGTGGACCCAGCGTAGACCCTTGAGGTTCACCGTACTGGATTCAATAATGACAATACAACATACCACACCAAGTTTGTCAGAGAAGCTCAATAGAAAAGCACTTTGATGGATAGAATACATTTTTACAGAATCAGCCAAAAGGGAAACTGGGGCAGAAGAAATGTCAGCTATTATCTTCATCTCCGCTTGCAGACAGATGTGTTAACAGATACAACACGGCAAGGAAAACCCCCTGTGAGCTGTGGTGGCAGCCTGGCCTCCCTCCCAGCACTCAGCAGCTTAGTGAAAGGCCAAGAGGAATCAGGGTGGTGATTTGTACGCTAAAAATAGTAACCTTGCATAGCCCAACACCTCATGTCTGGAGAAGTGATAGCTCCATTTTGTTGTCTTCAAAGCCTTACCTTAGTAACCACAGTCCTGGAGCTGCGGTCTAAAACAAGGACAACCAGCAGCATGATTTGTGCCCCTGTGTCAAGCGGGAGTCAAGTGATGGCTAGATGCTGTTGATGGGGTCATTCCATCTCTAATTTGCACGCCGCAATGCTTTATCATCAATGGACCTGCGCGGGTCCATCCGTCGGAGACTGTGACGAGGGCGAGGGCCACCATTTTTGTAGCACAGTTGGGTTTGACGGAAGAAGGTAAATGTAATTACCATGATGTAAGATATAATTAGAAGTTGACAGCAGTGAGGAGATTGGGTGACACAATGAAACAGAGGCCATGGCTGGTCATTAGTATCTTGTGAAAGGGTTTGCACAATGACTCGTAACTGTACATATTCAGGAAATATCTAACACAAGCAATAGATACTATAAAACCGCCCTGGGGAGCCTGTCCAAGTGGTTCTGCATGTATGTGTCTGTGATAGTGCAAAGACACACACATAAGCAGGTTAACCACAAGAGAGGATGAATCCCAAACTACTACAGTGAGGAGCCATTGCCACCTTCATTTTAAATGTCAACTCTCCGTGGGGGGTGCTGGGTAAAAGTGGGGTAAGATAACCCACACGGGAGTTTAGTTTTAGTGATGTCTGATGCCTGATATTAAGGAAATTGTTCACCTTCAAGCGTCACTGGTACAATCTTTTTCTCCGCCCCGTACTGACGATGGATGTCAAAGAGACAAGCGAATGAAGGAAATGAAAAAGATGAAGTGACAATTGGTGCGTCACACTCTCTCTCTCTCTGTGTCGGTCTGTCTGTGTCTCTGGCTGCAAATGTCACACCAGGTGGATCTCTTTTGACTCTGCGGGAGGCCGCTTGGTTGTATTAGCGACCAGCCTCTTTGATGATTGCTACACTTGAGTCATTCCAAAGTCTTCCATACAATAAGACCCCAAAATAGAACCGTCAATGTGGTCCATTTTTCTAACCCTCTAGAGCAGTGGTCCCCAACCACCGGGCCGCGTTTGGTACCGGGCCGCACCACAGAAAGTATTTTTTATTTTTTCTTCAGAAAAATGTTTTATTTTGAAAATTGACCGGCTTTTCTACTAATTATATGCGCTCGTCCCTCTGACATATTCCCCTCGCGTCACCAGGCGTTTTTCTTCACGTTTACAATTGTCCTCTTACCAGTTTCGCCCACCAGCGAACACAGAGCGTGCGACTACTACAGCCCCCCCCCCTCACGTTATTCCGCGGACCTTCTCGACCGGTCCGCGAAATATTGTCTGACATGAAAACGGTCCGTGAGGTAAAAAAGGTTGGGGACCACTGCTCGAGAGTACACTGCAGCCTTAGTTTAAAGTGAAGTGAGAGCAGCGTCTGTTGGAAGACGTGAAAGAGGCCACAGTCTTTTAGGCATTAGGCACAGGCATTTAGGTGTTCGTCCTGCCCAGATCACATACGTGTACTGTATTTGCAGGTTTCTAATTGGCTTTGTATAGTGTGAAAGTGAATGAAAAACACTTCTCATAACGAAAGTGTTTCTGTGAAAGGAGAGCGGCTTAAAGAAAATACGATGACGCAGAGCGTCGCGGCATCATATGATAATTCCATGCAAAGTCCATAGGTAGAATGATAGATATGCAATGTGATTACTGATCTGCTGCATACTCACAGTTACAGTAACATGGTTTATGGTGTGCTTGTACACCTGCTGACCGTCTTCTCTTTGTCCTGCTGCAGCGCTATATACTTAATGTTCAAATGTACTCGTACTGAGATTAGTCCTTAAATGGCTTGGAGCGAGAAACAGAGAAAAGTTGAACACTTGGACTGATTTTACCTCAAATGACCCCACGTTCATATCTCTGATTATGGGTTATTTCAAGAGAACAGTGCAGGCCTTAGTTTACACGTAGTTCAAGTCTTTCCGGTGACCTGAATGTTTTTCTAGAACTCAAAACGCCTTTTCATATTGTGCGCAGGTTGGATGTTGTTATGAGCTAAATGTGTTACACTGCATCAGCGTCACAACCCATGTGGGATTTCCATTTCCCCACTAATTATACTTCTGGACTTTAACTCAATATATGAATTAATGGTAACAGTGTTTAATAGAAACCATTCCAAAAAAAGGAATGTGTCCCCAGCTGTCCAGAGGCAAGAAGCACAGTGCAATAACACAGTCTGGTTTTCAGGACTTTAAAGTGAAATTGTAGCTGCAGGACCAATCTGTTCAATAATGTATTAGTATACTGTATTAGCCCATTATTATTTATGGTTTGCTGTTATTGTTATATTCAAAGTGTGCTATAGAATGCCTTTACTTGCTGCTGCCGTGTTGGATGCATTTTGACTTTTTCAATTATAAATCACCGGACTTTTTGAGGTATTAACTCCTCAACGAGAGGACCGTTCCAAAGACTCTCTTTGTCAACTAACAATGATATCAGTCATTCAGCATGAAAGAACTCAACTAGGGGCAACTAACTTACTTAAACGAATGCAACGGGACAACGTTGTCACTCTTCTCATCTCCCTGTGACTGCAGGATGGCGGGTGACCCCACTCATCATCCACCTCCCATCCTCCTCCCTCATGATGGGAAGCCCCAGCTCAGCTTTTTGCCGCCAAGCTGTTCATTAACAAGGGCTGTTTGGCCTCTTGTTGGCTCATTAAACTGGGCTGCAGAGTCTGGCTAATTAGCCGGCATCACTGTGCTGACCCCCTGTGTTTCTGTTTTCATCACTATCTCCTGGTTTCCTACAATCTTTTGATCAGCCTTCTGCCTTGTGTCTGTATTTGATCTGTGGCCACACATGCAAATCGTTGTGGGATTTCTACTGCGATACATATAGGGATTAGACAAAGTAAATGATGCTCTGTGGTTATTGAAGGATAAAAGAGTCTGATTTAGAGTGTTATTCATGTATTTCTTTTTGTAATTGATCATTTAAAAGTTTGACTTTGTTGACTCTAAGATTAATGGGTATATAGTACTGTACATCTTGCAGGGGGAGGAGACATTTTTCAGGGAAAGACTGTGACAATTTAAGAAGAAGGTAAGCTTAGTTTAGCTGACATTGTTTATTTGTTTTGAAGCACAGTGTTGGAGATATTTCTTCTCCTGTTTCCCATGTTCCTTTGTAGCCGCTGGATACACAGCAATAAAACACAGGGAACATTATTGATAGTATTCTATTCCATTTAACAACACAATGCTAAATAGCGCCTTGTCTCTGCATGTTCAATTCGGGCAGTTACATCAGCTCTTGCCAGTAGCTGAAGGGCAACTTCCCAGCTGCATCATCCAGTCATCCACATGTTGCAACCGCTGGCTTTGTTTTGCCATTATGGCCTTCTGGTGTTGCCTGGAACTCCCTCCCCCCGTTCCCTGTAAAATCGTAGATTTACAGCTTTTATAGCCTTCATTTATTTTTGCTGCTAATAAAGGGAAAATGATGAGCAACTGCTGTATGTTTGCTACGTTGACTGAATTGTGCCCACCTTACTGGTCCGGTTGATCTCACCCCGATGAGAATGAGATCTGACCGGAACGTGCAGACGTGCATCCTGGCATAATCGGATGACAAAAATCTTGGAACCAAGACCTCACAGACATGCTGTCATTCAGGAGGCCAACACGTATCAAGCCGCTCAGGGGGCTGGATTCTTTTTGCTGATATACCACCATCACCCTGTTTGGCCTGTTAACCTTTCGTTATTGTGAGAGCCATTATCTGGGAACATTTAAGTCATGTTTCAGCCAGCAAAAGCTGATTAGATAAGAATACATTATCTATCTGGAGCTGAATGTGGCTCCTAGTCGCCATTGTTCATTCATTTAGATGGCAAAACAAAGCCTTTGGGGGGGAGGGGGGTGAAGAAGATAATCCTTCAGGATCAGCTGTGTGTGGGTGGACATGAGTAAGTGTTGCTGGCCCAGACTTTCCCTCACTGCTGGTCCGTCTGTCTGTCTACCTGTCTGGTTCTCTCGTATGTCCTTGACACACTGGCTGACTGCTGGCCTGCGCTTCAGGGCTGCTAATTGGACAACGTGCACTCAACACAAGTGACCGTGTAATTTCCCATATCTCTCACATAAACCCGATTGGTTTTGGATGTGGATGGTGTTTCTGCAGACTGGCCCGAGCTGTGAGGTGTTACTGCGCATACTGTGTGTTCACACGGTCACACGTGATGGAGGAGTTTAAAGTCACTTCTGATGATGGGTATCTCAGACGAGCCCACTATCAGCTTCAAAGAGCAGGATACTATTATACCAGAATACTTTTGCTTGGCAGTCAGAGAGATGTTGGTGCGAGATTCTCAGGAATTACATTCTCAAGGAAAGAAAATGTCCTCTGAGATCGTGAAGATTTTACATTAAACACACTCTGAAAGTCATATACAGTTTTTGCTCGATGTGCACAGTCACTCACTCTTCGGGGTCGCGAGTGACACTTGAGGAAGTTCACATTAACCAACAGGACCATATTAGCCGACCAATGATCTGCCGGCAGAGCGCTTTGCTGTCATCTCTGAAACTGATATTGTACCTCCCTCGAGCCTAGAATCACAGTTTGTCACCTCAAATGTATTTGATATTGATTTTGCTGCCCAACAACCCAGCAGGCTGACAATTTCAACGTGTAACTCAAGCCCACTACTCTGAGATGAATAGTGTTCGTCTCCTGTCTTTCTTCTGTTTCCCCTCAATACTATAACGGCATCATTCGCTGCTGTAGAAGTGTTTATTAAGATGATGTTTCAATAACTTTATGTCTAAAAATAAGGCGTTTACCGACTCTATGTCCCTTGATATATTTGATTTGAATATAAGGATTTCAAATGCCATATTCAGGTATGTATGACTCATTTAAGATCAGAACTGTATGTACCTGTTACAAAAAGGAGCCTGAAAGACGGACAAAGGAAGCGTTTCTCTTTGTCCTCTGAAGGTGTGAAGCGTCTGTGGACTGACAGGCAGGGAAATGGCAGATTGTAAGCAAGATCCAGCTCTGTTGCAGTAGAACAGCGCCAAGCTGACTGCAACATTGATCAGCATGCCGCCTTTACCGTACGATACTATCAGCTCTCACAGACATATATGCCGTGCTGCTCCCTTTACTGACGATTCATTTCTTCTGGGTCGAGCTCTTCTCATTTAAAGGCCGGGGTTCTTACAAATAAATGCAGTGGAAAAAGAAGAAAAATCTGCTGTGGATCATTTTCTCAATGCAAATATCTAAATGGATTCCAAAGAGAGATTTACTGGACAGCACTATGCGAGAATGAGCAGGACATCTAATTGTCAGTCCTCCAGATTTCTGAGGAGAGCGTTTCATAAGCAACAGTGCACGAGATGAATTAATGTATGCACCTGTGCATGTGACATTGCCCCTACACTGTTTGATGTAAGCGCTGCCACGGTGTTGTTAACCATCACATTTGCCGTACGGGTAATTTCTCTGTACATACATACGCATCATGCTGTAGGTTTGCAGATCCTTCCATTCACTCTTTTTTCATTTACTGCTCGGTGTACAGCAGATCCAAACAGACTGAAAACAGATTCTGCTTGTTCAATAGATCATATCAAAAATCCCCCTGCTTTACTAAACACACACAAATATTTACGTACGGTAGAGTTTGCTCCTAGTGCCATATGTTTACTCTGACACCATGTTACTGAATTGTTGTGAATTGCAGAAATGTTCTGCAGAGACATACAAAGGGGCCAATATATTTTATTTACTATTTAGAAGACAATATATCGGTGAACTGTCTTCAGTTAAAATCAGGCTACTGGTTCTGCTCAATTTAATAATAGATTTTTTTGTCAGCTGAGCTGAATACTGTTTGAACTCTATACTAGAGTTACTATAGCAGTTGTGTTCATTTTGGTAGTGCTGTGATGTGTAGTGCTGTGATCATGGACTGTAAGAGATGAGCCATATTGATACATGTGTGGGGTAGTTAACGCTCTGATGTTTACTCATTATTTCATGCACATTCATTGGATCCAACATGGAACTCCACTATAGTTAGAATTATGGCAGAAAGCCATTCAATTAGCTAACTATTGTTAAATTATTTTTTTTAATTCTTTCTAGTCAATTTATAAATGCTATATATGCATATTTATTGGATATTCTAGTGGATATTACACCTGAATAATTGTCATTATCCATAAAACACAGGGTCCTCAACTTTAGTAAACTAGCAAAGTTGACTAATAACTCCCCCGCGTTATGTTCTCCTGTTTGTGTGATACATTACTGCCGTGTTGAACGTGGGCCTCCTGTTGTTGTTGCTTAATGAATGACCTACTGACAGATTAATTAACTTGCTCTTGATGTTGGCGAAATGAATCCGTTGACATTCTTTTGTTTCTGACATGTGAGGACTTACGTTTTGCCCTGCATGATGGAAACCAGGAGTTATTGTTGTTCTTATCAGGACAAAGACATGATTCAGCCTCCAACAGCTCCTGTACGACGCAGCGACACACACGTACACACACATGAGTAGTGCACTTTGAATTAAACCCTAATGCTATTTGCACTGAGTAATATTGTATTTGATGATGAATGAAGAGCTTTGATGGCTGTGGCGACTATTTCTACATATGTAAACAAAAGCAGATCAATCTATTAAATAGGCAGCGCCGCTATTGTTTGCTCACACAAATTCTTTCATAACAGTTTCAAGTGCTGAAATCAAATCAAGAAGAAAATGTATTAAAGTCTTTTCCACAACACTGTATTGAGTTAGTCAATACAAACATGTAATTGCCGTAATTCAATATTTACATTTGGTGCTCTTGTATTTAATACGAGAAAACCTCAAATCCCACTCACTGGTGTGGTCAGTGAAGATGGAAAGACAACCCTTAAACAACCTTTCAATAAAAGGCTAAAGTTATTAGATTGATTGGCAGTGACTACAGTAAATTTATTTCTGTGACACACAATGACGTCCAGTGCTGCAGGAGGTTTATTTCATTTTTCTTCAGTATCGTGTGAAATTATGCAGTCAATTAATAATTTAGGTAATTTAATCATTCCAGGGTTTTTATAGTTTGTCTTCTGATCTTTTCAGGATCCCAGAACGAAGCACAAGTTCAAGATCCACACTTATGGGAGCCCCACCTTCTGTGACCACTGTGGCTCTCTCCTTTATGGCCTCATCCACCAGGGCATGAAGTGTGACTGTGAGTACTTCATTTGATATCTGCAAACAGAGCAGTGAACGATTTATTGTCCTTCTTCCCGTCTCCACCGCTATAAGTGGCTCTACACAACGTATGTTCTGTTTTAGAGCTTTATCAGCATCAGTCTCCTGAAATTGCTCCATTTCCCTGAATATCACATGTCCCCTCCTCCTTGACTTTTGCTCATCAAGATTACCCATCCATTGTCAAACCGCTTACCCTGCACACAGGGTCGCTGGAGTCCATCCCAGCCAACTTCGGGCAATAGACGGGGTTCATTCTGGACTGGTCGCCAGCCAATCGCAGGGCTACACAGAGACATACAACCATTCACACACCTACGGGCAATTTAAAGTCCCCAATTAACCTGATCCCCAGAGCATGTCTTTAGACTGTGGGAGGAAGCCAGAGTACCCGGAGAGAACCCACGCAGACAACATGCAGACTCCACACAGAAAGGCCACTGGGCGGAATCGAACCCAGGACCTTCTTGCTGTGAGGCAACAGTGCTAACCACCACGCCACCGTGCCGCTTCATTAACGTTGCGCCTCGTCTATTTTCAACAGCTATGTTCCGCGCGCCCAGAACAGGGTCTTTATTAATATCCCTTCCTCCCTCGTCATTACTTTAATCTTGTGTTCGTGGATTAGTCTGAATGCCTTAATGTGTCCCTAAATACATTATCCTCCACCTGCTACCGACCACCAGATATGCCTAATTATTGCTCCAGGGTGTACATAAATAGAGACGAGGAGCGGTAAATTATTTCGGCAGATCAATCACACGACTAAAAGATGGCAGTGTGTTATTTTTAAGCGCTGGTAAGCTGTGTGAGTCACAGAATCACAAACGCAAACACTTGCCGTTAAGAACAAGGTAACCGCATAACAAGTCTTTAATCAATCATTTACCTGTTGACTTGACGTCACCAACAGTTAATGTTCCCAATCCACGGCAGGGTGCTTTAGCTGGCTGACAGGGCTGAATCTGGGTCATAACCTTGTTATCTCCTCCTTCAGGCAGCTTTCGGAAAAAAAATCCCCCTTTGATATTGTGCCCAATATGTATGATACGTGGAATGAAAATTGAAATGTTTTCCTGTATACAGTGGACAAAGATAGACCTTTTTAAAGCAGCTTACTGCATCTGAACATTAAGCCATAAGAGGCTGCACGCACTGCGGTTATCATGTGATGTTTTAGCGAATATTTTATTAACGTCCTGAATTATTATCATTACTGAGGATCATAGCTGAATTTTAAAAGATATGTCCGATGCATGAACACCGTATTTAAAGCAGTCACCGGCATGTTCCTTACAACAGCTTTTTACAGTTTACATTCAGTGCACGAAGCTATTTATCTTTATGAAAACCCTGCTCGCTAATATTTTCCATCTCCTCTCTCTGTCCCTCTAGCCTGCGACATGAACGTCCACAATCAGTGCGTCATGAACGTGCCCAGCCTGTGTGGAACTGATTACACCGAACGGAGGGGGCGTCTTTTCCTCAAATGTGAGGTCACGGTGGACAAGCTGCTGGTCACAGGTGGGCCTCGTAACCGCCGCTCTCTGGCAGCACTCGCATTGGACTGAATGGGCTTAAGACGATGTCATCGTGTTAACATGTGTGTCGACCCTCTCAACTCAACTGCAACTGCCAGCTCTCAGCATGCTGCAAAGGCTTTTCCCTTTTTGTGCTCCGGTCAATAGAGCGTCCCCTGATAAACATTATCCACTAAGACCAAAAAATCACCTTTCACTGCTCCGACCCCCCAGTTTAAACCTGTGTGGTGTGCTGTGTGGGCTTCGTCCTGTTATCCTTTTTAAACGATCACAACCTGCTCAGTGTTTGCTGGAGTTTCGGATGTGACTGAATTGTCTCTGCAGAGCACATTGATACATTCATTTAAGTCTCATCGGCATCACACAAAGACGGGATCTGAGCGCCGTGCTCGTGAGCCGGGTCGTGCTCTACAATCATCTGTCTCACCATTATTCATCAGAAGGCTATTCCGCCTGATCCGTGCCAGCCACTTTAATTGCTAATGTGTCCGGTTTCAAAGACACACCTGTCTGTGCCTATTGAGCTGAGAAAAGTATACAATGAGTTACTCTTCGTGGCGTTTACTTTATGCAATGTAATCAATGGTGATGTTTTTTTTAACCCAAAAAGAGATTCATGGCAATTTATACGTTTAATGTACAACTATCTGCTCCTCCCACACTTTTCTGTCAGTATTTTTTACCCGTTGTCCTATGTTTGTTAAGCTTTCGCAGGCCTTGTCGGTTTTCCCATTACAAAGCATTTGAAAACGTGTAGTTTTCATGATTTCAATTTATAATTCACAAATTGTTTGACAATTCAGAACAGTTGGCTGGGCAGAGGGTGTTGAATAATCCTCTGAGAGCAAATGATGGCAGACTATGCAGCTGTGTTTAAGAGAGATTGAGATAATGTCATGCATAATCTGTCAAATGCATCTGCTGTGACATTCTCAGCGTCCTGGGCCAAAAGTAGCACAAAATATGAACAGCGTCTGTGGGACACCGTTTTACACATGCAGGGAGGGCTTCCAGGAACTGTGTGGTGCTACAGCAGGGTAACCCAGCATAACCCTGTTATGAATAGTGGGGACACTAGTTTATACTATTATGAAGCAATCATGGTCAAAGTTTATACAGCTTTCTGTCTGTGCACAAACACAAGTTAGACTAAAATAAGATGAAACAGGAGTGGCAAATACTTTAAAAGTATATAAATAAATAAAAGACCGCAAAAAATATGCACATTGGCCAAACTATGTATCCTCGTGGCTTTGAGTTAATTACGGTGTGGTTCATCAGTGTGTTTTTGTACAGCGGCACACTTGTTTTCTAGGCATGCTGTACAGTAAATCCCCAGGCTGCAGCGGTGCATCAGCTCGTCTGCAGAAACAATAGTGACTGACTGCAAGGACCAACACGGAGTCGTTCAATTAGCTGGCTAACGGAGGTCAGTGGATCGCAAGACCCTGGCACGGGACTCCGCTGACTTATTCATCAAATTATCACCAGAAGCACCAGAGTGAATATGTGGGCAGGGCCGTGGTCCAAGACCAACACAAACATTAGAAAATGAAAAATAGGTCTAACAAGGGTTGACAGTTATGTAGCCTCTAAAATATGTGTTATGGCCGTGTTGAAATACCTAAACAGTGATAATCGTTTAAACACAGTTCAAGTGAAGAGATATTTGGTGTGAGTTGGTGAAATAATGCACAAATATTTATTCAAGATGTTCGGCAGAGACCATGTATTTCCCCTGCTCCATCTGGTTGTACCTCGCAACATGCATTCATCTCTCACAGGCCAGTCATCCGCTTGATGTCCTGTGAAATGAGAGTAGAACAATAACATTTAAAGAACAGGTTTAAGTTTATTCTGAAGCATGCTAAATAGATTCCGGTCAAAAGAAACTATATACGGCTGTCACTTCTTTCCACTTTTAACTTTTAGTTTAACTCTAATTTAAATATCCTGCAGAAATATCCTGCTGGATAACATTAAACCAGCACTGACCCGCTTCTCATAGTCACTGGCTGTCATCTTTTTTAGAAACATTACAGTCCAATACTGCTTTCATTTTTAGCTGAACCTCAGACTGCACAAATTTCAATATATTCTGATTTATTGCTAAAACCAGAGCATTCAGCCCCTGCTGGCTGTTAAAATAATTTCAATTTGAGGTGCGTCTACATCACTTTACAGACCTGGAGGTTGCAGTCTGTTTGTAGGGTATTTTCCCCATCTCTGATATTTTCTGATGGACAAGTGAACCTCTAGTTCCCACTTCTCTGTGGCAGGAATGAAAAAGGTTTGCATATACACATAAACCATAAGCATGAATTACACTGAAGCCTATTTGCTGATACACACAAACACACACACACAATGTCCTGAAGCACGCACATATAACATTTTTCATCCAAATCAGTTATGAATGATCTCACAACGAAACATTGATTCTTCAAACGAGTCACACAGAAACATAGAGATTGAGTGTGTTTTTTGTCAGTCACGGAGCGGGGGAGAAGGGGGGAGGGTGCTTTCTTTCTCCCACAGCTCCTGTTGTTTCAGCAGCCCTCTACTTCAGTGACTGGATACCTAGTACACTCGGGAGAAGACCTGTCCGTCATTTGAATCCATATTCTGCTAATCATACGTATTCTCTTCCATGTGTGTGTGTGTGTTGCTCAAAGGTTTGGAATCGCCTGCTGCAAAAGCTTGATTCATTGTCAGACGGCAGAGAGGACGACTCTATTATTCAGAATTATCTTTCATCCTTTTACGAAACGATTTTGTGAATGAAGGGTTTGCAAAAAAACAGTCAATTTGTTTCAAAAACGCTGTACACGATTGAACCAGACAATTCAGAGGGCAGACGGAGACAAGATCACGCAGAGCATTCAGAAGCAATTTGTATCAGTGGGTTAGGGTTAAAAATAAGTCTTAATCATTTCTTTCTTCTCCTTTTGGAGAAGGATTAAATGCAATGATTACATTTGGATTGTAAATGAGACATTTGGTGTCTAAACTTTACTTATTTTCTCTCGTTATTGAGGGAAAGAACAGCAGTGTGTGTCTGTTTGTGCAGCCCTTTCCCCATGCAGGTCTTGTGGGAGTGTGTGAGAGACGTTGGTAATAATTACATTTCGGTTGTGTTCCCTCGTTCACTCACCCAGTTCTGGAGAAAAGCCTCATTTAACAAGCCTTCTGCCCTGCGTCTCACCTCAGCTTCAGCCATCTCAGTCTTTCTCCCCTCTCAATAGCCATGTGTTTTTTTGTTTCATATGTAGGTGCAGTGTAGGTGTGAGCAGGTCAGATTGGTGCACAGAGTAGATATAAGATGTAGGTGGATCAGGGAAGCTACATTTAACTTTTGAGTAGCAAAAACAGTAAAGGGCTGCTACAAATCCACCCTTAAACACTTTTAGGAGCTTACACGCATTTCACTGCCACTTTCATAGTTATCCATATAGATAACCCAATATAAAAAGTGGAAAATCCAAACGTTATGTCAACAGTGCTTCTGCTTTGGGAAGAATACGCTGGCTTTAATGGTAACTTCTGGTGCTTTAGACTCTCTGAAATACATCTTTGAAAGATTACAAATACTTTTAACAGCATTCTGGGAACTGCAGGTGAACCGAAGAGTTTCGTTGTACCTCAAGGAAGCTTAATTAGGTGTTAAGTGTGCACAGTACACTGTGCATCAACCCTGTACAGTAGCTATAAATGCGTGTCTCCACTTTCAACCCTTGTAGCAATCAAGTCACTGTAACTATATCATCATTCCTTTTAGGGCTATTTTAGGGTGCTCACCGTGGGCAGAGTATCAGCTGTTGCTCGATGGTGCAGCACATCCTCCATCCGATGCCTCCTTGCATTTTAGCCAAATATTCTATTCAGACTCGGTAAATTAATGAAAGTTTGCCCACTTTATTTAATTCTGTAGTTCTTCAAATGATTGTACAATTAACGTCTTTATTTGCGGCTTGCAAATCTGAGTGTGTTACTGGTACGTTTCTCATTCAGCCAATCATTCAAACACCCAATGAGATCCTCTCTGTTACTATTGGCTCCGCGAATCCAAGGAAAGCTCAAGGTTCGGTCTGGAGTTTAGATGCAGCCTGAGGGTGGCCAATCGATAATTGCTGCCCGATGCTCTGGATGCTGCTGGTTTATTGCCGCTGCTTCCCCTCTCCAGCCTTTTCTCACTCGTTTCCGGTGCTTTCTCGCTTCTGAGTCATCGTGTGGAAAAGCTAAGAGGTTCTTGCCAAGAGAGAATCTAGTTAAAATCATTTTCCCCATGAATCAGAGTCAAGATGGAGCGGCTGACAGCACTTGTGTCGGTACGGACACCAGCCCTTTTAAAAGTGTGTCATGTCTTAATGTTCTGTAGAGAGCTTCCGGGCTAGATAACAGAAATAATGATGCAGGAATTGTCATTTTAAATATTGTGATGTGATATTTTAATCTATAAACTCCACCGCAGTTCATTTTCAGCATACATTATGTTTCCAAGTTAAAGGAATGAATCCTCCTTTTTTTATCCCCTCGCTCATACTTGAGCTTGTCACTCTTCATGCTGATGTAATACTGCATTGAAATGCTAACAGTCCTGCCTCTTTTCAGGAGTGGGCTGTCCAAGCAGTTTTATAGGCTGCGTTTGCACAGGGAGGTGAAGAACAAACACGGCTCACCTTCTTTTTTTGGGATGGGGTCATGTGGAGCCGGCTGGAGACAAGGCATAGTGTGTTTGTCTGTGGTTCTGGGTTTGCCATTCTGCCTCCATCGTAGTAGGACTCACATTCAGCCTCTCCTTCTTTCGGTGTTTCTGTGGAGCTCACAGAAGAACAACTGAACTCTGTTGCTGTGAGATTTTTGCTGCAAAGTCATTGGTATTCCTGGTCTGTCGCCTCTGCCGCGCCACGGCTACCACTTCTCAGCATCAAATGTATGCCTCTGACTTTTATCGCTTCCCTTCTATCGGCCCCTTCTTGTTGGCCCTTCTTCCTGCTTTGCTTGTCTCTTTTTTTTGTTTGTCCTTTTTTTCGTTTTGCAAAAGAATCTTCAGTCTGCATCGCAATAAGCCTCCGAGCCAGAATCTAACTTTGCTTCCTGTGCAATGGTCGGACTGTGGGAGTCAACGATGAGATCTCCACAGCATAAACCTGAGCAACATGCAGCCGTCATAAGTTCAGAAAGCTTGGTAAAGCTTGGTTGTTAGGGAAATTCCATGACACTGAGCTAATAACAAAATAATAAACCAACCTTTTTGTGTTAGTTTTGGTCAAAGCATGGTGGCATAAAGCACAAAATCAAGTTGTTTCTTTAAGAAACTTTTGAACTTGAGCGGCTCTTTAGATGCGAGCCAAGATAGTGTGAAGACTTTGTATCTAGGCAACAATGTCACATGATCGCCTGGATTCCTTTGTCCTAGAGTGTGTTTTTGCATACGCATGTCTTTCTAAAGTCATTTGCACACAGATGAGAGGAATCATTATGTCATTTTCTCTTTAAGACACAAACTACAAATTAGTTTTTTCATTGAACAAAGATAATTTGACCTTTATCAGAAATGTTCAGCGACACAGAGAACTTGAGTTTGTGGTTAGTGTCCGTCTCTGCAGTACATCTGAAAGGGATTAGAGCTGCACACTCATCTGGGTTGGTTTATAATGCCACACAGTTATATGGAAGGAAAAACTATGTGCCCGCCATGGTGAATCAGAGGGTCTAGGATGCCCCCCTTTGGTCATGACTGGAAGTAGTAGACCTCTCACGACTCACTTGGTTGGTCTGTTTGTAGGCTTTTTATAAATGGGATTTGGGTGCGCCTGTTTTGCATACAATATGTAGGAAATATTCAAAACATGACCTTTTACACAGGGTTAAAAGCTCAACAAGGAATCATTTGGAGCAGAAATAGCAAATAGCATTTTACATGGACCTGCACTTAAATATAACATATTTCACCGTCTTTGTAGTTATTAATTCAGGTTGGACACTGTGTGGGTGAAAACAGTATAATATAGGTTCTTAAAAGACAGAAAGGTGCTCCATGAATTATTTAGTTATTCTTCAGATACACAGCCTAGTATAAAGCAGCAGTCAGCTGTTTTTCAGCAATAAAAATAATCAACATAATAGTTGTTGTAATAATGATAATACATTTATTTTGTAAAACGTTTGAGAGAGGCACTCAAGGCCCCTTTAAACTGGTTATAAAAACAAATGCATTTAGCAATCTATCTAAAGGTGGTTTCTTTTACTGTACAATATTAAAGTGAATTCATATATTTCAGTCTAACCTTCTCTGTGGAACAGTGCATCCATATTACACCGCGCTCAAGCACAAATACACTAAACACTGCAGAGCCAGTTGTTCTTTGGTGCCTGCAGACCGACACTGTTCTATTGGATTTCTCTGGGTTGCCAACTCCGGTTCGCTCAATACCTTCCCACACCTCGAGTTGCTTCTATGAGCTGCTGTCTGTCTGTCTGTCTGTCTGTCTGTCTGTCTGTCTGTGTGTGTGTGTGTGTGTGTGTGTGTGTGTGTGTGTGTGTGTGTGTGTGTGTGTGTGTGTGTGTGTGTGTGTGTGTGTGTGTGTGTGTGTGTGTGTGTGTGTGTGTGTGTGTGTGTGAGCTCGCATCAATCTTCACACCTCACTACCATCGCTCAACACTCAAATCCCACGCCACAGGTCCTGGGAATAAAAGCAAACATTGGGGAAGTATTTGCTCTTGGCTCATTAAATAGCCTTTTGGTGCAGCTGCACGGAGAATAAAACGACTCTGCGTTGTCATGAAGTGTTCCACCTGTAGCTCCATAATATAAATAGCCTACTCTGCTTGATAAGGTTTGTTGCATCCTAGGAGGGAAATAATCATACGGCGGTGATGTTCTCTTTAGCCTCTGTAACAGTTTCTGAGTTGGCGCAGTGGTGACAATCCCACGTTGACGCTGTTCCTAATCCCATCAATACTGCATCTCATTCAGAGGATTTAAACTAACCCAGTGGGTTTAGCCGCTCTCTGGTGCAGTCATTATGTACGGGCTTAGTGTCTTCCTCTACAGGTCAAAGGTCATTTAGCGTCTTTGCCACCCAGTTTGGACTGACTAATGGCGACACATGGAGGGGCTTCTGAAGTTTAGCGATGCAAGGCGGGCCGCCGCGCTGTCCCCCTCGGGGTTGCGTTGTGTGGAGATAGCCACAGTCTCAGTGTGGACAGGGATCTCTCTCTCTCTCTGTGTGTGTGTGTGTGTGTGTGTGTGTGTGTGTGTGTGTGTGTGTGTGTGTGTGTGTGTGTGTGTGTGTGTGTGTGTGTGTGTGTGTGTGTGCGCACACACACTGTGCTGTCGCTCAGGCACTGCTCTGGTGCTCCGCGCTAATCGAGAGCTAAGGTCCCTGGTGTGCCGCGGTTTACAGAGCTGCTAAATACAGGAGGGCAAGGAGGAAGCCTGCACCTACTTAAGCATGTCACAGCCTGGAATTTGGAATCACTGCTGTCATGACACTTCCTCCGCTTGCTTCCTATGAGGCTCGGCGCCGTAAGCAATCCTCAAAGGTCGGCATTCGCCGTTTGATTTTGAGCACCTGCAATTTATTCTACTGATATTCACAACATGTTCATTGAGCTGTTCAGCAGGTATCAGGGCAGTAACTAGCAGCTCATTATGTTTGAGGAGGAAGGCTGTGCTCTACCTCAATTAGGGAGACTCAGTGGAGTAAATTAAAACATGTCTTTAGTTAAAACTGTATAATTAAACTCTCTTATTCTTTACCCCCCCCCCCCCTCCCTCCTCATCAGTGAGTGAGGGCAAAAACCTGATCCCCATGGACCCCAATGGCCTCTCTGATCCGTACGTCAAGCTCAAGCTCGTACCAGACCCCAAGAATGAGACCAAGCAGAAGACCAAAACCATTCGCTCCAACCTCAACCCCAAATGGAACGAGACCTTTAGCTTGTGAGTAAATGACCTGTTGTCGCCTAGTTCTCTGACATATTACAAGGTTATTGTTATGTCAGCAGTATATTAAACAAGCCACTGAAGCAGCTATTTATTCTACTACTACTAGAACTACTGTCCAATCCAAATATGCCACGACTTATTCTTCAATTATAACGTTTGTTGTTCATTGCCTGTAATTTTATTTCTTTTTAATGCTGACAGTTCTCAAATAGTGGAGCCATTAACAGTATTGTTACTAGAAGAGTAGCATTTTTTTCTTCTTTAAAATAAAAATGAATAATTTATAGTAATTAATCATCCTACTCGCTCTGCCTCGTGCTGTCACAACTGAGATAACCACGGTTTTCACTTTCACCACAAATGATATCATGCAACAGCATTATAATATTTCAAATGTAGTCGTCAAACGTGACCCAACATAACAACCACGTGCACGGTGTCTGTGCTGCACAGCAAGCTGAAGCCGACTGACAAGGACCGCAGGCTGTCGGTGGAGGTGTGGGACTGGGACCGGACCACTAGGAACGACTTCATGGGGGCCCTCTCCTTCGGCGTATCGGAGCTGATGAAGGCGCCAGTCTGTGGCTGGTAACTAACGCTCGCCTCCGTATTGTTTTGAATTACACCCCGTGTTTCAGTTTGAAGCCCGGCAGCTTTGTAACGCACCCACAATTCCCTTCTATGAAATATATTTGCGTTTGACTTTCACCTCCTTGAGAATTCAAAATTTTTTCAACTATCTCTATGCTTCATTCAAGTAATTTAACAATTGAATGATATATCAAAAATGTAACATACGACTGTGTGATTTTGGTGGTACCTTCTGAATAAGAAGCAATAGATATTTTTGTCAGAGATATTACATGCACATGCTCAAAGAAATTATAAAGAAAAGGGTTTAACAGTGAAGGTGTACAAAACTCACTCTGTTTGTTTCCACTTCTGTACTAATGAAGAGGCCACACTTTCACTCCATTTGTCCCGTAGTTAAACTTATTTAATTGAAAGTCGGGTTTTCTGTTTCTCACTATGCGCTTTGTGAAGTGTAAACAGGTGGCACAGGTGCTGCTTTACCATCATTTACCGTATTTACATTCACAAGTTTTTTATCTCAAAATGTTTTCCGGTCTGTGTCGCCCATCTCCCCTCTCCTGGCGTCTCTCTCTTCCAGGTATAAACTGTTGTGCCAGGAGGAAGGGGAGTACTACAATGTTCCCATCTCGGAGGAGGACGACGGGAATGAGGAACTCAGGGAGAAATTTGAGGTGATAATTTTTGCTTGTTGACCTTAATTACAATCCCGACGTCTTGTCTTATAAAAGGTCACGAGCAGGTACATCAGCCAACCTGGTTCAGTGTTGCCGCTAATGTGGTAACTGTCTTTGACACGGACTCCTATTGTCTTTCCTTTAGACAACTTTACCTTGTTAATCCAATTCCTTGTCCTTAATCCATCCTTAAACAAGCATGTGTACGGGAACTTGAAATGAACCCAACGGTCAACTTCTCCTCAGCTACAACTGTTGGATGCAAATGACATCGCTGCAGCTGCAGCTTTCAAAGACCTCCTCCGCTCTCAGCCTCTCGTTCGAGTTGTGTGTTTGTCACCGATTGTTAGCGTTTTGTTCCTCCGTCAGAGAGATTCGTGTCTGGGATCCAATCACAGCAGCCCACCAACAGCTGTCTTTTAATCTCCGGAGACATTTTGCATTTCAAAGACTTTGACTTTATGAAGATTTGATGCCTGAAAGCCCAATTTGTTCTGATCCCACAACTTGTTGCAGTTGTTTGGGGTGGGATTAACATTATTCATCATTATTGTATTGTTTATTTTATAAGTAAAGCTTTTTTGCAAGCCGTTATATGTAAAGATGCGTGTAGTACTTGTCAGACTTTGTAATGAAATGAACCCCACATACAGTATCATACACATATATATATAAATATTCTCTATTCTAAACACTCGTAAGAAACGCAAATTGAAGTTGCTTTGTAAAAAATGTACATGAATGACAGATGTAGTTTGTACTTTTTCAGATTTAGAGGATCTTAACTCTTTTTTCATTTATTGATATATGATCAATTCGTATTTTTCCATTAATTAGAAGATTTTCCTCTTAGTGGAAACCGCTCAGTGATGATCCAACATGATTTATATGAAATTATTGGTCATGATGTTCAGTGATGATCGTCACCCTAACAACTTTCGAATAATGATTCGAAAGGAAAATTGGATGAACAGTACTTGAGTTTCCATAATCGTAAGTAAATCACACATTACTTCCTCTCCAATGCCTCCCGAACACACATTTACAAACTCACACACAGTACTGTACGAGACTCTTCGAGCGGAGGCCGCTGGTGAGACACTGTTGCCTTTGACTTCATTCAATTTCTGCATTGAATTGTCCGGCCTGCTGCGAGTGAGGCAGCTCTTCTGTCCATCAGAGGTGCTTAAATTAACTAGTTAAGAATAGGAGTGTTGATAATGTCAGGGAAGCGCCCGACCTTCTCTCACCTCCCTGAATTTAGTTGTCATAGCAGCAGGTGCACAAGTACATAATATTTACCAAATAGGAGGTTTGTGTGTCAGAGTTCAACAGCTGGTCTTATAACCTGCTCACACACTCATGCTTGTCTTGGGTGTTACTACAACAAAGCTCGCTATTGACTCTCTCAAACAAATATCAAAAATATCAACCGTGATTTAAAGTTTGAGTAATCAATACATATAAATAGTTGTGCAAAATTACGCATATTCGTTAAGACAGAGATGTGAAACATTCTATTGTTTTAATTTCTAAAATCATTTTCTTTCATTTTTTTTTTTGTTTTCCATCCATCTTTGTGCATTATTGGGATTTTATTGTTTTCAATAGAAAATGTAGACAATAATTTCAGTCTTACACAGAAGACAAAATCAGTACTTATTTTTTTTAAAGATTTTTTTATGGTCGTTATATAGGAAATTATATCATATATCCCTGTTTACATTTATCAAGCATCAGATAAAAACATTTATCTTGTTTAAAAAATGTTTCATCCAATAGACACTTATTTTTGGTCCCGAGAAGTACCACTTCTCCAACTTTCTCTATTTTTAGATTCACTGGAATTAAGAACAACAAAAATACTTCACATTGGCGAATTTTTTGACCACTAGATGTCAGTATTGAATTTATAAATAATACCAGGCTCCTTATCGGGGCAATGAGCAATTGTGTGTGTGTTTAGTGTGTCTGTTTTGTGTGTGTGTGACTGTTTAGTGTGTGTGTGTGTAGGGGTGCTGTGCCTGCGTGCCATTCACGAGGCCTTCATCAGTGTACTTGCAAAGGAACATCTTATTTTTTAACATCCCTGAAATTGGGAAGTCATTGACCTGCTGGGGAACGGGTCCTCTTTTTACGGCGTTGTTGCGCCGCCGTTTTTCTAAAGTATTCCAGAAAGGAAAAAACAGTCACTGGCTCTACAGAGTCATTCATTATCATAGGTTACCTGAAGGCAGCAATAATTCTATGACACATTTCTCCTTTTGCTTTGTACTCTTCATACCGTTTCCTTGGTGGAGTACAGGTATGCTTTTCACTTGGAATAATGCACATGGTGTTTGTGGTACTGTTGAACTTAGCATTATGTTTCATTTCTAAGCTTCAAATTTCTACTTCAATTGTGTAATATATTGATCCTAGTCTCTCTTGACACAGAGTTCTGCATTCATGGAAGTTTTCTTTAAGAGGCAACACGAGGCACTAAAACCTGAAACGGGCCCACTGGGACTTGTGAAGTAAAATAAACGTTAATAGTATCTTTACTAAGGAGCTGAATTGATTGTGGAGAAATTTCCGATCCACCAATACTGAGTGACGTTGTGATCTACTTTAAATCTAATTATTCCGAAGGGTTAAAGCGCCTTTTGTGTTTAAATATGATTTCTGCATCTTTGTTTACCCGTGTGTGTGATCTGCCCTCAACTACCAGCGTGTAAAAAACACTTGTACTCAGTGAGGTCGGGCCTTCTCCCTCCCTTCTCCCTGGCTCGGCTTGGCCAGCCCCTTTCTTACCGGCTCAAGCTTACAGATGTGCTGTGATCTGGTGCGGTCTGCTCTGCTTTGCATTTGCCCTGCGGCAGACGGGGCTAGATGCCATTAACCAAACTAAAGCTGCCCTTGTTAAAGGTCTTTTAATTCAGAATAGTGTGGAGTAGTCTGGATTGGGTTTGTAATGAATCCTCCTTAATGATGCAACCCTGAAAACTCTTGTTTGGGATTAGAGTCACAGATTTTTGTCAACGTGTAGTGTAGTGAATGCTTAAATGACCTTTGGCCTACTTTCTAAGGTGAGATGACTGTACTCAAAAGGGGTTTGGCTTCCTTGCTATTCGTTCCAATTTAAACATTTCAAAAGTGAAGCGCAAGCCAAGCTCCCTGCGGCATGTGGGTGTAGATTACATCTGTGGTGTCGATGGATCTGCATGAGTTTGGATCTGTGTTTTCACCCTGGGATTGTGAATACTGGACATGGTAATCTTGGTCGTGTTCTTGTGAAGAGAGGTTCAAAATATTGGATTGTTGTTTAGCATTCGGTCTGCCATGAAGTTGTGTATTTGTACAGCGTGGTGCACTGTTCTTGTCGGAGCATCTTGCCGTACTGGGAGGTTACGCATGACGTGGGCATGAATGAAGTGAATAGAAGAGAATCTGTGTGCATTTTTGCAAGTGGACATGAAGGACTTCTCTGGAGCGGACATGCTGTACCAGAGCAAGGCCTCACTGTGGTATCTTCAGCTTCATCACTCTCACAGCCAGCTTTCAAAAGGAAAATACCGCAGGTGCTCTCTTTTCATGATTTGCCTTTAGCGTTACATGTAATCACAAAATAAAAACTGTCCTTAAACATAAATGTATTGTTTAAATGTTTTAAGACTGAGCTGCAAGTTTTTAATATGAATCACCAAAAAGATTATGTTGCTTTTACTTAATGTAACAGTTTGTCATCGTTCACACTTTTCCTTTAAACTAATAATAACCATCAGTACAGAGATTACAATTAATTCAAATAACTTGTAATACATTTTAACATGGTTTGGTGAGAGCCAATGCTGTTAATTAGTCAATAAAGGAACAACATGGTAGAAAGAAACGTCCATTTATTCTCTCGTTTGCCACAATTCAGTACACTCAAATTGTTTGTAGCCTTTATTTGTGTGTGTAAATGCTCCACAATGGCACCACAGACTTATTTCACTCTATTCATTTTAAATTCTGCTTATCAGTCAGTGCATTATGAAAATGAGTAAGCACAGTGTGAGTGTGTGAGCACACGTAATGGTGGTATTTATATATAATATCTTGTGTAAAAAGAAAACATTATTTTATCCGTTGGCCGGTGACATTCTCTCACTTGTTGTGGAACCCCCCCAAAGGAGCTCCATCCAAGTACATCATTGTTTCAGTATCTTCTACATTTTTTTCATGCAATAACTTATAAAACATCTTATGATTTCAGGAACTTGTCATCTTGTCTGAGCAACTCACTGTACCTTTTTGTTGTGTGTGTGTGTGTCACTCAAAGTCTTTTTTAAAGCTGCACATCTTATACACACCTCGCTTTGTCCCCTGAGTGCAGAAAGCCAAGCTGGGCCCTGGTAAGAAGGGGATCACAGAGGCGGACGGCAGCCAGTCCATCCAGCCGCCCTTTGTCAGCCTGAACGAAGTCAAACTCAGCGACTTCTCCTTCCTGGCCGTGCTCGGGAAAGGGAGCTTCGGGAAGGTGAGGCCTAAAATAAAAACACTCTCGTGGCCACAAAGCAAGCGAAAGCAGCGCGTAAACAGCAGGCTGAACTCGGCTGGGATCTTTTCCCAATGTCCCTCTGAAGGTCATGCTGGCGGAGATGAAGGCCACAGAAGAGCTGTATGCAATAAAGATCCTGAAGAAGGACGTGGTGATCCAGGACGATGACGTGGAATGTACCATGGTGGAGAAGAGAGTCCTGGCGCAACAGGACAAGCCCCCCTTCCTCACACAACTGCACTCGTGCTTCCAGACTGTGGTAGGTGAAATACTCCCTGACACACATCAGGAAAATGTCATTTGGGTCAGGTCAGGTCCAATTACATTACCACGGGGCTTTTGGCTGAGCGGCTTAGTCGTGAAGGGTTGTGGAGAGCAGCAGAGGGCGTGTACGACAAGTACAATGTAAACAAACAGACCCTAATTAGACGGCTGTGCTTTGTGTCTGTGTGTGTGTCTGTGTGTCTGTGTGTGTGTGTGTGTGTGTGTGTCTGTGTGTGTGTGTATGTTTGTGTGTTTATACAAAAGCATTTCTGCTGTGAGTCATCCCAAAACCAGACTACAGGACCTCAGAGCACGTACTGTATGAGTAAAGAAACATGTAATTGTACGGTAATATGTGTATTTCTAGCACACACATACCTTCACTGTTGTATGACCACAGTTCCAAGAAAAAAATGAACTAAAATATGAACCAATATCAAATGTGCACAAATATGCATGAATTTATATGAACTTCATTATTGTAACATGCTACAGAAAAGTCATTTCAGCCTCAGTCCGGTCTTGTGCATACGTATATTTAGCATAATTAGTGTTTCTAGTGTGAAGGTTAGAGACTCAAATGTCCAAGATCAGATCAGCTTTGTCAAACCTTCCGTCAGCTCTGCGGCTGTCTGAGGTGTTTTGTTTGTGTTTTGCTAGTGAGCGACTCTCAAGGCCAAACGCGTCACGGGCAGTAAGGGACCAGCGGTACCAGACAGAGAGAATGCGCCTTGACAGATGTCCGTGTTGAGTGTTTCCTTTCTCCGTGAAGCTCTTTGTCGTGGCTTTTTTAGGTCACCTTGTCGCGGAATGTGTGTTAGGAAGGATAGAATGACTCAGACAGCGAGGTTACGGTCGGCTGCAGCACTGAGTTTTATGTCTCCGTTTGGAGCACATGCAGTATATATACAAATCGTTTGTAATTTCACAGCTTTTGTTTAATGCTTATTTTCCTGCAAAACGATCCCTGCCCCTCTCCTTAAACTCTCTCTTCTATTCCCACGTGTTTGAACACAGGACCGTCTGTACTTTGTCATGGAGTACGTGAATGGCGGAGACCTCATGTACCACATCCAACAAGTTGGCAAGTTCAAGGAACCTCAGGCAGTGTAAGACTACTGTTTAGTGAATCATTTTGCTCTTTCGAATAGACTTCCTATGTTTGTTTTAGTTTGAGAAAATCATTACTTTTGTTTTTAAAAACCCTCATAGCGCTTGCAAGGTGAATAATAGAATTCCATGCTGCGTTGTTACTGAAGCAGTAAGCTCCAACAGTAATATGATCGCTCTGTAAGTAATTCTTCTTGGATCGCAACAAAGTAAGATCCTTTGCGTTTAAAGGTCTGTGGTTTATGTTTTGCAGGTTCTATGCCGCAGAGATCGCTGCTGGTCTCTTCTTCCTGCACATTAAAGGAGTCATCTACAGGTGGGTAACAATTAGTTCATGCATCAATCAATTCCGCCGCTGCGTTTAAACTAATAATCCGATAGCCGTTGATATAGAATAATTATTTTTGAGCCGTAATCTTTTTATCAGCTCTTTCTTGAGTTACTGTTTAATCACTGTAATAAACAGTGTAAAAATAGTGGTATTTAGGATTGGGATTGAGAGCCACCTTCTGAAACACATTTGAACAGCAAATTCAACATCTTCAAGGATATTTAGCCTCTTTGTGGGCCTCCCCAGGGATCTGAAGTTGGACAATGTGATGCTGGACTCGGAGGGACACATTAAAATTGCTGACTTTGGCATGTGTAAAGAGAACATGGCCGAGGGAGTGACCACACGCACCTTCTGCGGCACTCCCGACTACATAGCCCCAGAGGTAAGGCTGAGCGAGAGATGTGTGTGCGTGCTTGTTTCCTGATGCATGAGGTCGTCTCGGTCACTGTCTGGTCTGAGCCTCCGTCACCCTTGTGCTCCAGATTAAGGTTACTGCCTCGGGACGGATGAACACACTCACACGAGCGCTCTCTCATGACATAAGCATACTAGTGTGACAGACGTCTACTGCGTCCGCTGGCAAGTTCAAACACAACCGTACAAGCTGGTGTCTCAGTGTTTCCCACCGGCTTTTCTCCCAAGCAAGTTCAATCCAATTTGCCGAGACGGATACCTGCTGGTTTTTGTTCTTGTTGACTGGTATCTACGAGCGACCTCCACAATTGTGTCCATCGGTCCATTTCATCAACATGTCTATAATACTGAGTTTTTCCAGAAATAATTTCATGAAAGCACCTCTTAAAATGTGACATGTGCATACATTCAGCATGAAAAAGAGTAAAAATGCCAAATACCAAATCAACAGGTCAATGACTAATTGTCTTTTTGATTTATCGACTTCCAAGGTAGTTTCCACATGTTTAACGTTCTGCTTTTAAAAATCATCTCACAGCAATAGGGATTTTTTACCGCTGTTCATTTTTCTTGTTGAATGTATCTCTCTTTCAAAATAGCTGAAACTGTTGGTGGCAAAAAGGATTCAACACTATCCGTCCTCTATATTACACAATGCGTGCCCATTTATTCAGTGTCAGTTTTTTTCTAACAAGCCTCTGATTGTTCATCAACTAACGTGTCATCTGTCACTTGTGTCACACGTGTCACTTAGCTTGACCCTACACCTCATTCATTAATGACACCTCAGGTGTCCGTAATATGGGATGATTGATATTTGTAGACCCGGGAAGTTCCATCACAATGGTTCCTGAGATAAAGAGTCAATGGGATTTTTCCATTACATGGTGTGATGGCATTTTAATGTCTGATTTTACAAGTGTTTATTTACTCATGTATTTCCTCTCGTAGAAACATAGAAAACATTGAAATCTCTTGAACCGAAACCCATTTGAAAACCCTAATTACTTTGAGCCGAGGCAACTGCAGAGCAACAACGTAAACTCATCTCCAAGTTTGAGGACTCATTCCTGCAGCACTTTATGGGGGTGCTCAGCAGTCCGGAAACTATGGCTTGATTCAAATAATCCCAAAAACATTTTCTTCCCTAACCACTGACCCTTAACGGACAGCCTGAGCATTTTGTAGCTGTATTCAAATTTCCCAAAGGCCAATGACAAAAGTCAATACCATAATGACTCCTGGTCCTTCTGTAGCACACACAAGTTGAGGAGCACTTCCCTCCATCTCCTACAATGCATCACTGTCAGCTTCCACTTTCTGAATGTGTGTGAAAAAATACATGTGCACAGATACGGATGCAGAAACGTTTTACTCATGTGATGCTGCCATGCATGTGACATTGTGTGTGTGTGTGTGTGTGTGTGTGTGTGTGGCATTGAATGTGGGCTCTGTACACATTGCTATGGATACAGAAGCTGCTCCCCCCCCTGCTGTGTCATCGCTGGCTGACACATTAGTGTCAGTCTGAATGTGAACAGTCACAGCATGTTCACCCTGAGTCTGTTGGGCAGAATTAACCTCGCAGTCTGTCAGAGTATTCTTTTAGAGGGAATCAATAACCCAGGACACCATTAAATAGAAGCAACTCACTGATAACAGCTAGAGAGTTGGAAAAAACGAAAATCAGTAAATGAATCATAAACCGGCTGAAGCATGCAATCTTTCCTGGGGCTGTATTGGATGAAATTAAGTGAGACAAATAAAAGGATCAACTGCACTGTTCATAGATACTCAGCAGCACTTCAAGATTCGAGGAGCCACTGGCAGAGCTTTTTTTTGGAGATTATTATTTATGTAGTTGCTTTCAGATTGGCCGTGGTGGTTATAAACATGCAGTAGATGAAACAAGCCTACCCATAGATTATTGTGTGTAATATGTATTATGTTATTTTTAAAAGTATTGCACAAACTCAGTTATTTAGCTTAACAAACTCTGTTTTGATTCTTTTTAGTGACAGTACGACATGTTTAGGACTCAAATCTGTAGGAATTCAACTTAACTTGAGGGCACTTGAGACTCACATAGGACTTGCAAAACAACGCCTTTGTCCCGTCTCAGATTGGTGCACAGCAAAGAGGGTTAGTAATGACACTGAAACATGCCTCATTATGAAAAAGTCTGTAACTATTTCCGACGCCTTTAGTCCTCAATAAGCTCGTCAGCGATCCAGTCAATAACTTCTGCATCTGCTCCGCTGAATGAGGATAAACACATGCAACACTTATATGAGCTGTTATATTGAGGTCCCTTCTACAAAATGGAAACGTGTTTGTTGGTTTGAGCATGTTTGTATCTCACCATGTGTGATAAAGCTGTGAGATGAAATATGAGAAATATTTTTTTTCACGCTTCCATCTTTTACACACATAGAGACACACACACACACACACACACACCTTCCCAAATGCCCATAACGTGTTAAAAGAGTACATTTCTTTGTAGCAGCTGGTCCCCTGGCTGTCAGCAGCTATGTGACAGAATGCTCCTGCATCTGGTCACACATAAACACACATGTGCTGAAACACAGTTCAGTGTGACCTATAAAGCCTCATTGGGAGCTCCTGTTTGGTAGGAATGCTCACACTCATGTGAGTTTACACCTTAATGACTTTAACAGAGAGAAAGAGAGGGAACACAAAGGGAGCTCAAATGTTGACAAGAGTAGCCGGACATTGAGGGGGGAATAAGGACAGGATTAAAATGAGCAATGTTTGGCCGTCTGACACAGGAAATTTCCCTCTCCGCCCCAGTTGGTCAGCGTTGGCATCAGGAGGCATTGGAGTCCACTTCCTGCTCACTCACTGTGTGGGCTGAAATGGCGTTAGGTGTGTTTGTACGGTCAGGATCACAAGAATTGCTGCTGTTTAGATGCTCATGCTGTCGCTGAGCTGGTGTTCCTCCTCAAAGTGTTAACGTGTTAGAAATCGAGCGCTGCAGGAGCAGAGTTGATGGATACAACCGAGAGCTGAATAACGTTTTTAGGTGACAGAAATTTAACTCACTGTGAAATGGTTAAAGTCGTAGCTGACAGACAGTAAACTCACAGAATGAAAAACCAGTGGTTGCGACGTGTAAATCACAAAGTATACACGCCCTAAAGCACACCCTACTTTATGTTTTATTTTATTGTCAATGGGACCATGATTGACTGTATTAACATCATGCTGAAGACTTGGAACTAGACCATAAGTTCAAGTTTACAACATTTGCTGAGGGAATAAATCATGTGAGAAGTAGCGTTGTTTTCTCCTAATCTTTACAGAAGTCAGTACAAGTAGTCTCCCCCTGATGGACAATAGAAAGAGTGAACTTTTAAGTCTGACTGTTTCCCTTTTTAGAACCTAAGGTTTCTAGCTGTTTTCATACTGGCTCTTTTAAAATGAGAGTAAATTATTTAGACGCAGGCGTCTGGGCCGTGCACAATTCAGTGTCATTTAAGATGCAGAGATGCTGTTTTATATGTACAGTATTTGCTGAAAAATAATACTCGTAGCAGATCCTTGTTATTTTAAAGGTTTCAGGGCTAGGAATAGCAACTCTGAGTCGTTGAAGTCTTTCAACATGTTTTCAGATCAGCGCTATTAGTAATCCTACATAATCACTTCGTCTCTTGTTGCAAAAGGGAATGTGATGTGAGAAACTGTCGGGCGAAAAGGGGGGAGTGAAACGGAAACTGCAAATTAGACAGAAACACGGAGAGATGAAGAGATGCCAGATCATTAACACTGAAAGATTCAGTAGTTAGTTATATATATGACACTATTCACGTTAGACATTATACTACATGTGCATGGCACTTTGCTGTATTTTTCCTTTTCCTTTTAATGACCACCATAATTAACTGATGTCAGAGTACAAAATAGATACCGGGATGAATTAAATTAAATATTCAACAATATCTCTGATAATGCATTATATGCTGCTGTACTTACGTGTAATGATATATTATATATTGCCCTACATAGAACTGTAAGATATTCATCTATTATTTACTCTTCCTTTTGTTGAGAAAAAAAACATTTTAAATAAATATCATTGGTGAATGAAACCGACCACAACAGGCGCAAAAAAAATGACAGCGGAATGATTACACCAATGAAGCACTGGTCAGCCTGAGTCCGCTCCGCACCACACACATTCTTTGAAGAATAACAACAAAGAGGCAAATAATCATGTAGAAGCAGAGGCGCTCTGCAGTGAGCATCCTTGAGAGGGTAACAATCTGACCCACAACTGTCATGGAGCATTAGGCCAAATTGGGAGAAACGTCTTCAGCAATGCCAACACACATGCTCACACGCAGGCTGTTCAAGCACACGGACACAACACACACACACACAGAGGCACATGGATACTCGGGCATTTTGACTCAACAAAATATAATAGAGAAAATATATGCAGAATCACATTCATGTACACAGTTGCATTAAACTGTCCATGACTCAACGCAGCTTTACCGACCACAGGCTTTTATTCTAGAGATTAAAGAATAAAATAGGGGGAGAGCAGGAAATGCCAGGAACGGACACGCTTTTCTTTTTCCATCGCTCCGGCGACCGGGCAATAGGAGAGAGACTTTCATAGATGTATCAGCCTCCCGCATGCAGCAGTGGCCAAGCATGTTCGTATATATCGTGAATGAGTGGAAAGCCGGAAACTTTGGTTCGGAGCACAAAGGCCACCGTGCCTGAAACTGTAGAAGTCCGCAAGCGTCTACAGAGAGGCTGTTGGCGAGGGCACGAAGTCACCGCGGCATCATGTTACACGGCGCTGTGCACGTGTCCTGAAACACATTAAAACATTCCCCTTTTTTTCCCCCCTTGCTGAAGTCCAATTGTTCTCTTTTTTTTTTTTCTTCTTCACTATCACTGACTCTGAATCCGACTGTCGCCATCTTCACACTTTTAGGTTTCTCTCTGACAGGTAAAAAAATCAGCAGGTTACTTCTGAGTAAACCAAGGCAATTTGTGTGGCTATGTGCTTGAGCTTAAGTCAGGTTCACTTTCTTAATATAGAGTTGTGACATGCGAAACTGCAGCAGCTGATTATATATAATTAATAATAATAAACAATTTAAACATATAGTGTCGTTGGTGATAGGAAAGAAAATGCGTCCGATGTCATTATGTTTCACACCATCAAACTCTCCCTTTCCTCCTCTCTCTCTTCTTCACTCTGTCCTTCCCGTCTCTCCTCTCTGTTTTCATTTCCATGACACATGAAGCGCCGTGGGGTTTCGGATCTCCTTGCCGCATTGACCTCGTGTGTCAGCATGCTTTCCATGCTTAAATCCTCATCGGGTATCTGAGGCCGTGAGGTCAAATCTCAGTGACATATCTGCCTCGTTAGGTCCTTGATGACGAGCTGTCTAACTTTGCGGTAAAACCATTTCCTCTTAGCAGGCCAGTGGTGTCAATTGACTGGACTCTCCTTTGTAGGGATGCGTTCTATTTGTGTCGAGGTGAGTAGAGAAAACCAGAGCAGTATTTTTTTTTTCTTTCCCGGGGAAGGTCAGTTTGCTTTCAGTTAACAGAGTAGTTGTCCCTTCTCACACAAAGGGAAGTAATTCACAGCGTACGATCTTATGTGAAAGTCACTCTTCAGCAGGTGTGGCTGTATTCATTTGCTGCTGTCCCGTCCGGCTGAAGGTTGCGCTGAATCCAGCTGGAAAGCGGGATTTGAACAGACAAGCTTGAGATTTCAGCCAGAGGTTTGCCTCTAACAGGCAAGATAACAAAGTTGGCTTTTCCCTTCTGCATCTTCTATCCGTCCTGCCGAAGGACCGAGGATTAAGGCTCAGCGCCTCCCGCCTTCTTCAGGCACAGTGGTTTGCTTTTTTATGGAAAGGGAGTGGCCCCCATTTATTAACTGGTCTGTCAGTCTGAGTTAGACGGTACTCTCATTCTTATTCTGTCTCGATGTTCTTTAGGATCTTATAGACATTAACAGAGGGATCCATTTGTGAGGCGCACGTTAAACAGACACGCACATTTGTCCTGACTTTCACGTTTTGTCAGGGTCAGCAGTGATGTATCACTGTTGTGTCGTACCACGATTTGTTGGATTTAGTGTGCGATGTACAGTGTCTGTTGAAGGAATCAAAATGTCAAACAGAAAACACTGAGATAAGCAAAAATTGGATTTTATACTACTTGTTTGTTAGTATCTTCGCTGTTAGAACCTTTTGCAGTTGTAGCTTCACTTTACGAGCAAGTGCAATAAATGTTAAAAAGCAGGATTTGAATATGACAAATGTATCCCCTAAATCCATACAACCATATAAATATGTATTATTTCAAGAGTCCTTGACAATTCAAAAATGAGACAATATCATTTCAGTCAAGAAGTACCAATAGCCACACTACAAAGGAAGGATAAAACATTCGGACAAAAGGACCAGAACAAACACTTCACTTTATCCCGTTGCCTTTGTTGTTGTTTACTCCCGTCTTAAACCTGTATTTGTGTGGGGAAAAAAGTGAGAACTGTGTTTTTCACCTTCACCAGCAGCATTCTAGTTGTTGTAGCTCAGTCGCTCCAGCCAATGTTCAATGACTATTTTTTGTTAGTTAGCTTCTTGTCAGACATTTCTAGCTTCTCATCTTTTCCTGCTCAACCGTGGCAAAGGGATGGGCGTCATCCGTCTTTTGTGCGTAGATATAATAGGTCCTATTTGTCTGGGTCAAACTGTATGAAGAGGCATAATCTCTGAGATTAATTCCCAAAATAGGATTTACAAAGCTGCTGTCAACCCTCCTATGCATGTGTCTGTAGCATTTGAAGCCACAGTTGGCTTCGATATTTTGCATACGTATCAAGAGCGAAAAATGTTTTACGGTTTTGACAATGGATTTTGACTATTCAGTACTTCTGCAAAATAATTATTATTATTTATTAGTAATGAGTAATTTGTATTTGCAAAAAATGAGAATGACAGAATGCATGGATAGATGTACAACCACGCTAGAAAGAACAGCAAGGAGGTATGGCGCCAAAGACAAAACTAAAAATACATAACGCGGCACAGGAACAAATCAAAGACGTTTAATATCTTTATAACACAATAAAGTAAATGGAGGAGTATTTATTATAATTTTATCAAATGATGCAGATTTTTGTCATTACCATCTCATATCCCGAAGGGAAAAAAAAGTTCACAATAAAAACAAAAACGAGGCAGCGCATTTTCCTAGTCTCACAGCTGTAAAGAGATTAGGGTTAGTAGTGCAATGTTGTCCGACGAATGTCAAACACCTTTGACTGAGGCAAACGGTTCGACTAAACGTCTTTCCTCTTGCTTCCTCCGCAGATCATTGCATATCAGCCGTACGGACTCTCTGTAGACTGGTGGGCATACGGAGTTCTGCTCTACGAAATGCTGGCCGGACAGGTGAGTGGTGCACACACACATAGTACCGCTCATGCAAATGCCTGCTTCATATTACGCTATGGCAGCTTTACACGGACACAACTTTGCTTATAGACATGCGCTCAGCCACATTATCCCACCTTCCCTCGCAGTCGGGCTCTGCACGGCCTTACATTCAGAGGTTCCCTTCCTGCCTTGTGTAAAAGCAGCTAAAGACAGGCTTTCCCTACGCGGAGAGGCCAGTGGAGTGGAAATGAGGGATAATTCACTTTATGGAACGTCAAAACACACATTATGGTTACTGATGATAACCGCCCACTGAGCAGGGGAAAAGCTGGGTCATCCACTTCACGTTCTGCTGCGAGCTCTTCCTGTGAAACATATCCTTAAAGAGCTCTAGCCTCTTTCTTCCCTTTGTTCTTTTCTCTCTCGGACTCACTGGGTTTAGTCTTCTCTCCTCTTTAGCTTTTTTTCCCTCCTGTATTTTTCATCTCTGGCACCCTATTTAGTCAAACCTGTGTCCCGTTTCCCTGCCCTCCCCATCGCCATTCATTATAGAAAACCATTTTTCACTTTGTTTGGTCAATTTGCCTGTCAAGTAAACAGAAAAGGAATGCACCCGTGCTGCATCCCTGCAGTGATGCCCATTACTCTAAGCTGAAAACGAGTTGCAGAGAGAACAGCGAGTGCGTGATGATGGATGCAAACCTCAGCCACTCTCAGTGTTCTCTCCGTCCTCCCCCAGCCTCCATTTGATGGCGAGGATGAAGACGAGCTGTTCCAGTCCATTATGGAGCACAACGTGTCCTACCCAAAGTCCATGTCCAAAGAAGCTGTCTCCATCTGCAAAGGGGTAGGTGGATGTTCTTTGGCATCAGTGAATAAATGTCTAACCTTTGTGAACCTGTTTTTGTCTTCAAGCAAAATCCCAAAACAAGAAAATTCATGCACTTCGTGAACTGTTGACATTGTACCTGCTGTCATTAACACAAAGCACAAAATGCCTTTAAACTGATATCCAAACCGCTTGTTCACTCTTTTGTCCGTTCAACTGTTACTCTTTCCACCTGAAACTTTTCCCAATTGTACAAGAATGTTTTAAATCAGCATTTTAGGATCTTTGTCTTTCGCGCTTTGCTGAAGCCAAATATAATTATTCTTGTTCTTGCTTAGTTCAAAACTGACAGACTGCATGACACATTGCTTGTAGGGTTCTACCGGAATTTAATTGCTAAGAGACACACTTTTGGATAGAGACCATTTTCCACTAACAACTCGTTTCTCCATATCAATAAGTTGTCTCCATAAGTTTTCTGCACAGTTGGTGGACCAAGTCCGACAGTCGACTAAAGCTCTCGTGTAATTAACACATTACTACATTAATACTACTCAGACCAAACAGAAACCAGAACCCTTCTGGTAGTCTTGGCCGAATGCTTATCAGACTGTTCATAGACATTAAACTCAGATCTTTGGCTGGTAAATATACAAAATAGGGAGAAATTTTGGCACTTTTACAGCACTTTTGCCTGAGGACTATTTCATCAATAAAACCAAGATAATTACTTTAAACACTTTCATAATGTGGTTCATGTTAGTAGGAACAGAGACTGTTGTTTCCTTTATATGTGCCTTATTTTCAGGTATTTTAAGTTTTCAAAACAAGCGTTTAATTGGGAGGGTGAGGGCGTTTCACTTTGTGTCTTTTTAATGGCTAGAGCCTCGTGTTCGCAGCAGGATGCTTCCTCGCAGCCGCTGACAGTCGTGCGAACGGACTGAAATCTGCAAATGACTCTTCTCTTCCTCGGCAACAGCTGTCTGATGTACTCTGCCAGTTGGATGCACTCTGCTAGTTCAGCTGTAGCCCAGTCTGCAGCCTGTATGTCCAAGGGGTTTGCCCCAGGAAAGCTGGCCTGCAAAAATCCTGCATGGAGTTATTCAACACTGAAACAATGAAAACATGTTTAAGCCTTTTTAGCATCATGGCAAATGTGAAAAGTGATTTCATATTGTTTTATATTTTAAATTTTATTTCCTTCAAAATGTTATTCAATATAAAACCAATAGTGCTTAATTATTCTGTAACTGCACACTTTTCTGCCGTTATACAAATACTAATACTAAATAATACCTAAACCTAAATTCAAAAGTAATGCTTTGTACCCCAAAATTAAGTTTGGTTAGGGTAGAATCTATTTAGATTTATGTTTTGGAATAGTTGGGATGGATTCAACAAAAGAAACAGTATATTGTATAATCAGATGTAGTACAAACATAGATGTGCCTTCTGTTGTGCTGTCAAACTACATTTTAGAGAGTGAGCATGATGGCAGAGCCAAGTGTCACGTATGATTGACAGCATGACGTTTCTCATGTGTGCGTTTGATAAGTTACTAAAGAGGAAGGCGCTTTTAATCTCCTTATCAACTCTTGCAAGTTGGCTTCCACATAATTGAGTAAGGACACATGTCATTGTCTGTAAGGTTTCCTTTTTTATTATCTTGTTTTGCTTTTAACAGGGTTCAAACTGTGTTCTTGTGCAGTCTGAGGTGCATTTGGAAGTGGAGGCCGTTCTTTGGGGACAGAAAAAGCAGCGGGAACAAGCAACAAAATACTATTTTATCGCTTTTTGGACTTTTTTTTTGATGTTTTGGAAACCAATGAAATGTGAAACCTGCATTTAACCCCCCCTCTACCCGGCCTTACCTAAGAGGAATCCCCACTGAATGTTCAAAAATTCCGGTCCTTCATTTTTCTTTCTTACTGTGAGCAGCTGATGACCAAACACCCATCCAAGCGTCTGGGCTGCGGCCCTGAGGGCGAGCGGGACATCAGAGAACACGCCTTCTTCAGACGCATCGACTGGGAGCGCCTCCAGAACAGGGAGATCCAGCCGCCCTTCAAGCCCAAAGTGGTAAGTGCTATGCAGGAACACTTGCACAGCAGGCAACCAACTTGCTTCGGGTTTCATTTACACCTCATAGTCTAAACGAAGTGTGATACAGCGTGGCGTTTGTAATCACGATGAGCACTCTCTCTCGATCGAGTTAAACCTTTGTTGAAATGAACCCTTTATACTTGTCTGTTCCCGTCGCTAAGGGAATGTTGATATTTTGAGCTATATTTTTATATAAATGCATGCCAGAAAGTGCAACAAAATTCTAGTTTAAAAATATATATTGATGAGGAACTAACAGGATAAAGAAATGATTATGTGTAAAGTACATTAGCAAATACATCATGATGTACATATAAAGACCTTCTCTAGAGAGATGAAAAATAGACTGCGTGGGCCAAAGAACAGACTGGAAAGTCAATACACAAAACTAACAGAAAAAACATCCTACCACATTTATGCTGTAGGCGCCACTTTGCCTCATTACCATCAGTATTGCATTTGTTCTCGCTTTGGCTTTACTGTAGATGTGTTTTTTAATTGGGCTAGAAGGAACGGAACAATCTTCTCGTCTTAGGCAATTAATCATCATCACTTTGTGCAATAAAATAATTTATACTTGAATTCAACGCACGCTTAAATGCTTTTCTTGAAAAATAATATCGGATGTCTACAGAAACACATTTCCATTTCATACTGATGAAGGCATGACAAATACAATTTTTTGTGAACCGCCTGCTTCTAAACAAACAAACACTGATGTGCTTATCACAACAAGACAAATCTGCTATGGCGAGACATCGTATGCCCCTCTTGAGTCCCTTGGGTAGAATTTGTTCTTGACTGTTTGTTTACGAATTGCAGCAGTACATTTGCCTTCAGTCTTATTTGTCATTTAAGGTTATCAGTCAAAACGTCTTGAGTGAATGTCCTTAAGTACAGTTAGTGTTTTTACCTTTTAGTGTTGGATTTAATTACCTTTAAATTTAGAAGACGCCAAAGCTCGACTACAGTATTAAAGTATACTCATACGTGATAAAGTTTAAGGATCTGTGACTAAACAGTGCCTAAATATATTTACAGAGCAGTAACAGATGAATCAGTAAATCAGACAAAAAGCCATAATGTCTTAAACACAAACTTTTTGGAATATAAATTATTTGGTTAAAATTACATTTGCACCAAAATATATCCTGTCTTTGTTTGTAATCAATGGACTTGGTTGGAATTTAATGGCTTGAAAAGCGTGTGCCTGAATCTGAACTAAACACACACACACACACGCGCGATTATCTACATATGGCACATTTTTTATGTCTGATCACTTTTCTCAAGGTTATCATCAACCTTTCCTCCAATCTCCTTTAGTGTATTTCACTTAATTACTCTAGTACTTCAAAATCCTTCATCTTAATATTCTCAAACTAGCCATGAAATGATCATCTGTCCCGAATATTTAAGTATAACATGGAACACTTAGAAGTTTTAACCTGCACAATTTATTACAGTGAAACCAAATTAACAGAAAAGTGAGGGCCGTCCACTTCCTCTCTTCCTCTTCTCTCTGTCAGACACAAACCTGTAGTATCCTCCCACACACACCCACAATCACACACACACTAACGCACTATTTTCATACTTAATGGTTTTGTTTTGTTGGTAAAGCTCAATGTAGTGCAAAGTGTATCTGCATTAACAATTACATGTAATAACGTCTGAAGCTTCTCATGAAAATGTAATCTAGTTGTGAAAGTTTGCATCAGTCATCATGCCTAGTTTCCTGCATGCAGGTACGTGAGGAGACCTCTCTTTTGTAATTTAGGGGATTTCTTCAGCAAATTATTCACTTACTTACTCACTACTTATTTCATTGTGGACAATGGTGGCTTTTTTGGAAGTGTTTCATGGAATCGTACCGTTGCTTTTGATTTTGATTGTTTATCAATCTTGGATTTACTATAATTATATACAGAAACATTTAGCTAGAGGCAGTACACATCAAGAACGCTTTGCTGTCCAGTGGCTTATCTGGGACTTGTGTGAGGCTACAATATCATTTTATTCCACCACTATTGCAAAGGTATCACACAATCACCACACATCTCATAGCACGTATGTGCTAAACAAGCACTTACATATTTACCAGACCTACAATATTTGATCACAGTAGGTCTCATAGAATAAAGGCGACTGTATTACACAGGATACCATTAATATTGTGTAGAAATAGCTGATGTAATCTGACCACAGTCCTTTACAACATTCCCATTAAAATCTGCTGACAGTGTTTACAATGTCTCTAAAGAATGTGAGACACAAGAAGCAAGTAATACCTTTAGTGTACTGAGTCAGAGTCTGAAGTGATTCCACACTGACATCACGACCCTGCACAATCTTTGTTAAATAATTTAATAAATTGGGGGCTTTACTCAATAAAAAGAAACATTACATTAAAAATAGCCTCATGTCGCACTGATGTGCAGTGTAATACTGCCTTGACAGGACCGTCTTCTGTAGAGTCAAAACACAGCTGCAGGTGCAGGCTCCTGATGGCATTTGTTTTGGAGGCCATTAATGTAACACACATGTATTATGAAAGCTTATGTGTGTGTGTGTGTGTGTGTGTGTGTGTGTGTGTGTGTGTGTGTGTGTGTGTGTGTGTGTGTGTGTGTGTGTGTTTGGATGGGAGGGGGGGGGGGGGGGGTATCCTTTACACATTCCGTTTAAATATTGTAGTTCCTTTCTGTTTCACCCTCAAGGGCTCCAGTTCCTTTAATAAGGGGAATCTTGTGAGTCTTTGTCCCGCTCTGCGCTTTGTGTAAGTGTGTGAGCAAAAGTATGTGTGTGAGAAGGTTCAAGAAGGTGAGGGATCACAGAGATTGAAAAAAGCAAAGGAGGAATATTTCCTTGCATGTATACCTCGTTACTGTGTCTATTTTCCACAAATGTGTGTGTTTGGGGGGAGGGGGGTTATCAAGGAAAGCTTCTGTGCTCGTCTATGTCCATGCTGAAGTTCAAGGGAGGTGGATGGATGAAAATGTGCACGTGCTTTTGCAAAGCGCATGCCTGCATCGGTCTGGTTGTCAGTGAAAGACGAGGGTCTCTTTTACCATAATGTCTACATAGCGAGCCATCATGTCCATCTGTTTCTGAGCCCATTACCATCCAATGGCTGTCTCTCTGTACCTCCTCCCACCCATCACTACGTCTAACCCAGCTACTCAAATCCACTGTTCCTTTCTCCCATCCCCGCTCAATCTCCCTTCATCCGCCTGTGACAGCTGTGGAATTGCAATCAATAAGCTGACTGCACCCAGCTGAGACATTGAAAGCAGTATCTAAAGGACCAGGGCTCCAGGAGGACGATGCAGTGTGTATGTGTTAGAACGAGTGTCAGTGCAGGCCGACTTACTGTTGATCTATTAGGAGATTTTTAATCTATTTCTTTTCTTTTCTATTTATTTCCAAAGTGTGAGTCATGACCGCCATTTTCCTAGAATCTGTGGTTCATTTCTCAACACAGGCAGAGTTTATGTGTGAAAGACCCAATTTCTATTTGCTTTGCGGTTTGTGTACATCTCGTCTCATTACAAATGAATCAATCATCTTTTTCATCTGTGTGGATGCCAAAGAAGTGGTCAGGCAAGGTTCCATTCTATAGCTTTCTGCAGTAAACAATGCCCAGATGTAACATTTGTACTGTTACTGCATGTGTTACCTGTATTTAGAATATATTTGTTTCTGTTAAATAATCAAAAACTATATATTCAGTTAAATAACTGATGCACATCGATAATTCGTTCACCTCTAACGACAATGGAAAAATGAGTTAAATCTAAGCAAGGTATCGATGAGATTATGAGGAGCACATATTCTGATGCCAGAGACTTTCAGCATAGAGAGAGGAAGAGACGGGGGGGACAGAGAGTCATGGCACTACTCTAATCACAGGCAGCCACTCAATTAGCATCCTCAGCAGCTGAGCGTACTTTTCATATGCTCGAGTGCAGAGCCGTGCGCGTCTACATGGGCACAGAAAGAGACAGAGAGAGAAAGGTTAAAGATGAGGGGAAGTAGGTCAGAAACCCATGTAGAGACTCAGTCTCCAGGAATGGGAGGATGTATCATAATGGCATAATAGCGTTTGCTCTTTGAAACTTCGAGTAAGGAATCAGAGATGTGAGACCAGTTCTGCACTTGTGAAAAGGCCACGCTTCTAGAAATGACAGAGGCGGTGCAGATTTCATGTTCATGGTTTTCTTCTTGTTGAACTGGTCTTTTTTGAGCTTCATTTTTCTTTATCATGTGGGAGCAGCTCGGAAATAGTCTCACGGTCCTGTATTTGGGATCTAAAGCTCTTTCGTAACATTCAGCCACGTGAGAAGTGAACGCAACACTTCACTTCACCTTACTTTTAAAAGAAAATATGAATCAAATAAAGATAAATTAAGCTTGGTGTCAAATATTATGAAAAACTGCTTTTAACACTGTTGGGAGTGTTGCTTGAGATCAGAGGCAATGGTGTCAGGAGGAGTAACTGTTGTGTGATGCATAAAGGCACATCCTGGGTCCGGCAATCATGGAGGTGGAGGACTGAGTGAAAAATGGGCGATGGATGGTCACTGATGGATAGAGGAAGACGAGGATACGGAAGGATGCCGCAGTTGAAGGATGCTGGCGATTAGCCGTCAGCTATCAGCTGTGTGGGTCCTGTCTTCTATCCACTCAGACAGGGTGGCAGTGGTTTGGAGTGTCAGGGACAATAGGGAGAACATTTTATTCTGGGAAAAAAACTCCCCCACAGACTCTAGAATGTCAGTGTCTCCATGTGTTTTTGGTCTGCTGCGTCCACTTCCATTGGATCACCTGACAAGTGTTGTCTGGCATCACCAATGCAAAATAGTAGAAGAAGAAATATAGCAGCAGAAGAAGTTAGTCCGTAGATGTCAAGAGGGTTTCACACAAAGCAGTGAAAAGTAAAACGTCTTCTACTTGGCTAAATTGATAAAATCATATAATTTTTGAAAATCATTTTTTTGCAAAAAACAGATATCCAGATTCAACAATCTGTCATGGTTGAAACAGGAAATTAATTTACCTTCAAGTCCTATATAAGATTTCTCAAGTGGCCGTTACGCAAACTAAATAAAAAGCTGATTTTTCAGTATGTTAATATTCAAACCTTCATGCTGTATATTTATAGTACCTGCAACTGTGATGTTATGTTTGGTGTAATAAGGCCTTTGCAGTCACAACCGCTCTGAGTTAAATGCATCAGTGTTTATTTCTGTCTCAACAGTGCCAAAGGTGCCACAGTCTCCATCTTGATTTCTTTCTTTTAAAGCCCAGTTGCATTTGGCTTCAGAGAGTCGTTTTTTGTTAGATCCAGCTGCAGAGCAGCTCCCAAGGAATGTGGAAGCTCATTATATTGTGCACTGGGTCTCAGCCTTTAGTATTTGGTTAGGTGTATGTCTGCGTGTGCGGGTGAATGCATGCTTCCATCTAGTTAAGCCCGGTGTGTAGGAGGACTAACTGATGAGGATGGATTAGCATGTCATGTACAGCCTTTCTATTTTTTGCTCGCTCCCTCTTTCTCTTGTACGCCGTCTCATTTATTCTCCAGTAACGACAGGAGAATTTGTTAGAAGGGACCAAGTATTTTCTCCAACGGTAACAACGGAGCATTACTCGCCTCACTAATCCTCTTGGTAGGTCAGCCAGCCGGCTGTAGCCCTTCGGTCGGAGAGCCTGGAGTTAACACACCACGTGGAGATGACATGGAAAGAGGCATCTTTATGTCCAAAGCTTGACGGACTGGTGACTGGTGACAGCTGCGTGTGTTCGGGGAGAGGAGCGGAGGGGAAGGAACGCAGCTCCGTGGGGGGGGATGATGGTCCGGGGGGGCTGAGACAGGCTTTTCCCAGCATCACGTGCTGTTTCATGTCAGACAGGAAGTCTGTCATCCACTTGCAGGTGGAGTCGGGCACGTGCAGCTGAGAGAGCTGTAACGTCCTTCTCTCCTCAGGTGGACATTATTCATCATTCCACCAGGACGATATATGTTGCTGCTGTGTCAACGCTCTGCAACTGCTATAATGCACCTTTAAAGCGCACATTTAGTCATTTATGTTAGTGGCAAAATGTGATGCACACCATCTCCGAGCAAATGATGACCTCCCTTTGCTGAGAAATTAACATTTGTAATAACATACTGATCAACTTTTTTATCATCTTGTTGCAGCTTGATGCTCCAGTGTTTTTAGTTCAAAGAATCATTCGAAGACGATTTGTTTTGAGGGCCAAAGGCACAAAAGTATGTATGTGTAACGCGTGGGCCGAGATAAAGGGACATCACAACACATGTTTGGAGATCCTGAGCAAATAGCTTACCTTGTTGCAGAGGGCCCTGATTTATTGAATCAAATCTAGACCAGCGTAATGTAGTGCATGTGGTGCGTAGCATGTAATCAGATGTAGTTAGTCTTCTACTGCATATAGCAGTGGGAAAGGTGAGGGATGAGGTATGAAATATTCTTACATTTTTAGGAAGGTGTAATTTAATTAGTTGACTTGATGTGGGAGAGACACAGAGAGGTCTTGCAGCTTGTAGCTGCCCGACGTAATTTTATTTATAAAAAACAAAGTGAGCTGGATGTCTTTTGGGTGCCCTCACCCCGTATCTTGCATTCTTCACATTGTGTTACTCACCTTTCATCTGAACGTCTCCTCCATCTGTGTCTCTTTTCTACAGTGCGGCAAAGGAGCAGAGAACTTCGACAAGTTCTTCACGCGCACTCAGCCGCAGCTCACACCGCCAGATGAGCTGGTCATCGCCAACATCGACCAGGCCGAGTTTGCAGGGTTCTCTTTCATCAACCCACAGTTTGTGAACCCGGTGCTCGTTAACAGCCTATGAGAGGGATGAGGAAACCTCCCCGAAGAGCCTCTCTGCCGCCCACTTAAAGCATCTGCCAACCTGACATCCGACCACAACTTGATCTAGGACCCGCTAGGAGTCTTTATGTATTAGTTTTATTTTAAGCAGCGTTCTAGGGCATGCATATTATAGAGTATTTTCATTATAATAGGTTTCTTTTGTCTAACAATGAGCAGGATGTCTTCCTTATTGCTGCCAGTTGTATCGAAGGTTTGCCACGACGGATGGGAAGCTTTATGTACCCATTAATCCATGCCTATATGTGGTGTGAAAAAGGTACTATTAAAGGGGCATTCAGCAACGATACCATTTTAGGCATGGATTAAGTGATTCTGGAAAAGAGATTCATACCTACAAATCTCAACGGATAAACATTATGTTCAACAGATCCAGCTTGTGGGTCACAGTTTGTTTCCATAATCATACCAATGCATATGTTGTGTGGTGACCTGAAAAACACTGGCCAAATATGAAGGAGAGGTGGTGCAGGCGTTGAAACAGCACCTCGTGAGTCAATGTTCCCTGCATCATGTTTACAGTTTTCTTCCCCTTGGATCTTATGGTGACGCTATAAAATTAGTACAATTTGATCTCCGCCAGTATGAAATCAACTAAAACAACAGACAGGTAATTGGATGACGGGCTGCTTGTCACAATAATAATGTGTGAGACACTTTGGTATGAAAGTGTATCAGCGTGGCTTCCAAGTCCCAGTTTGTTGGGCAGTGTGACCTGCTTTTAGTAACAATTCACATTTATTTTCTAGCCCTTAATTAAGCTGCAGATTGTATACTTACTTCCCTTGTCAATAATTTAGTGGGCACTATGTGAACACACAGTAATCATTTTAGTATGTGGGCAGTGGCAGAACATTATTATATCTTGACTTTAGGAAAAATATCAAAGCTAAAACGTTTACAGTTTGTAATGTTTTAACCAATGTCTGTTTACTTTGCTATGCCTGTGATTTCAATTGGTCATATACGTCCCAACAGAAGCAGTAAATTTGATTTTTTTTAATATTATATGATATAATTGTGTATTAACCGTCCAATGTTATCTTTCATACAGTATCATGTGAAGATGAAACACATTTCCTAGGTTTCTTAGTAACTTAAACTGCAAATCAAAAGGAGCATTTCTTCTAAAAAAAAAAAAAACGCTTTGTTGTCCTGGAAACAAACTCATCCTTCATTACGAGTGTGTCAGCACAATCCTCATTAGTGAAATCATCGGTTTGCATTTGTGTTCATTTCTTTCAATGTCTTTGGAAATAGATTTGTCCTAACTCCCCTCCTTTTTGGTGAACTCATACTTATTTTTTCCATTAGATCAGATAGTCATTGTGTCAGAACTCAACCACTAAAATAACCAGGAATTATTTTAAGAGTACAGGAAGTTATAGTTTTTATACACCTGAATGTGTTTTAAATTCAATATTTGTATGTGGAGACAAATGAAACAACTAAGAAATTAACCCAGTACTGATCAACCTGATGTCTTTAACAGACATTTCTATGTTCTTTATTCACATTCAATGATTTTGACTGCAAATTGTGTGTTAATTGGATGCGTGTCTGGCTGTTGACCGTCCCTCTGTATCTGCATGGTTCATGCACGTGATTGGCTCAAGACCGCATGCTACAAAGTATAAAAGCCCAGAGAGTTATGGAAGCTTTTCAGGAAGCTATGAAGTGTCAAAGGGAAGCACAGCGTTCTATTCTCAGAAGACATATTTTTCAACACAAAGCAACTTAAGAGTGCTGATTTTAGACCAGCTAGACTCTTTAAGAGACGATTGCCGGATGTGGTAACCACAAATCAAAATTCGAGTGTCGATCACACGCACTTGCAACAGTATTGAAACACAAAAATCCCACCAGAAATGTGTGAAAAACAACAGCCATTTTTACAAAATAATACAGATCGCTTACGAACATGAGAGTTTATTAATCTCAAGAGAAACTAATATCAAAGCTACTTTTTAAAACACGTTCCTGAGACGAGGTCCATGGTTCCAGTAGTCTGTTCTGTGGAACCTTACGGCCTTGGTCCCTGCTTCCTCTTTAGGGCGATACGGAACATTGAATCCAGATCAGTGGAGAGTTGTGACAGCTCGTCGATAGACCAGCGGGACCACGCACTCTTTGGTGTCTCATGAATGGATTTTTCTTGTAATAATCATGTTGTGTTGTAAAATGTTATGTTCGTTTGTTTGTTTCCTTTTGCTGTTTGTTGTCGCAGTCGGTGTTGTTGGTTTTATTTCTCCGGCTTCTGCTTAGAAATTCTGGGGTGTTTCAAATCACATTATAAAACCCACATCTAACTTAAACAGATAGGCATAAGACTTTTGAAATGTTTGTACATTTTTTCTTTCCATGTGTTTCTAAGAGTCGATCTCTCCTACCGTGTTTCCTATAGTATATATTTAACCCCATGCATGTGCCAAACCTGGAGATTGCCAGAACCTGTCAGTAGCAGCGTTGCACTAGCTGTAGTCATTTGGATGACTTCTTCTCCGACGCACGTCCTTGTGCAGGCTGAGACCTGCCTGAAGCTACACCTGCTGTACACTCTGTTGGCCACATAACATATAGCATGCTGCCATGAGTATACCAGTGCACATTGTGTCAGTACGCTTTACAATTCCAGTCAGTTTAATAAACGACATCATGCACGGTACTAGATTTTCCTGCCTCTCTAGCCTCGGGCAGAATTGTGTCTGAAAAATACAGTGCAACTAGTGGAATATTGGATTTAACACCGAAGTGAGAGAGAAATATTCCATGTAGATCCTCAACAGTCTTGCCTGAGCCTATCTTGCACCTCTGAATGGGCCGAATGAATAGAGCCATCCCTTCAATAGAATGTCTTACTTTCCAAACTTAATGTTTTCAAAAAAGCTACAGTTAATGTGAGCATTAAAAAAACAATGACTTGCTCTTCCCTTGGGTGCCTTTCCCAACTTGAACAGATAAACCTTTCATTCTTCTTAATCTTCATTGTCCTTGCTCTGATCTAAACTCTCAACTTAATATTTACGCAATACCTCTACCCTACTTACTATATGGCCTAAAAACAGGCCGCGTTCAGTTTTTACGTCAGCCACATCTCTCACATGAATGAGTGTGAATAAAAGCGAGTGAGGAAAAACTATGTACGCTCGGTTCAACCCAACGCTCCATCATCTGGTCTGTAAAACTGAATTTTAAGCCCATTTTGTTGACTGACGCAAATAACCTTTAGAGCCGTAAAACTACAGCTTGACTCATCCCCGAGTGTGCGTGCTTTACCTTTACCTCCCTGTGCCTATCAATGACCGGTTAAGTGAGCTATTGAATACATGTTGATCTCTGGGGACTGAAGGAACAATGTACCGGTGATGGATCGGATTTAGTTGAATAAATGAGCAAAAGGATGGATGATGATGGCTTGTTTGGAGGATGACCCCTGTGCCTCGTCGCGTTGAACTGCCCCTCCTCCGTCTTCTCTTCACCTCGTGTAATCCACCTGTTCCTCTATTCCTCAGTGCCTGGTGCCCGGTCAATCCATCATTTTAGTCCACAGCGTCCTCCTCTTCTCACCCTTTAAACACCATCAGGTCGGGAAAACAATTTGAGCTATTCCATCCACGCTGTTCAGCATCAGTCCCCCGCATCCTCCTCTATGACTGTTCCCCAAATGCACCACGAGGAAGGAGTTGGCCAAATGTATTTGGGGTTTTAATTTGTTTACATTCTATTTGATGCCCTCACCTTTGTGTTATTAATTTCATTAATTAGGATGGCCAGAGGATAATTAATTCACCTGTTAAATGTAAAGATTTGATCTTTAATTGGAGGTCTGGTATGATTTGTTGTTTTTTCCTTTTAGGTTCCCAAATGCTTTTGATGAGGCATGTTTTTCTCCTTTTTGTAATTCGCCATTACTCTCCGCTGTGTTCTGTTTGCTGTGAAATGAATGAGTTGAGGTGAGCTGCCATCTTTTGGGCCGAACAGAGCACAGGATCAACGATGTGCTGCCTTATCCCTCAACGCATACAGCAACATGGTCTCCAACTCTCCCGTCTAGCTCATTTATTATCTCAGCATCCCTGTCCATGTACATAAATGACTTACAATAGATACCTTCCTAGACTGTAAAACAAAGAATATATTGTATTTTGCAAATGGTGTATGTTTGTTTACTCCCCATGTCAGCCTAAAACCTTTAAAACGAGTCTGAGCTAATTACCTTGTAATTGATTGTGTCATTTGTACCTAATGTATGATAATGCAAATAAATAAAGAAAGGAACATTAGAATCATTCTTCTGAAAGTGAGATTTTTGAGTTTTTTTGCTGCCACTTGTGAACTTGAAAGGAATCGCCCCCCCTAATCTAATAAGAAAACAGACTGTATGTGGCTTCCCTACTCCATATGTTGGTGCAGAGGAGAGCTGATCCATTTTCAGAGATTACACCTTACGCGTTACAGTGACATCTGAATTCAAACGGTACAAAACGCTACAAAAAACATAACTAAATAAAGGAAGATAATACACTCTTCCTTGATTTTATTGTAAAATACACTGAATCCTTTCGATTAGATGGATGGATTTTTTTGTCAAACACAAAACTTCTATAGGAGTGGGTGTTTCTCTGCATCGTAGCGATCACGCAGCGTATGGATGTGCGAGTGCTCTCCTAGACGTTTGCAGAGGTGTCAGTTTGTGTGGGGGCGGGCAATCGATCCCGCGTTTGTTCCAGGCTTCTTCATTAGTTGGCGGGTTGAGCTTTAGTCGTGCTGAAGCTAGAGCGGAGTTAGAAATGAAAGACAATAGTGTATCACTCACCGCACGACAGCCCGTTTGCCTGACTAATGGGGCCTGGTTGCTTCCAGAAGTTACGCTTTGAGCCACCAGCGCCTTTCCTTTTTCAGCCCATTCAGTGTCCATGCTGAACTTTGCCAGTATTAGACCCATCATCACCTAGTTATGTGTCACAACGCACAGGCGATGGATGAAGTGTTTCTTAACAAGCGAACAGATCAGTATTTTCACGAAGCACAATCGGCAGCTGTGAGCAAAATTTTCTCATAATCAGCAAGATACTTTCCAAGTAGCTTCACAGAATAGGTCAAGTAAAGATAAACAATGATGCTGAAAGAAAACAAGAAACCAGTTGTTCCCCGTTATTGTATTGATTGGAAAAAGGTTTTCCACTGACTGCCCCTTACATTACCTCAGACACAATGCACCTGATAGCTTCCATCTACCCCACTGACAACGGCCCATAATTAGTGCTCCTTGCTGGCACGCAGCCGATGTCCTAAACGGTGGCAGCGCAGAGGTTCGTGGCTGTTTTACAAAGTTTTTAATCCTCTTCTAGTGGTAAAAGTCAAATATCCCTGAGGGATCACGCGTACTTGAAGAGGAGCATTAAGGGGGATCAATGGGGAGATCGCTCTACTGGCCTCTTTCATTTATAGGCAGCGTGGAGCTGACAGTGACGTCAACCTTTGGTTGGTTGACTGTTGTTTTGTAAAGTCTTAAGTTCAACATTTTGACTATCGCCGTCTTGGCTTTTGGCTGCCGACATGCTATATTTTGAGATCTGACAGGAGGTGGAGCTATGTACAAACGAATACTGAATAAGACTGTTCTAGGCGACTGTTTAGACTTTAATGGAATGAAAACACACTGTGTGTCCAATGTCGTGACCAAGAGATCGCCGGCACCGGACAACGATGTAGTGTGCCAAATCAAATAAATGCTGATATAATATGCGATAATATTGTTTTTCCCTAGATGGCTGCCGTTATTCTAAAGAAGACCAGAACGGACAAACTAATCACTGGCTGCGTTCTCACGTTTTTGCGACACTTGTTGTCTGAGGTTTCCGTTTTTGCAAAAAGGTGCTGCCAAATACAACTGTCCCTTAAAATAAGCAAATATTTATCAGGAACACCGTCAGTCCAATTGCATTTAATTGAATTGACTTTTTGTAAATGAGGTTCGAACCTGGATTGCTTCTCTCCTGAATCTTGATGTCGCTGCAATACAGACACATATTGTAACAAATTACTGCAAAAAAGAAACAAACTTGTGTTCATGCCCTCACGTGTTTCAGACGATGCATCGCTGCCATGATAAGAGGACGTCTGCAGTGTGTGGGCACGGAACCAGCTGCTATGTGGGCTTTTGTTTAACCCATATATGTTTCAGGCCACTGGTTCCTCTGTTCCTGCCTCTATACACAAACAGATGAACACACAAACATGTTCAGCGTTCCTCCTTCTGTTATGAAAGCAAAGTCATATACAGCCAAATGGTCTCGTTGTGAGAGCTGTTCTGGCCTTAAGTAAAACAGATGGATTATTGTTAAACGTAGATGTGCATTAGCATATGTGTGAACAAACAAGCCATGGTGATGCACAGGAGCTGACTTCATCATGTTTGATTTAAGGTTTCATTTGTAAAGCCTTCCTCTCGCTTTGCCGTGATGTTTGATCGACAAAGCACTGAAGTTAAAAGCAGAAGAGAGAATATGTTAACAGTATTTAATAACAAAATGTTTGAAATAAAAGTTGATGGGGAGAGGAGAGTTATTGCAAAATGGGATGACAAAGGTCCTGATTATTGTCGCCTCTGAAGCCAATGAGAGGTTTTGTGGAGTCAGAAGCCTCTTTGTTTGCTCATGAACCTTGGGGAACCTTGCGGTGTTTAGTCATGCAGTTCACACTGCATTGGATTCACCAGATGCTACTAAATGACTGAATGAATGACCATATGGCCACAGATGGTTTGTGTGGAATATAGTCTGACAGCAGCTCAGACACTATAAATGTGGAAGCATTTAATGGAACTATCACTTTACAGAAACGTCGCCTTGTTTATCTAATAGTTAGGCTACATCCTTTATTTGTCCAGTCAGTGTTTTGTGCGATTACAGAGGGTTTTTGACCCCATGTGGAAGCACGTGAGGGACTAAAGACTTTCATCCAGATATTACCAATCAATTTGATTAAGATGTTACGATATAAAAAAAGGAACCAAAGCCACAGGATGGTTTTGTTGAAGGCTCCTTTTATTTGACAGACTATTCCTTTGGTTTTTGAAGAGCAGCAAAATCCAAATGAGACCACAGTTTGTGTCTCAATGGGGAAACCAATTCAATGGGAGAGAAACATGAGAGAAGAGTGTGAGGAAATAAAGAGAAGCAGAGTTAACACTCATTATTTTGCGGCTTCCTACCATATTTCTTTAGAAACAACCACAACCATCTTTGCTTTTTTTCTATAAGAATTAAAAGCTGGCTACATGTTGTGTTGTAAGAATAGAATTTTGCAGAGAAGCCAAGTTATTAACGTATTTGTTTTGTTGTTTTGTAATAGCCTTAATTTAGGTAGAGGATAGTTGTGTCCAGTAGGTGTAGATGAAAGCACCCTGCTCAACTGGGGGCTGGTAATGAGGACTGTACCATGTGGGACCTTCTGTGTGGGCGGAACCAATGGGGGTTCTTTGTGTATTTTCTTTCCTCCAACACATAGAAATGGACTCTCGTAGGATGTTGTTATAGTACATATTTAATCCTTAGTGTAAAAAAATGATGTTACATTACATCACAGGTCATTTAGCTGACGCTTTTATCCAAAGCGACTTACATTACAATTTAAACCCACGGCTTTTCACATTTTGCCCAAGGAGCAATTAGGGATTAGGTGTCTTGCTCAGGGACACTTCGACTTGAGACATGGGGCAGCCAGGACTCGAACCACCAACCTTGCGGTTCCCAACTGTTACTGAACAGATATTTCAGTGAATATCTGTTCTGGGCCAATGGTCGCCATTTGTTCAATATCGATAAAGCTATGAACCATTTTCTGGTTCTCCAAACTTACCAGAAGTGCTGCCTCCCATTCTGATCAACAGGGTTCTAAGTTGCCCAAACGTCCTGGCTTGTGATTATAACATAGCGGGCCTGCGCGATGTAACGACATGTGAAAAGCACCTGACTTTACCTGTGGGCAGTTTTGACGCATCCAATGTATGTTGGCATTACAATCTCTTAATGTGCATGCAAACACCGCGGTGTCTGATCTTCAAACACCTGCACCACACCTGGCGACTCCAGGGGTTGTCCTTTGTCCGGACGCGTGGCCTGATTCCACAACATGCGCACGCAGCATCTCTCCGCCGTTTACGCACACCTGAAGCGTAAAGGAGGCGCTCGGTTGGAACCCACGTGCAGTGCTGTTGGTATCGCCTTGCCTAGTAGTGTGGTGCGCGTGTCTTCACAGCGACGCGCGGGCTCATCACGCGCCGAACCCGAGGAGACGCGCACCGATTGCGCGGGGAGAGACGCGAGGAGACTGAGAGGAAGAACGGTGCGACGAGTCTTCTTCGTGAAGGTAATTAAGGTTTTTTCCGTAAGTGCGTTTTCGTCCTATCGACATTTTGTGCAAAACATGCACTGTTGTAGTTTCTGACGAACCGAGGAATGTTGTGTTTGTCGTGCCTGGGATGTTTTTGTGTTGTGCATATTGGACCGAGGCTTGTTTGCTTAAACGGTAAATGGACGTTTCCTCTGCACTCTTTGTCAGAAGTTAAAGCTTCCGTTAAGTCGCATGTACTCACTTGGAATTACAAACGGGGGGACGTTACATTGGATGTGCAAACCTTTAGTTAATGCAATAAGAACGTGTTGTGAGACCTCTACAGATTCTTATGGAGGAAAATGGAGAGGAATGCAATTAGCTGCTGGGAGTTCAATTACTTCATGCTAGTGCGGAACCTGCAGTTAATAACACGAATGCACATATATGCAACACTTCTATTTACTTTGGATTTTTCTGCAACAACATAGAGCAGTGTAAACGTGGCTTAAGTGCATTTGCGTCGTGAATGTATCTTCTTGTGTAAAAACACGCGCAACACACTGAGGTCATGTTGTCTCAGTCTTCCGGTATCGAGCTTCTCAGCACCGCGGACAGCGACTCGAGCGCGAGCCAAAGATGGAACAAAGGGCTCGCGCTCACAGCGTCTCACAGGATGCTTACGATTACGCATCGAAGCTATTGAACTAAATGTGTGTGTATGTTATATTTTGTTAGTTTAGGATGTTGCACACATTGTAATATAAGTATTTTCTTTTCTTTAAACAGTACAAAAGGTCGCCCACAGGCCTTCTGTCCACATGCGCTCCTCAAACACATACTGCTCTAACATATATTTAGACTGAGATGATGTGGTTGCAATTCAATAATTCAAAAGGTACGTGCTGTCCTGGTTAGTTGTTCTTGACTGTTGTTGGGGGAATCTCTTTTCTCTTCATACAGACTCCTATGTGTGTCAAAGACTTGAATCACTTCATGCAAGTCTTCTAGTGTCCAATGGTCCTATGTCTGGTCAACCCAGCACCACCCCTGTTTGCAGTTTACCAACCTTTCACTCCTGCTGGCTAGAAAACATCATTAGGGAAAAGGTATTGTGCAAACTGTATTGAACACATAGTGTGCTGGACTGCTGCATTAGGACATACTTTGGATATGTTATTAGCCAGCTATAACTATTTGTTAGATACCATTGAATTTAATTAGATATTTTTGGTAGATCTCTAAATTTCAATAGATTTTATAAAAATATGTATTCATTACCAAGGATTGTCCTCTCAATATTAGTACTGGGTTCTGTTTTGGTTTCCTTTGTTAAGCTTTAATAACATCCCTCGCTGTTTTTAGGGAGTATGTTATGTAAAGCATGCCGATGAATGAAACAACATTTAAGCACAGTAAACAAAGCTTGGCTTCAGTGATCCCTCAGACTCATAGGAACATCCTAATGGAAATATCCTCCAAAAGTAAACCCGCTCGGTGGTGAGAGAGTTGCTCAATTTCAAATTGTGACGGTGATTCTCTTTTAATTTAGATTAGACCCTGTGGCTCCACACAGACCTGTTATTCTGGGGGTCTAACAGGGTTTTTTTGTGGAATGTTGTGTTCCTGTGAGGTTTTTTTCTGTCTCAATCTTTTTCCTCTTTCTCTGCTACAGCATTTAAAATGCACTACCAAGTAGGATGCCTTGTTTTGGGACATGCTCTTCAGTCCATTAATGCTAATTTTGGAGGCCTTTCTGTATACTGTTGCCAGGCGACGGGGTAAATCGAACACAGCGACTTGTTCTCGAAACAAAAACGGAAAAATGGATTAGTGCTGTTGGTCAAAGTTATTTTTGTGGCAGAGTGAATCTTTTAGAGATCACCACTGTGCCACTCACTTGTGTCTTGTTATACACTAGGAATGGGCAATAGTTCATTATGTGCACGTCATTTTTAGTATAGCCAAAGGTATTTATTTTGTATTTTGTTTTTAAGGCAGTCTCTCAGGCGAGGGAATGGAGCACTTTCCACATGGGGTCATACGCGAGCTTCTTCAACTGTTATCCCGCGGGTAACGTTTAACAGCAAGTTTCTGCTGTTTGCCAGATGATGTGTTGCAAGTTTCAGCGAAGATTTGTCTTCTCGTTTCTGGTAGGCATGCCTTCAAAGGGGGGCTGATGCGTCTCCAAAATTAGACCAGTGAGAAATCATTTTGGCTTGTTGGCTCTCTTCTTGGAGGCCAGCAGAACGGCTGATGTGTAAGAGCATCTGTGATATAATGCATTTTAACATTATATCACATAGTCTGGCTGCCAGATCAAACAACATGGGCTTCTTTATTTGGATTGGAATAGTGCTTCCTTAATTCAAAGGTTGTCCAAGTCATTATTTTCAGTTTTTCTTAAAGTAAATAAGTGTTACTTCTGTAAAAAATAATGTTTTGTGAGACAGTGTTAGTTACTGCTTTGTAAATAACACGCCATTTATTTTTTTCTAGCTGTGTGTTTTAACACTGGAGGATTTTAGCACGGCCAAAATACAGAAAAGCTCATTACTCTTTGTAATACTGTTGAACATTCACATGTTCCCTTTGTTATAATCATGTACCATTAAGTGAAGACAACAGTGTCAGTGGACAGTTTGTGGGTCATTGAAATGCACTCTAATGTGTGATGACGCTGAGGTTTTTTTTTTGGATGTCGTCCGGCTACAATGGTGAAGTTATTCTCAGTACAGATGCAGCCCATACAACGTCATGCAAACATAAAGGACATAGATGCAAAAAGAACGATTCATACAGTAACAGTAAACAATTAAGCTGATGTTTATGTATTTACCGAATAACTCCAGTTAAGGTCTGTACTGAAAACATGTATGCATGTAGAAGGTCTAGGCGTGTGCATGATGTGTTTTGTTTTCCTGTTAGTGCGCCTGCTTACACTGTACATGCAGATCTCAGCGTGCTGGTGATGGGGGCTTTATGATACATGTCCTCTCCCCTGCATTAGACGGTCATTGTCTTCAGGCTCCTCCAGCTGGCCCAACCACCACCGACCAGATACCTGCTCCCACGTGTCGTCTGTCTGCATCAGAGGCCACATGGCCGCTGCGCTCACAGACAGGCGCATTGAAAACAGAGTATCAGTTGTTTTGTAATCACCTTCACTATTACTATGTTATACTCATCTGTTTATCTCTTAAGGGTGCAATGTGCAAGATACGGCCAGAATTTTAGTCAAAAAATGAGCAACATTATCAAGAAAAGAAGTAACAGATTTAAGGTCTGTGTCGCCTGACTATCGAGCCTCAGACGATACTGTCTTGTACCACTCGTACGTTGAGAGGAGATGCTGAACCAGTGTAGCAGCCAGTCTGCCTGCAGTCCCAACGTGATCTCCAAAACCTGTTCGTAAAAATGCATACGAAAATCTTGAACATACAAATTCGTAACAATACATACGAACTGGCGATGGTTAACCACGTCCCTTGAGTGAACACACGGACCATGTTGGATTCTTGAGTGAACGTCTCTCCGCCATGTTGGATCTTTTGAGGGGGTTAGGGTTAGAATTCTATTCTTACAAGTTAACATTGATTTCTCGTTAAAATGCAATCATAACACGTTTATTTTACATCGTTAGACTTCACAAATTGTGTTTACTGTCACGGTGTGGTTTCACTTCCTGTTGTATTTTGTAGTTTTCTGCCACTCGTGTCCCCGGGTAACTTCACTTCCTGCCTTGTCCCGTCGTCCCCTGTGATCGTCTAATAGTTTCCACCTGTGTCCAATCACCTGCACCTCCCTTGTGTATTTAAGCCATGTGTCTCCTGTGTCACTTGTCGCGTCATTGTCTTTCGCCACGCATGTCTTTCGTCTTGGATCGCCGTAGTTTCTCGTCTGTGTGCTTTTGCCCCCGGTTCCTGTTTTTTGAGCTTTGACTATTAAAGTCTTTTGTTTTCTACAAGTCTGCGTTTGAGTCCTGCCTTCCACCCCGCAACCCTGACAGAATGACGCGACCAAAAAAGGACTCAGCGGAGTTTTTTCCCTTGGACGAGTTCAGGGGAACCCGTCTGGCAATGGGCGGTCCACGGAGTCTCCAGCGGGCTGCCCGTAGTGGGGGAACGGTCCTCCCGGGGGTTCCAGCTGGGTACTTGTACTACTCCGTCTCCCCATCTGGAGCCCTCAGTAGGCATCTGGGTCACCATCCGCCGCCCCCCACATGGTCCCCAGAGGAGGAGACCATTTCGTGGTCGTCTGGCGGCGATTCACACTGGGAGCGGGTAATGGACCTTGCGGTCCGACTACAGGCCACCTATGCTCCCCACGCTCGGCCGCAGCGCACAATGTCCAGCGCTGGGCCGCAGCGACTTCCCGACCCCGCTCGGTCGCAGCGCACAATGTCCAGCGCTGGACCGCAGCGACGCTCCGACCCCGCTCGGTCGCAGCGCAAGATGTCCCGCGCTGGGCCGCAGCAGATTCCCGTCCCGGCCTCCCGACCCAAGCCCATGACCCCTGAGCCAGTGCCACGATCCATGCCCCCGACTCCCGAGCCAGTGCCACGATCCATGCCCCCGACCCCCGAGCCAGTGCCACGATCCATGTCCCCGACCCCCGAGCCAGCGCCACGATCCATGCCCCCGGTACCAGCACCACGTTCCAGGCCCCGACCCGACCAGTTCCGGCGCCACGTTCCATGCCCCCGACCCGACCAGTTCCGGCGCCACGCTCCATGCCCCCGACCCGACCAGTTCCGGCCCCACGCTCCATGCCCCCGACCCGACCAGTTCCGGCCCCACGCTCCATGCCCCCGACCCGACCAGTTCCGGCCCCACGCTCCATGCCCCCGACCCGACCAGTACCGGTCCCACGCTCCATGCCCCCAACTCGGCCAGTCCCCGCTCCGAGACTCAGGCTCCCTCCCTCCCATCCCATGGTCCTCTCCCACCCTCCCGTTGGTGATTTGAGGGCCGTCTGGGATCCGGCCCTTGAGGGGGGGGCTACGGGGTGGGTTATGGGGGGGGCTGAGCCGCCGCCGACTGCGGAGGTGTTCCGTGTCCCCGAGCTGGAGCCGACTACGGAGGTGTTCCGTGTCCCCGAGCCGGAGCCGACTACCCCGGACGTTTCCAGTGTCCCCGAGCCGGAGCCGACTACCCCGGACGTTTCCAGTGTCCCCGAGCCGGAGCCGACTACCCCGGACGTTTCCAGTGTCCCCGAGCCGGAGCCGACTACCCCGGACGTTTCCAGTGTCCCCGAGCCGGAGCCGACTACCCCGGACGTTTCCAGTGTCCCCGAGCCGGAGCCGACTACCCCGGACGTTTCCAGTGTCCCCGAGCCGGAGCCGACTACCCCGGACGTTTCCAGTGTCCCCGAGCCGGAGCCGACTACCCCGGACGTTTCCAGTGTCCCCGAGCCGGAGCCGACTACCCCGGACGTTTCCAGTGTCCCCGAGCCGGAGCCGACTACCCCGGACGTTTCCAGTGTCCCCGAGCCGGAGCCGACTACCCCGGACGTTTCCAGTGTCCCCGAGCCGGAGCCGACTACCCCGGACGTTTCCAGTGTCCCCGAGCCGGAGCCGACTACCCCGGACGTTTCCCGTGTCCCCGAGCCGGAGCCGACGACTGCGGAGGTGTTCCGTGTCCCCGAGCCGGAGCCGACGACTGCGGAGGTGTTCCGTGTCCCCGAGCCGGAGCCGACGACTGCGGAGGTGTTCCGTGTCCCCGAGCCGGAGCCGACGACTGCGGAGGTGTTCCGTGTCCCCGAGCCGGAGCCGACGACTGCAGAGGTGTTCCGTGTCCCCGAGCCGCCGACGACTGCGGAGGTGTTCCGTGTCCCCGAACCCGAGCCGCCGCCGACCCCCCCGGAGGTTTCCCGTGTCCCCGAGCCTGCCATGCCAGAGACGTTCCGGAGCTGGCCAAATGACCGTCCGCCGGGCCGACCACCGGAGGTTCCCCGGTCGCCTGGCCGCCCGCCGGGCCGCCCGCCAGAGTTTCCCGGGTGGTCCGACCAACGTCTCGGTTTCCCTCCCCCCCACCCCTTGTTTTGCTCTAGTGTGAGCCGCCTGGAAGTCGGCCCTTGAGGGGGGGGTACTGTCACGGTGTGGTTTCACTTCCTGTTGTATTTTGTAGTTTTCTGCCACTCGTGTCCCCGGGTAACTTCACTTCCTGCCTTGTCCCGTCGTCCCCTGTGATCGTCTAATAGTTTCCACCTGTGTCCAATCACCTGCACCTCCCTTGTGTATTTAAGCCATGTGTCTCCTGTGTCACTTGTCGCGTCATTGTCTTTCGCCACGCATGTCTTTCGTCTTGGATCGCCGTAGTTTCTCGTCTGTGTGCTTTTGCCCCCGGTTCCTGTTTTTTGAGCTTTGACTATTAAAGTCTTTTGTTTTCTACAAGTCTGCGTTTGAGTCCTGCCTTCCACCCCGCAACCCTGACAGTTTACGTGGCGAAGGTCCCCGTTCACTTTGAATAGGGTGACGTCATCAGTTGCAGTCCGTATTTATTTAGTATGTATCACTACGAATTTGTATGTTCAAGATTTTCGTATACATTTTTACGAACAGGTTTTAGAGATCAGGCTGGCAGTCCAGCAATGAGAGGAAGATGAAGTGAAGCCTCCCAGAGGGCCGGTCAGTCATGTTGAAGGTGGCACAAATAGAAAGAACACTCTTAGTTTTTGCAGTTGCTCTACAATTAATAACAAAGGAAAGTCCTTATATTCAGATGCGTATGCAGCATATTCAGTGCTGCTGTGTCTAACAAAAAATGTGCTTGAATCACTCGTTGCCAAGTGTTGTTTTCTTAAGCCACTGATTGCATTTTACATATATTCATTTAGCCAAAATCTGCCCCGCCTTGATGTATTACAGATAAGAAGTGTCCCGGATGTCTGTGTTTCATCATACTGGCCTAGCCAACAACAGTTGAAATGGTGCTGGAGACGTCTGTGTTACTGTTTTTGTATTTTACTCAGAAACTGTGGCGTCGTTGGAATTGAGCTGTTGGCATTAATGTGACAGGAGGTTTGGTCTGTGCTCTACTTTGTGACGTGCCCTTTACTCCAGCAGTGATTGGCCTCTGCCCTGCTTGATGCCTCCAAACCCAGAGTGGCTTTGTTCAGCATCACATCATGGAGGAAAATGTCAACTGTCCTTAAGCAAATTATTTTAATAGATGTTTTTACACACCTGTATTCTCAAAATCTTGTGTAAAAATGTGTGATAGTTTCTATCATTTGATGTAGCTTTTGTCTTTGCACAAGAGGAACACATCTGAGGGCGACCGTAACAAAGCTTCCCCTTGATGAATCACCGTGTTTGGGCAGCAGGGGACTCCAGTCCAGCTGCACATTCAAACCGGTTTAAAGGAAATGCTGATGTTGAATGCAGTGGAGGTGGTGTTTTTTATGTTTCCCTTTGCAGGCAGAAGGAAACCACGAGGTCTTTTTGTTGGTTGCAGTGTCTTTGAACATTTAATGAGAAACATTTCTACATAATAATAAAATCCTTTTTTTCTCAAATGAGATCAGTCACTGTTTATAATCCTTTAGTCACCAGAAGAGTGGGGATAATTATTAATATTTATGAAGGTGTGAGTTTCCGTGTGTCCTGTTAAGGTGGGCACACATGTTAGTGTTTAACTTTGTGGAAAGAATAATTGTTTTTTACGGACTTCCTTCTCGTGGTTGGTTTTGTAAGCAATTTAAAAGATACATTCATGTTAATGTTGAGCAGATTGTATATCATAAGTACATCAAGTGTCAACATCATTATAATGTCCTTGTCTGTTTTTGTCAGGGGCTTGAAACATACCACCACAATTGCTCCTCTTTTTTCAATTTCTGTGTTACTACCCCATTAATGGAAGCCCATTATTAAGATGCAATCAGCACTTTAATGTGCTTTTTTTGCTGTTCCTTTTGATGCTAAATGACGGTAAATAGGGCCATGCACAATGTAAGTGAATGGGCAGTGATTGCACCCTGTCAAAAATAGCTGAGGTTAAAGGACGCTGCTTTGTCATTAATCCTTTGTGCTTAAGTGAACTGTGATAAATACATCCACACATCCAGGATAAACTAATTCACAGGTGGGGAAACAAAACATCTAAGCTATATCTTTTTAATTTTAATTTCTGAAGAAAAGGGTTCTACCAAACAGGGACAAACCAGTTAAAAAAAAGGGTAAAAAAATAAATAAATGAACCAATATAACAAGCTGTGTGCCTGTGGAGATCGTACCACTTTCATTTATGGACGATGTTGTTCTGGGATTTATTATCCTTTGTATCAGAAAATGCGGATGGCTTCACATTCATTGGGAGGAAGGTCTGAAGCTTATGCAGAAAACATTAAAGGACATATTTGTCTTCCCATCACATTGATTTCATCGAGCGATTCGTTTGTTTGTTGGGGCCCAGAATGAAACCATGTGCACCGCACCTCATCCGTTGTACATCTGACGGCTCTGTCTGTCCTACACTGCGAGCCAACGTGATCTCCAAAACCTGTTCGTAAAAATGTATACGAAAATCTTGAACATACAAATTCGTAACAATACATACGAACTGGCGGTGGTTAACCACGCCCCTTGAGTGAACAACATGGCGGACCATGTCGGATTCTTGAGTGAACGTCTCTCCGCCATGTTGGATTTTTTGAGGGGGTTAGGGTTAGTATTCTATTCTTACAAGCTAACATTGATTTCTCGTTAAAAATGCAATCATACCACGTTTATTTTACATCGTTAGACTTCACAAAGTGTGTTTACGGGGTGCAGGTCCCCATTCACTTTGAATAGAGTGACGTCATCAGTTGCAGTCCGTATTTATTTCGTATGTATCACTACGAATTTGTATGTTCAAGATTTTGGTATACATTTTTACGAACAGGTTTTGGAGATCAGGGTGTGCGAGCTGGCAGATGTGTGCAGGTCTCCTGACTTTCTCCCTACTGAAGCTCCACGTCCACTCACACGGCGTCGATCTTCAGAGAGAAAAAAAACGTGACACATTCCCTTCATGGCCCCAGTGTCCCAGTGAGTGCTGGATGTGGCAGCCCACTGAGAAGTCATTTTGTAAAATCAATCCCCTTTGACGCATATCCTATGCCAAGCTCCACAGCACTCCAGCTTCCGCCAAACGTTGGCATCAGCCAGCATACGAACAGATCCATCGCTTTATGCGATGAGCGCACACATTCATATGCTGTACACCATCTGCACTGCTGCTTCTGCATCAGCAGATGTAACTGAGCGGAAGTGGATTCATGTTGGATAGGAGCTGTGTGTGATTACTGCAGAAGAAGCAGTCTCACAATTCTGTATTGAACCCTATCAGTGCATATTTTGGGCTGCGGACAGCATGAGGGCGGTCAAATGAGAAACTTTACGTAACATTTTTGCAGAGATCCCCCACCAAGTCTTTCTTATTCTAATGAGAGATTTGGAAGATCTCATATTTCTTTCTCAGCGAAGAGGGAGAAAGTCCTTTTGTTAATGACATTTATTGATATCATATTCCCAAGTTTTACTTTCCAGTAACTTCCAGCTCATCTCTGACTAAGTTGAATTTAGATTAGACATTAACCCTCCATCCAGTATCCCACCTCAATACCACACAGTCGTGCATAAAGCATATCTAGTCTATTATTTTCTGAGAATTTTAATAAAAAGTGGAACGCTGTATTCCACGTATTCATTTTTGCCATTCTTTTAAGGCACAGCATGTTCAAGCCATTTCTTTGTTTCTTTCCTGTCTCCCAGCTCCTCTTTCTGCCGGCGGCGCCCCCCGTGCTGTTGAGGCCGTGGTATGAGCCTCTGTGGCAGGAAGGCGCTGACTTTGCTGAGCAGCGTGTTCGCTGTTTGCGCCCTGGGTCTGTTGGGCATCGCTGTGAGCACCGACCACTGGCTCTACCTGGAGGAGGGCGTCATCCTTCCCCTCAACCAGAGCACCGAGGTACGCATGTCCCTCCACTCGGGCCTCTGGAGGGTTTGCTTCTTGGCTGGTGAGTCAGTGTGAACTCTGAAACGAGATTAAATGACGCCTTCCCCTCTCTGTTTGAGTCAAAGTAAACCAGGTGTATCGCATTTCTGTCAGAGATGTCAGAGGTCTGAGGCGGAGATGTGTGACCATTGGGATAGATCATTTGAATATATTCAGCGGTAAGTACTGAACTTTAGTTTGGTTGTCCATGAAGTAAGCAATCATCCTATTTAGTTCAAAACAGAATTTCCATGAAGCCCAAATAGTAATATTTAGGTCAATATTCACACAGGGTCCTTTGCAAGGGCAGTTTGTACTTATTAGTGATGTTGAGGGGAAATGTGTGCAAACGGTGTGCGTTGCCCCCGGAAACGAAACCGCTGCGTGCTGCATACAGCTCAACATACAGCGGAAAATATATTACATTTTTTAAATATCCTTATCCTCATTAGATTATTTACCCTGTAATAGTATTCCACTTACTGTTCCATTATGTGCTGTTCCACAATGCGCTGTCCTGTTTCAGGGTTAATCATTCAGTCTGGCCATACATGTATGCCTCTTCAGTTGTAATTGGGTGTTTTTCTGCCGCGCAGTAGGCCACTGCTGCAGTATAAATGCACTAATGGTCCAGTTTGTGTGTTTTAGGGGCAATTGAGTGACCTCATTGCTTGCGTAACTGTTTGAATTAGACCCAGAAACAATTACTGCACACTATCCTAGTATGCCGTTATGCAGGAGACTTTGAACGACGCTGCATTGACGTTTCATTTGCCTACATCGGTCATGTCGCATCAGGAGCATCTTTTGATTCAAACTTTAGGGTTTCTGACAGAGAATTGTGTAGCTGAGGTGGCAAACCACCCGTATTTGGGAATTTGCTATCTAGATATAATGGTAGGAGAAACACTGATACACACACATTTTATCTAATACAACGAGCTGAGCGGGCTGATTGCAATAAAAAATGCACATTAATACATTGTTTCAGCAATCATTAGGTAGCAGCAGGTAGCCAACACACATGTGAACACTTCATAAAGCTTGACTAATGAATAAGCATGTTTCAGATCCTCTAGAACTCGACTAACTGGCAACACTTGCATGTTTGTGCACCATTTCACGTGTGTACTACTGTGCATTATGATGAACTTTAATCATCGCCACAATATAATGCTTAAAGGTTTAAGATGAATGCAGCGTATATACTTATATTTTGTTCTTACCTGACCCAAACCCTCGTCATGCAACCTTTTAGTTCACATGCTGACACATAACAATCTTTATGAAAAGATGATTACACGCTGAACCACAAAATCTAACTTGCTTTGTGTTCCTCTCTAGCAAATAAAGACAGAGAAATGATGTATCGAATGAAACCAGCTGTTGATTCCATGTTTGATTGCAAAGTGCTGTGAGTTATTTAATGTTTCATTTTGTCCCAGAGGAAACAAGGTGAAATTAGAACATGGCAATCGCACAAGTTTACTCATTCCTGCACATGATATAATAAATCTTACTGGAAAATATATAATACACGGCCATAACTTGTTGCCATGGTAGATATTATCATCATACAAAAAGCCTAAAGAAGTATCTGTACTCCAACGAATTACTGCTGTGTGTTTCTGTGTTTGACTTTCTGTGTCACCAAATAGAAGATTAATGAGTTGAGTCGAGGGCTCAGGATGAATATTTCCCTCCCTGTGCTTTGTTCCAGGGGAGGATAAAGGCCGGTGTTTCACCATAGAATATGTGATGCCCACCACCCTCCAGCTGACCTCTGAGTCCACGGTCAGTGTCCTGAGTAAGTAACGGCTCACAGTAGACTGTTATGTGGCCAATGCTACAAAACCCTTCAGGTCCTCTGGTTTAGTTTGGAACGTTTCGCTATGATCTAGAGAGGGAGGGCGTGTTTGGGGCAACGAGGGTTGTATTCAACACGTTAGTCTCTGTGCTGCTCACAGTCGCCTGTGAGCGTCACAGGTTTCTATCCAGGCTTCAGAATGACTGCACCTGTCAGGGATAAGAATATACGTCTTTTTTTAACTGGGCTATGACACACAGCTTTAGCGGAGGGTTAAAGATCTGAAAACTCCAGCATTGGTAGGCCCATGTCCGTACTGTTCATAGGAAAACCCCTGTCCTGGCTCATATCCTCCTTGAGTCTAAAGGTTGTAATGACAAGGAGGTGCCACTTAGTTACTGAAGAAATTGCACACAAAAAAGAAGGAAGAGAAGTTTGCTCCGGGAGCGACAGCTGAATCATTGGTGCATTTCTGAATGTTTTTCACTCCTTTCTTGTCCTCATGCAGAGATGATCCGTTCTGCGACACCCTTCCCTCTGGTTAGCCTCTTCTTCATGTTCATCGGTTTTGTGCTCAGTAACATCGGACACATCCGACCCCATCGCACCATCCTGGCCTTCGTTTCTGGAATCTTCTTCATCCTGTCAGGTTTGGCTTTTCCTTGGTTTGGCTTTTCCTTGGTTTGGCTTTTCCTCGCGACCTCATCAGACATTTACTTGTGAGGAATTGGATTTGTGCTGAAATAAAGCAAGTGCGAGAGGATTTTTATTTTAATGAACATAGTCCCTGCCTCCTTCAGGTCTCTCTCTGGTGGTCGGTCTGGTGTTGTACATCTCCAACATTAATGACGAAATGTTGAACAGAACCAGAACTAATGAGGCCTACTTCAGCTACAAGTACGGCTGGTCCTTTGCCTTTGCTGCCATCTCCTTCCTGCTCACTGAGGTAACTACACGAAACAAAGTGTGGATATAACTCAAGCCTTCTGACCGTTTGAAATATGTTTAATAAGCCATTAGCTTGTTTCTGCTTGACACCTGGACGACGCCTGGATGTTTGTATTGAGACAGATTTTCTCTTATAAGGGTCCCAGGCTTGTTCTTTGTCCTTGTCCAACAAGTTGGCTCTAATATTTTATTTGTATGATGTGAGGTTGTCTCTGATATTCACGGTTTACTCTGAGTGAGGAATGCATCAGAAAACGTTTTGTGTTGTAACAGATAGTCCTAAAAGACATCATGTCTTAGAATTCCTTAAGTATGATTGGTGGTTGGATGGTTCGATTTAGGCCAAGTCTTTAAATCAGCTTTTCAGTGAGGGTCTGCTATTGATTCTTGGTCATTCACTATTCGTTTGAATATTTTGTAGTCATAAAAGTGAATAGTTCAAAAGTTTGAATGTGGATTACAGTTTTTCTGTGAAGTGGATATCCTTTAGAAAACAGGAAATGTGAAGATCCACATTTGAATAAACCCACATTCAAATTTATGGGGTTTGGGATTTTGAATGATGGTCTGAGGCAGGAAACAATTTCTCATCAATCAACAACCAACAGTTCTCTAATCGCAATTATTTTTTTGGTTATGCGTTTGCTTAAAGTGACCTGGATATAACCGGATGTTTCTGGATAATAACTAGTCTCTTCTCCCCGCCAGGCTGCAGGCGTCATGTCCGTGTACCTGTTCATGAAGCGCTACACAGCAGAGGAAATGTACCGGCCCCATCAGGGCTTCTACCAGCCTCGCCTCAGCAACTGCTCAGACTACTCCGGCCAGTTCCTCCACCCTGACGCCTGGGCCGGGCGTGGTCGCAGTGCATCCGCCATCTCCTCCGAGGCCTCCGTCCAGATGAACTCCTCCAACTACCCAGCCCTCCTCAAGTGTCCAGAGTATGAACAAATGTCCTCCTCGCCGTGCTGAGGCAGAGGTGTTTCAGTGGTTGTGTTAGCACTGTGCGGGTCCTATTTATCTATCTGGATTTTGGAGTAAAATTCTCAGATAATTTAATATTATCCTGCTTAAATCGTTCCCTTCCTCGAGTGTCCTGACTTAGACCTGATTCTCTACCCTCACCGCTGCAGATTTCTTATTCATCATTTCTGCTTCTGTTTGAAACCGAACTTAAGTTGTGGGTTGGATAGTTCACTTTATTCTGAGCTTTGTTTTGTTCTCGGGGAGAAAGGAAAGGGTTTAACCAGTCTGCTGTTTTTCTCTAGTTTTAAGCAGTGGACCTACTGAAATAGTACTAGCCGAGTAGCTAGACCAGCCCAGAGCCGGAGTGAGCGTGTCTAGTATTTGCTTGTAGTGTTACTACAATCCTGATAGATTCTTGACAGGCGTACACACCACACGACTGCAGATAAGGAGCGTTTACGACTGGAGAGCAACTCTGTGCGATGGATGTCAAGTCTGCATGTTTCAGTCTGAGAGCTGAAACCCGTCAGTGAAATCACTTTGATGATGAGACTCTACGTTTAGAATGTTGAATGTCAGAGTCACAGAAACGTTCCTCTATTCAAGCATTTGATCACTGGACCAATAGTGCAGACTTTAGTTTTGGATTAAGTTTGGAACGAAAATGTTAAAGTCCCGTCTGTGTTGTTTCGCCTCCGTTGGTGCAGAAAACGGCACTAGTCATATCTTACTGTCTCCTCAGACACATGACAGCTGTTTCAGACTTCAATAGGCAGAGTTTATGAAACGCATGATGAATGTGACTTCCAACCATTCAAGCAGATTATTCCCAAGGATTCCCAAAGCAGATTTAAAAACAAACAGTTGCAGGTTGCATAGAAGCCATTAAGTCTGATGTAGTCTGGGATAACTGTAACGTTTTAACCTGATACAAAAGCTTTCTTTTTCATTTACAAACATCATATGGGGTTGAAATTCTTCTTGCGGAATTCTTTACTAGATCCTTTTAGCAGTTTACACTCAGTAGTGACGCCAAAAGACCTTTTTTTGCTTGTACTAATCATTTTAGTGTATTATTTATATATTCTAAACAGCCAAAACGCGTACAACAATACGTACATTTTTCTCATAACCCATTATTAACAAAAAACACATGACTGATTTAAATCTGTAATTCAACCAACACCGATGGGAGTAACCCTTATGTATCCATACAGTGTCTTAAGTGAATACATTCAACAAGTTTATTTAACCACAATGTCATTGATAAAATTTCAAATTTGAGAACAATAATACTATATATATTATTTGCTAAATAACAGGTGGCCAACGACAGTATTTGGACCTTAGTGTTGAAGGTTTTGATGGAGAATGTGAAAAAGTTAAGTAGTTAGGGACTACTTTGACTATTTTGATAAGGAGCCATTGTAAATGTAAAGGGGGCTGTAGGAAACACTGTAAATTGAGATTTATTTTGCATAAAGTAAAATAAATCTCTGAGTATTACCCCAAATTATGAATGCATATTTTTCTAACCCTCCCATTTTGGAGTATTCTTAGATGCTTGTTTTACAAATCTACTGCAGTCCTTGGTGTGCCAAGGAAGAAGTTGTATCCGGGTTAAGAGTTTTCCCAATTCCAGTATTGATTATATGCATTTCATGCAGCGTTCCGTGAGTAAATACAGAGCATTTTGTCTGGTGCAGCATTCTTATGTTAGTTTGTTATATTACTAAAAGTATAATTGTCAATTGTATATATTGTTGCATGGTGTGAACTTGCGTTAATGGAATGCAACATCACTGGATCTTGGTATTCCTCCTGCAGTACGTTTCACCAACAAACAGACATACAACTAATACACGCTCACTCTACTTTGGCACATATACGGTCTTTATTTGGTTCATTTTAAAAGCTGTAAATATGAAATCACTACTGCAGGTATATAAATTAATTATTTTATCATTGGACGTACCTGTAAAATGTTTTTTGTTGTTGTTTGGTAGATTAATCTGCAACTGCTGCTTTGCCTCGTATATCACATTCAAAAGGTAAGCGTTTGCATGATGTTAAGCCTAAATGTTAAGTATTTAAATGGTGTCACTGTCAAACATGAAATGTACATTTCTTTGAATTTTTACAATAAGTCAAATTTCATGTTTTAAATGTCCAATAAAATATGTATACTAAATAAAATAAAGTTTAATGGAATTTGATAAACAATAAGCTTGTTTCTTCCCAAACGACTTTATCTATAAAATGCATTAAATATATACCAATTATATACTTTGCGAAGTGTATACATTATACAGGCTACCCATGAAAATTGAATGAACGATGATCACTGAGCAGTAACAGATCACTAAAAACTCCAAAAAGGACACACCATTCCTCAATATAAAAAAGAATATAAACCAAACATAATTATATTTATCATTTGCTAAAACGACTACGGAATAAACCATGAGGAGAGGGATCCCCCCCAACATTATGTGCGTGTACACAGACATTTATTGTTGCACTATATAATCTAAACCTTATGTCCCTGTTCTGCTGTATAAGAAACAAAGCAACTACCCTTTGACATCAGCACCATCTAGTGTTTCTCCTGTGGAGACACACAGCTTCCCATGAGGAATCATTATGGAGTTATGATGACAAGTAATGAATCTATCATATACAGATAGTACCTTATATTTGAGGATTTGCAATAGGTAATATATATCTCCCTTTTCTGTGTTGTTGATTATCTCCTCCAATTAAAAAGTGTTCTACATGTATTATTTCTCTATAGTCAATAGTATCTGTAAAATAAATTCTAAAAGCAACAGTTGCCGGGACGCAAAGACGTGTGACATGTGGCCATGTGTATATAAATGAGTAAAGAAACAATAATTAGATAATATTGAGTTCATCCTGCTCACATTCATTGTGCTAATTTTGTAGGTCTGCTTCAGGGAAAGTGTCAACACTGACCCAGAGTCACCGTTGGTAAATAAATTACATTTCATTATGCAACCAGTGCACTGATATACTCTATGAAACCAAATGACTTCAATCTGGGGAAAATTATAGTCTTATAGTATTACAATGGCAAAATCCTACAACATATGGTAAATGAGTACAGCCTTACTCGACCAAGGAAGAAAGCTCATGAATAATATATGACCCCCCCCTCCTCCTCCCCACCACCACATGCACACACACAGACACATCCCTCACTTGCCTTTTCCTTCAGTATTCCCATGTCTTCCATCCTCTTTTCTCCATCTCTCTGTTTCCCTGATGGATTGTAGAAAAGGCAAATCTTTGCTCTGCCTGTTTGTAGACCGTCCCATTAATGCTGGCAGATCTCCAATACTACACTAAAATCCCAAATACAATAGTGTCATTAGGGGAGGAGCAGGCACACAACAACAAGGTACAGATCGATGTCGCTAAAATTCATTTTGTAGCTGTAACTCGAATACGGATTTACGGAAAAACCGGCAGGGACTCTTGACGGATGTTGATAGCACGCACTAAAAACACACATCTTGTTCATTCGGACCGTGATTGTTTGCACACGCCTCTTCCATTTAAAGCTGATTGTTGGTAAATTAAAGAAAATGGTCCTGGGATTGGCTTCGTCTGGCGTACACTGTGGAATAAATCATTAAAGCTCGACGGATGTAGAATAAAGAGAAGCAAACATTTACAGCTTTACTTTTAAATGTTCAGGATACATGTGGAAGATCAGATAGAGTTCTCCCCTCCCCCCCCTGCCTGTTTGGCTACACCACCTTAATTGGTGATGCCTAACAGGTGTGACCAGGTGCTCTTTAAATGGGAGCTTTTGCCCCACTAGAGCTAGAGGGGGGCTTGCTGTAGGTCTCCCACGGCATAGGCACAGCACTCGCCACGTGCGGATGGGTTTGAGCGGAATCTAGAGGTATGTCAGGGGTTTTCTGTTTCATGTTTTAATATGCTTTTTAGCAGTGAAATGTTTATTGGCGTTATTTACCTTCTTTCTTTTATACAGGAAATGATCAGGTGGTGCAACACTGAGCCTGGTCACTGCTGTTTTTGCCTTTGATTTAAAATAGATTATGGTTACCCGGTTTATATAGTATCTTTGATTATGAATTGCGAATTTGTTTTCTTTCTGGGTTAGTTTTCTTTGTTTTGTCCTACATGAACAACCATTACTGCGCCCTATACTGGGGGTCCCTTTAATGCCAGTGCAGGTGGGCATATAGTAGGCCTACAGGGGGTGGCTCACGAGGTGGAAGGCCCTTTCGGTTTATTTTGTTTGTTTGCTGTGTTTTAATTCCTTTTGATTTGCTGTGTTTTCTTCCCTTTGACCTGGTGGTGGCCCCCTTGTCCCCTTTCACTCCCCCGCCCCGGTGGGCCTCAAGTAGTCACCTTATACTGGTAGGGTACCCCAGTATAGTAATCTTTTTTAAAGCATAGATTATATCTTGCCATAAAACCGACCAATGTTTCTGGATTGATTATTCCTTTTCTTTTAAATATTAAACCTACTTGTAAATAAAAAAAACATTGTTACAAAACTGGAACTTCACCTCTCTGCTCCCCTTTCTTTTTCATTACAACTGATATACTTTGGGTGAGAGCCCCAAAGTGACGTTGTCACCCTTGTGACCAGGCGAACGGCCGCCCCGGTTACAAATTGGCGTTGCTGGCAGGACTCTTTTTATTTTTTATTTTATTATTTTTTTTTAGAGCAGAGACGTGTCCTTCTAGTTCACTTTTCTGACAGTTGCTTTATGTAGGACACCCCCATGTGTATATTTTTCGGATAGCTTACTATTTATTTCTTTTTGGGCAAAAACAGCAGTTGGCCAAAGGTTCTTCTTAAAGAGGAAGAGGAACCTGTATCCCTGTTGGCTCCCAGGTGCCAAAACCACCCAAGTCTATAGAAATGGAGGAAGGCCAGCTGGACTTACGGGACTTGGTGATTCAACTCCGGGCTCAAAATGAACAACTTTCACAAGAACTTTCAGCAACGCAAGCACGTCCAGCAAGCTTGACTCCTGGCTCTTCTGAACTCCCTGGCCCCTCTGGATCTGCTGGTCTCCCAGGGGCAGCGCCTGAACGCCTACTCTACATCCCCAGAGAAAGGAAGTGCCCCATGTTTAGGGGGAATGTGGGTATAGGAGTGGTAGAATGGGTCGAAGAGGTCTGTGCTAGCATGCGGGCCAGGCATTTAGCTCGCATAGATCAGGCCTATTTCATTTACGATCATTTGGAGGGGTCTGCCAAAGATGAGATCAAGTATAGGCCCCAGCAAGATCGTGAGGATCCAGAGAAGGTTTTGACTATACTGCAGGAAGTGTATGGATGTTCACTGTCTTATGTTGCTTTACAGAAGGATTTCTTCTCCAGAAAACAGCTAGAGGGTGAGTCGTTGCAGGACTACTCTCATGCTTTATTTGAGCTTATGGAAAAAATCATGAGGAATGCTCCTCAGGCTATACCTAACTCTGCCATTCTATTGAGAGATCAGTTTGTGGAACATGTTAATGATTCAGATCTCCGCAGAGCTTTAAAACAGGTTGTACGTGCTAAGCCATTAGTTACCCTCTTGGATGTGCGAGGGGAGGCAGTCAGATGGGAGAGGGAAGGTAGACAGCTGGAAAGTAGGCCCCGCAGTTTTTCCGTCCCCTCCATCTGTGCTACCCACCTTTCAAGGGTGTCTGAGCAGACGAGTACCTCATCTCAAAGTGAAATGGCGGAGATAAAAGAGATGCTTAAAGCACAACAAGAACAAATTAACCAGCTTTCCACCCACCTCTTGCAATTACAGAACCCCTCCAAATGGTCTCGGCCTTCGAATACAGGCCCTGTTCTCTGTAGACGCTGCCAGCAGCCAGGGCATTTTGCTCGTAATTGCGATAATGCAAGGGTCCCTTTTCAGCAACAGCGCCCCCAGGCGCATCCTATGCAAAGGGCAACTGCTCAAAATCAGCAGTCGGAAAACTAATGCCCTCTGTTTTGCAGAACCACGATTCAGAAGGGGCCATTACAGGTTCATGTTATCCAGTGGATGAACAGTGTCTCTCTCAACTTGTTAGTCCTTGTCCACATGTTGCAGTGGTCCTTGGTGGGGTTGAGGTAGACTGTCTACTGGATACGGGGTCAATGGTCTCCACAATTAAGGAGTCCTTTTTCCACCAGCATTTTGACAACTCTCCCCAGGCATGCCAGTGGCTACAACTTACAGCAGCTAATGGACTTAGCATTCCATATGTGGGGTATGTAGAGCTCGATGTTTCTGTAATGGGTACAGTTATTCCCAAAAGGGGGATTCTAGTGGTTAAGGATCCTCCTGGTTCTTTGCCCGAATCTGACGTTCCTGGTGTCTTAGGCATGAATGTATTACGTGAATGTTATGCAGAGTTGTTCGGGCAACATGCCTCACCCCTTTTTGATGTCTCACTTGTGAAAGAGGCCCCTGAGGCATGGAAGAAAGCTTTCCAAAAGTGTCACGAGAGCCGGGCCAGACCTGCAACAGGTGCCAGTGGAGTTGCTAGGGTGAGGGGGAAACATCCAGTCTACATACCCGGGGGGACAGTTAAATTGGTGGCCGCGACCTGTCCGCAGAGGTGTCTTCCACCTTCCCAGGCTTTGTTTGAACCTTTTGCCAACCAAGAAGCTCTTCCTGGTGGTTTGTTAGTATCTCTTGCGATGGTCACAGTGCATCATGGTACTGCTTACATCCCAGTTGTGAATGTTGGTGACACTGATGTTAAACTTTACCCCCGCTGTGCCCTAGGGATGCTAAACCAGGCCCAGATAGTGAGTTTACCTACAGGCATCAACGAGGTTCCCAGGAAGCCAGCAGGAATGGGTACCCTGGCGACCATGAGTTCTCAGACGGGACAGGTGAAAAACATCTCTGATACACTAGCTTCTCTTGATCTTAGCAATGTTCCAGAGACGGAGCAGGCCGGGATACGGTCCATGTTTGAGAAACATCATGCTGTTTTTTCGGCATTTGAAGGGGATCTGGGATGTACTAACCTTATAGAGCATGAAATCCCATTGCTAGATGATGTGCCTGTGCGACAGAGGTTTAGGAGAATCCCCCCCTCAGATTACGATTCTGTTAAAAATCATATCAACCAGCTCTTAGAGACCCAGATAATCCGAGAAAGTTGCAGTCCATACGCGTCCCCAATAGTCCTCGTCAAAAAGAAGGATGGAAGCCTACGGATGTGTGTGGATTATCGTCAACTCAACAGCAAGACACGCAGGGATGCCTTTCCTTTACCTCGGATAGAGGAGTCCCTCGATGCCCTGGCAGGAGCACGTTGGTTCTCAACTATGGATTTGGCAAGCGGCTATAACCAGGTACCGGTCGCAAAGAAAGATAGGGCAAAAACAGCCTTTTGTACACCTTTCGGCTTGTTTGAGTTTAACCGCATGCCCTTCGGCCTCTGTAATGCGCCTGGTACATTTCAAAGGTTAATGGAACGGATCTTTGGTGCACAGCATTTTCAGACACTGTTACTATACCTGGATGACGTGATTGTCTTCTCTTCCACAGTAGATGAGCACTTAAAGCGCCTCGATGCCGTGCTGTCTCGCTTGCAACAGGAGAAACTGAAAGTAAAGTTCGAGAAATGCTGCTTCTTTCGCACGGAGGTAAACTATCTTGGTCATGTGATTACCGAAGATGGCGTGGCCACAGACCCAGGAAAATTATCAGCTGTGGCAAATTGGCCGAGACCAACAAATGCAACGGAGTTAAGGTCATTTTTAGGTTTTTGTAGCTACTATCGACGTTTTGTCGAGGGTTTTGCAAAAATCGCAGCCCCCCTACATCGCCTTGTAGCCAACATGATAGACGCTCGCACAAAAACATCTCGGAAGATAATTGGGGAGCTTTGGACTGAACAATGTGAGAAGAGCTTCCAGGACCTTAAATCCAGATTAATTAGTGCCCCTGTGTTGGCGTATGCTGATTTTTCTCTGCCTTTCATTCTAGAGGTGGACGCTAGCCTCAGTGGATTAGGGGCAGTGCTTTCTCAGGAGCAGGATGGAAAAGTGAGGCCGGTAGCATATGCCAGCAGAACCCTGACGCCAGCAGAGTGAAACATGCCCAATTACAGCTCCATGGGGCTTGAGTTTTTGGGCCTAAAATGGGCAATGGCTGAAAAATTTCGGGACTATTTGTTAGGTCAAAAATGTGTTGTATGGACTGATAACAACCCACTTAGCCATTTGAGCACTGCAAAGCTGGGGGCAACAGAACAGCGGTGGGCGGCTCAACTAGCAGCTTTTGACTTCTCCATTAGGTATCGCTCGGGTCGCTCTAATGTTAATGCTGACTCCCTTTCCAGGCAGCCTCACCATGGCAATACACCGCCAGATCTGGGGACATTCCTTCCAGGAACCGCCCTCCCAGAATTCCTGATGAACAAGGTTGACCCTTCAGTACAGGTAACCCAGATGTCAGTGTTTGCCCTTCCGTCTCACACCCCAGATTACCTTGCCACCCTCCAGCATGCAGATCCAGTGTTGAGAAGCTTCCTTCAGTTTTGGCGCTGCAAACACCCCCCAGACAAGAAGGAACGCCAGGCTCTTTCGAAACCAGTAAAGGAACTGGTGCGACAGTGGAATAGGATGGTGGAGAGAGATGGGCTCCTATATCGTCGCATTCACCGTCCGGATGGTGGAGAAGAAATTCATCAGCTGCTGCTGCCAGCCTCCCTGCGGGAGGAGGTGCTTCAACAACTGCATCAGGGTCATGGACATCAAGGAGTGGAGAGAACTACTAATCTGGTAAGGCAGCGGTGCTACTGGCCAGGTCTGTATAAGGATGTCAAGGACTGGTGTCAAAAATGTGAACGATGCACCCTGGCCAAACCCGTATACCCTGCTGTGAGAACACCCATGGGCCATCTGGTAGCTTCCCGACCGAATCAAATTTTAGCCATTGACTTTTCTCTGCTGGAACGTGCTCGCGATGGAAGAGAACAAGTTCTCATTATGACCGATGTCTTCTCCAAATTCGCTCAAGCTGTCCCGACCCGTGATCAAAGGGCCTCCACTGTGGCAGGGGTACTGGTCCGGGAATGGTTTTATAGGTTTGGGGTGCCAGCCCGAATACATTCGGATCAAGGCCGGAACTTTGAGAGCTTGTTAATCCAGCAGCTGTGCAGTTTCTATGGCATAAAAAAAACACGCACCACGCCATACCACCCCCAGGAGAATGGCCAATGTGAGAGGTTTAATAGGACCTTACATGGCCTATTACAGGCCCTTCCACCTGTCAAGAAGCCAGATTGGCCCAGCTACCTCCCACATGTTACCTTCTCCTACAACACAACCACCCATCAAACCACTGGTGAGTCACCATACCTTCTAAGGTTTGGCCAAGAACCCCAACTTCCTGTTGATTTTCTCCTTGGCAAGATTCAGGAACCAATTGGAGGTACTATCGGTGATTGGTTGCAAGAACACCAAATGCGCCTCCAGACTGCCTTTGATGGGGCCAAGGAAAGGATCCAAGCAGCAGCTCGCCTAAGGAAGGAACGACATGACCAGCATGTGGCTGGTGGCAACCTGACAGAGGGTGAAATGGTCTACTTGAAAGACAACAGTGCTCGAGGCAGAGTGAAGATCCAGGACATTTGGGGTCCCCGGAGGTACAAAGTTGTCAAGACCCCTTCTGATGGTGGAGCAGTGTATTCTATCGCACCCCTGGATGACGCAGGAAAAATCAAGCATGTCCATAGAACTCTCCTGCGACCAATCCCACTAACCACCCCTATAAGTGAGCCAGACTCTGGGGAGCAAGGGAGATCACCTACCAATGAAGGAGATTGCGAACCGAATGGTGAATGGTGGATTGTCCCCCAACCAGTGACAGCTACGCTAGAGCCCTTGGTTTCCTGCCCTCAACCACCTGCACCAGCCGAATCTATTGCTGGCACCATATCCCCAGTGGATGTGGGTAATGATGACCCTATGGAAGGACCCAGTACAGTGCCTCTTCGTCGAAGCCAGCGTGAGACAGCAGGGAGACACCCAAACCCCCATAATCTCCCTGTGCCCGCATGGAGAAGCGGGAGAGAGGCTGCAACTTCTCGGGTAACTGGGTCGGGTAATATGCTCTCTGCCACTCCTAGGCTGTGGAAATAGTTTTCCTTAAAACCGTGTTTTATATTTTTGTTTGCTTGTTGCTTGTTTTTTATTATCGGCGGGTCGCCGACAGAAAATGGGGGGTAGATTGTGATGGGTAGAGTTCTCCCCTCCCCCCCCCCTGCCTGTTTGGCTACACCACCTTAATTGGTGATGCCTAACAGGTGTGACCAGGTGCTCTTTAAATGGGAGCTTTTGCCCCACTAGAGCTAGAGGGGGGCTTGCTGTAGGTCTCCCACGGCATAGGCACAGCACTCGCCACGTGCGGATGGGTTTGAGCGGAATCTAGAGGTATGTCAGGGGTTTTCTGTTTCATGTTTTAATATGCTTTTTAGCAGTGAAATGTTTATTGGCGTTATTTACCTTCTTTCTTTTATACAGGAAATGATCAGGTGGTGCAACACTGAGCCTGGTCACTGCTGTTTTTGCCTTTGATTTAAAATAGATTATGGTTACCCGGTTTATATAGTATCTTTGATTATGAATTGCGAATTTGTTTTCTTTCTGGGTTAGTGTCTTTGTTTTGTCCTACATGAACAACCATTACTGCGCCCTATACTGGGGGTCCCTTTAATGCCAGTGCAGGTGGGCATATAGTAGGCCTACAGGGGGTGGCTCACGAGGTGGAAGGCCCTTTCGGTTTATTTTGTTTGTTTGCTGTGTTTTAATTCCTTTTGATTTGCTGTGTTTTCTTCCCTTTGACCTGGTGGTGGCCCCCTTGTCCCCTTTCACTCCCCCGCCCCGGTGGGCCTCAAGTAGTCACCTTATACTGGTAGGGTACCCCAGTATAGTAGTCTTTTTTAAAGCATAGATTATATCTTGCCATAAAACCGACCAATGTTTCTGGATTGATTATTCCTTTTCTTTTAAATATTAAACCTACTTGTAAATAAAAAAAACATTGTTACAAAACTGGAACTTCACCTCTCTGCTCCCCTTTCTTTTTCATTACAACTGATATACTTTGGGTGAGAGCCCCAAAGTGACGTTGTCACCCTTGTGACCAGGCGAACGGCCGCCCCGGTTACATATGCATGATAATAATATGATGTTTTTTTAGGATGAGGATGTGTTTGCATGTATTTGTGCTTTTGTGTTAATGTGTGTTGAAATTTCTTGCAAACAAAGGTCTGACCCGGAGGCACCCGGGGGGGCGTTGTGGATCATTGTCAGGAGAAAGGATCGGCCCGAGTGGTGGCAGGAGAACAGACAGAGTCCTCTTCACCCAGTATATGTTCTACCCCGCAAGAGCTTCTGCCCCTTTCATTTAAACATTAAGCTCCTCCTGTAGAAGAACCAAAGTCGGTCAATATTTAAGAAGAAAAATATTTTTAAATAACCATGATAAGACTACCTGCGATGGCTGGCGACCAGTCCAGGATGTACCCTGTCTATCGCCCGAAGTTGGCTCGGATGGACTCCAGCCCCCCCGCGACCCTGTGTGCAGGATAAGCGGTTTGACGATGGATGGATGGATGGATGATAAGACTATTCCCCAGAACAATGCAATCCACCCTGTGTCAGTCGTTCATATTGGTACAGTCTGTGTTCACACCCATTCACACCGAACCTGGTTGAATATGTAATACGTAATTTATAGATTAAATTAGATTCAACTTTATTGTCATTGCACAGGGTACAAGTACTGAGGCAACGAAATGTAGTTTAACATCCAACCCGAAGTGCAAAATAGCAAAAAGTGCAGAGTATGTGCATATGTAAAGTGTAATAAGTGAATAAATAGATATGTACAGTAAGAGATAGTTTTGCAATATGAACAGTAAGAAATGGATATACAATAACAATAACAGTGCAAATGTTCAGTGGCTGGAGGAGGGTGTGGCAGTCAAGCCAGGGTGGAGGGGGAAGTACAGTCACTGAGGGAGATGTGTGTGGGGGGGGGGGGAGAGTTCAGTAGAGTGACAGCCGCAGGGATGAAGCTGTTCCTGAACCTGCTGGTCCGGGAACAGAGCACCCTGTAGCGCCTCCCAGAGGGGAGGAGGGCAAACAGTCTGGCTGGGTTGAGAGCTGTCCTTTTCGATGCTGCGTGCCCTCCGCAGACATCTCTTGCTCTGAACAGCCTCAATGGTGGGGAGTGAGGAACCGGTGATGCGTTGCGCAGTTTTCACCACCCTCTGCAGTGATTTACGGTCCGCGACAGAGCAGCTGCCATACCATACTGAGATGCAGTTTGTAAGGATGCTCTCTATGGTACAGCGGTAGAAATTCTCTAGAATCTGAGGAGACAGATGGGCCTTCTTCAGTCTCTTCAGGAAGAAGAGACGCTGGTGTGCTTTCTTTTCCAGGGATGAGGTGTTGAGGGTCCAAGAGAGGTTCTTAGAGATGTGGACACTAAGGAACTTGAAGCTGGCGACACGCTCAACCTACGTCCCGTTGATATGGATGGGGATGTGTGTGCCAGTTTTCTTCCGGACGTCCACAATTATTTCTTTGGTCTTCTTGGTGTTGAGAGCCAGGTTGTTGTTGGCGCACCATACCGCCAGGTGCTGGACCTCCTCTCTGTAGGCCGACTCATCGGTGTCACTGATGAGGCCAATCACCGTTGTGTCGTCTGCAAACTTGACAATGGTATTAGAACCGTGTGCAGGTGTGCAGTCGTAGGTGAAGAGGGAGTAGAGGAGAGGAATTAGCACACAGCCCTGTGGCACGCCGGTGTTCAGGATGAGGGTTGAGGAGGTGTGGTTCTCTACCCTAACAGACTGGGGTCTGTTGGATAGGAAGTCCAGTATCCAGTTACAGAGGGAAGTGTTGATACCCAGTGACTGAGTTTTGTGATTAGTTTGGAGGGGATGACAGTGTTGAAAGCTGAACTGAAGTCCATGAACAGCATCCTCACATAGCTGTTGTTATTGTCCAGGTGAGAAAGGGCGGAGTGTAATGCCGTGGAGATGGCATCCTCCGTACTTCTGTTCTTGCGGTAGGCGAATTGGAAGGGGTCCAGTGTGGGTGGTAAGCAGGTTTTGGGGTGAGCCAGGACCAGCCTGTCAAAGCATTTCATGATGGTTGGAGTGAGTGCAACTGGGCGGAAGTCATTTAGGCTCAGAACAGGCCCCGAGCACGCGTCCGGGGGACGCCATCAGGGCCAGTAGCCTTATCTTATATAAGATTTAACAGTAATGGAAGTAGTATTAGAAGTAGTAATAGCGGTGGTAGCAGTAGAATAAAAAGCAACAGCCGTTCTTTTTCATTTTCAGGTGTAGTTTGGTTGGGTTTAGCCAAAGAGCTACCTGGTTTTATGGGAAATAAACCCAGCTTACTGTCGGCTACGAGGCGTGCCAGTTTGGTTGCTACAGACAGCCGGGTGCTTCTCTCTGCCGCGCTGTATGCGCCCAGTTGTAAACAGCCACAATGCCTTTTCCACTCAGATGACAGTATTATTGCAGGCTTCTGACACCTGAGCGTAACAAGCATCTGCTACAAACTGCCCTGTATCGGTGTGCACTGTGACAACAAACACACTGTTACAGCCAAGAGCGTTCTTTCTCACTGCCTCACTTCAATCAGTCATCATTTTTTAGAGACTTAAAGTTGAAAATAACCTTTTTTCATTTTTTCCTATCCCCATTTTACTTGGTTTCTCTTTTAATCATTTGCCTTTCAAACACTCAAAGGCTTCTTCCTTCCTTCCTTCCCTCTATAATTTTGCCAAACCCGGCCTGAAATTTGACCGAATCCTTTCAAAAGAAATAACCAATTATTTCCATGATTGGGCCTCCGATTTCTGAATAGCCTTGGCACATTGGCACATTGGCACATTGTACACCAGGCGCCCATGCAGCATTCATCTTTTCCACTGGGTAGACCAGACTGTGTCAGCTACTCAAACTAAGAGGAAAACAAGAAAAAAAAAAGCAGCACTAGCAAAACATAAACTGCCCTAATTGTACAAACAAGTTTAGTAAGGTCATGGACACGACAATGTTGCAACTGGCAAAAACCTGAAGAAAAGAAACACCATGAGAAAGGAGGAAGCGGGCAGAGGAGTGAAACGGTAAGCTGTGCCAAAAGCGCTCTCAAGTTAAGCGTTGCGAGTGGTAGACGGAAGTATGAAAACATGAAAATTTGGACGTAGTGAGCTTTCAGACCTTGACACACACTTTGTTCTCTCCTTGCAGAGACAGGGAAGTGACTCGGGGACGAGGCCCCCGGTCCAAGAGAAGGGACACACTATTGCAGCCCCCTGGTTGCCTCTCTCTTTGTGTGTCAGTGAAGAGTTGATTGTTCCAGAGAAATAGACCCCCAATGCCGAGGGTTAAAGGGATAGATCTTAGCCTTAATAGACACATGCCTTTAGGAACATAAACGGCTGGTTCCATAAGATTTACGTCTTATGTTTCCACTTTTTGAAGTGATTTTGATGGATTTATTTAGATAAATATTTCATTATTGGTGATGCTTTTAACTTCTGTTATGTTGCTACAGTCTCTCTGATCTCCCCTCTGTCAGTAGTGGTGTTTTCATCTTTTACTTCATTTCTAGATGTCTTGAAAAACACTTGGCTCCCTGTTTTAGAGCTGCATGTTAATGTGCGTATGCTCTGGGTTATTAGTTTTATTGTATTATGTGTTATCAGTGGGAACGGCAAACTGTGTCGTGCATGTTAGTGTAAGTGTGATGTTTTTTCGACAAGCCTCCCTTTCCCATTGGCCCGGGTTTTATCCCGGTAGGTGTGGTCTGGATGAACGAGCCTGCATCCGTTGTTAAATCGTGCAGTTTAATATTTAAAAAGTAAAGAGACCTAGTGGTGTGAGATTGAATGGGCATTGTGAATGTCCTTTAAATTAAAGTGCACTTCTACAATGCAATGCGTTTCCTTCTTCTTAAATTGGCTGTAGGAGGAGGTATTGACAGTCAGAGCAAAGGAATTAAATGAAAAGTGTCGTCGTCTGTCTAACTCGGCGTCTTGGATTGAACTCCAGCTGATGTTTTGGACAAAGAGAAGCTCTAAATCGAGCAGTTAACGATCGACATTTTGCTTGATTAGGGGAGAGCCGGGGAGACGCGAGCGCGTCCTCTCGCCATGTCCATCGGCACCGCGCGCTCCTCGCCGAGTGCGTAAACTGCTGTGGAGGGTCCCCGCGTTATGAGACGACATGGCATGGTCTGACCGACGGATTCAGACTTTGCTGGCCATCGTGGGCGCCTTCGCCGCCTTCAGTCTCATGACTATCGCCATTGGCACCGACTACTGGCTTTACTCCCGTGCGCACATCTGCAACGCCACCAATGCGACCTCGGACGACTCCCAGATGCAAACCAAAAAAGTCAGAGGCGACCTGACGCACTCCGGGCTGTGGAGGATCTGCTGCATCGAAGGTAAAACATAGTCTAATGACTTAGTAACTGTCATTCTATGAGATTGCCTTGCTTTTGTGTTGTGCTGATTGGCAATGTGCTGATTGTCCAATGATGATGTGTTTGACCTGCCAAAAGGTGAATCATCATTACCAGTAGCCTATTTTGTTTTTGAGCTATTGTTCAATTTGTTGAGTAGCTTAAAAAAGTTACGTGTGCATGATGTTAAATAGGGAGGGGAAGGGCTGCTTGTTGCGCGCAAAGGCGTCTGTGCCTTTGCGCGCAAATGATGTTGGAAGTCGTCATTATGAGTTCTAGGTCTACTGTTTTTTTAGTCTTACCTTTTGTTAGACATTTTGCAAGAAATGTCGCTTGCCAGTAACAATGTAAGGATTTGTCCTAATTGTCTCAGCAACTTGATATGGTTGCTTGGCAACTAGTTTCATAAAAACCGATGGTGAAATGAAACGGAATTGTTTCACGAAATCCTGGCAACATTTTCTCAGCTTCGAAACAACAGACCCAACACGCGCTGGGTGGTTTGGGGCTGGTTTTCCTGTTGAGCAACTAGTTGTTGTTTGGTCACGTGTGCGCACCATTGCACGCGACTGCTTTATTGGAGAGAAGCCAGATCAATGACTATCAATCATTTGATCCGTGAACATCTATTCAGACTCCTCTCCTCAGCTCCAGCTTAATGAGTCACTTTTCCACTGCTGCTGGTTCAAACCTCCAATCGGAATGTTTGTTCTTCTTCTCTTAACTGGCAACCGAGATAAATTACTTGGTTAAATAAAAAATGAAAATTTTATTGGAAGCAATTTGTCACACTCCTTGTCTGCGCGATGGTTCTACTCCACCTGGAGATTTACAATTGATGGAAGAAGGTGTTTGCTGTTCTTAAACATCATCATATCAACATATTTCCCACCTTTTTATTCTAACCAGCTCACATTCCTGGATGAATTTTACAGACTTATTTCTCTTGCCCTCCCATCTATCGCACACACACACACACACACACACACACACATTCTATTCACTGTTGTCAAATCACATTGAGCAGGCCTCTGGTGATGACACATGTGTAGCCACTAATGCTGGATGAGCCTAATGAATTTCCAGGACATTGGCTGTTTAATGACATCCAATCAGATAATTACCTTTAAAACGTGGGTTCTATATATTCTATCAGGTTAATGACAAAATGTTCCTTTTGTACATTTTCTGGTTGTGTTTGATTTTTTCCCTGTCTAAGGGGACAGAGGCTTCATTCACCACAAATTTCGCTGACCATTTTCTAGAAAATCTCTTCCCGGAACAAAGAACAAGATCAGATGGAACCAGTTTGAATTAGGTCAAACGAGCGGGATAAATAATGGGGAGGCCCCGGGAACACTCGGCTAACCTTGTAGAAGAGATGACATGAGTGTCCCTCTTACGTGCCAAACAGATGTCTGTATGAGTGGTGTGTCTTGTTGTACAAGGAGGAGGTTCACTGAAGGCGAGCGATGGTGTCAAATGATCTTTTAAAGGAAACAACGGGACGTCTTGTTCTGAAGTCGCTGATGCTGAAATATAACAAGAACTCTCACTTAAGCCATTTAACCCTGATCGCTGAACACGCTGAGGAACTAGAAGACTTGATGTGTTTTATATATGCTGCGCACCACCATCTTTTCTTTCCTAATGTGATTACTTTGGATTCATGTGTCAGGAAGGCTGCTTTCTGCTTTTCTTGGCTGTGTGTGTGTTTCTGTGGGGTATCCATGTTTGTGTATGCATGTGTGTGTGTGTTAGTCTGATGTCAAAGGGAGGAAGGGAGGAAATGGGGGGGTTGGAGGGAGTGGTTGCCATGGTGAAGCTATGCTGAGTAATAAAAGATGGGCTCCGTTGTAGCAGACAGATGGCCTCTGGGGAGTTACCTCCCCTACTGAGCTCGGTCTCTTCCGCTCTCCTTTTCTCACCCTCATCCCTCCGACTATTAACACACCTGCCTTCTGTCTATTTTTTATAAATAACATTCATTGACTTTGACATTTTAACTTCATCATTAATTCTACATAATAGCCTTTTTTTAATCCTGCACCTGTCGCTGCTCTTCCCCAGACGTATGTAAGCCACAATCAGGAGAACACATACAATTACGCCGAAAAACACTGCTCTTATAGATATAAAATACACATCCAGTATGACGATTATATTACTGAGTGATTGCGTTTCTGTGTCGGTCAAAAGAAAGCGCTGTAAATGACGGATCAAAAGGAAGCTGCGAAAGAGATGAAGTGGAAAACATTTTGGAACGCGGCTGCGATAGAGGAGGCATGAGAGAGGGATGAAGATGATCGTTTAGAGATGAGTTTAAAGATGCGACAGAATGGAGTTGGTGAAGATCGGCTGGGCTGTTGTTTCAGACATTAACCGGGTACATTTAGTAGACCAACGTGACATTGAAAAGGTTTTGGTGGATTGAAGTCATTTAAACATCCACCGTTCAACATGGCTCATCCAAGCATCCTTATGGCTCAACAATTGGGGCAAAAGCATGACGCAAATAATTTCCACCATTTCTCCAATGTTTTATTCTCTTAAAAGCGGAGAGAAGATGTTCTCGATGAAGCGACTGGGTCTTTGAATACAGGGTTCCCGAGGGCTTAAGAACGTAACAACTGCACGCCGATTCCGTGGATGGTCATCATGTAGTTTCCTTTGGACCATCTATCTTCATTGGAGAATCTCATGTTGTGCGCTGTTACGAGGCACAGTATTTCCCTTAAACTGTTAGGATTTCATCCCTGCAGAAGCTGTTACTTCCATCAGTCCCAATCACACTCTGGATGCTTTTTGCTTCTCCACAGGGATCAACAAAGGAAGCTGTTTTTGGATCAATCATTTTCCAGGTGATAACGACTACGACACAGACAGCGCTGAGTACATCTTACGTAAGTCATTGAAACCTCCTCAATCTTCAAACACTTGAACCGTTAATCCTCCGTCCCTTTTCTTGGAGTGGTGATGGAGGCGTCGCGTGGATACTTAATATGTGATGACGCGTCTCCTCCCATAGAGGCTCGATGTCATGACAGTGACTGGAGCTTCAGAGATGATGGAGCGTCCTGATGAGTGAAACGTTTGAGATTTCGGATCAGCTTAACTCTGCATATCACATTTGGCTTCCAGTTTGGTGCCCTGAGCCCAAAGCAACTGTTTCCATTTTTGCAAATGTCTGCAATGGTTCATTTCAACACACCCATGGATTCATAGAAAGGCCGGAACGTCTTCCTATCGGGCTGCAGCATCTATGTAAACATTCATCCGTTGCATGGCTTTCCGCTCTTTTGTCACTCTGTGTTTCCATGTAAACACTTATGGCAGCGTTACTACAACAGAGGGCCTTCTGGTGTTATTTGTAGGAAAGCTTAAGCTCATCAGAAATGCAATGCAACATCACTTTGCATGCAAATATTGCCATGAATCATAATGAAATATCTGCTGTGTAAAATAAATTGATGCGCTTTGTTCCCCTCGAGGGTTTATGCCATCCAAAAAAAAACACAATAACTACATTCTATATTTTCTAATCTATGTGGAAGAGTTGTTCTTATGAACATTTGAATTAAAGGTGTCCAGTGGATTTTCCCAGCAAACATTCAAAAGTCCTGTTTACATTAAGTATTACTCATCTCACCTTTTAGATCCTGCATAGTTTACATCCATGGTTATTGGCCTGCAACCTTTTCAGTATTTTCTAGCACATTGTTACATTTATTGGTAGGTTTTTACCACCTGTTGATCGGTGGAATAAAGTGACACCGCTGGAACTAATGTTTCTTTCAGGACAAATTGACCTTCACCACACGATTTCTACTAAAACCTAATCAGTTTCTCCTTTCGAAGTATTTCCCTCGAGGTGTTTCTGAACTATCTCATAAAATAGCTGCTGCCTGGTGCTATTAGAGCTCCCAAAACCCTCAGGGACCCTTTAATACGACATTATTCAACCTAGCCTGATCAGTATTTATGTACTAACAATGGATTAAAGCAGTGTTTTTCAACCTTTTTTGCATCAAGACACACTTAAAGACACAGAAAAAATCTCACGGCACAGCAACAACCGGAAATGATATGAAAATCAATCCCAAACATAGTTTCAGCATGAGCATAATATACTGTGTTCTATTTGTTGTGTTTTATTAAACCTAATGCCAAGATGGCACAGGCTTTATGCCCAGGTATCTCTTATGCCTAGTTTATGCTTCTGCGTTTTCCCTTGCGTCGCTTTTCACACCTCCTTGCGTTGAATTGCTCTGCAACACACGCAAGACTTTTAGAAGCATGAATAGAAACGAGTGTGTCGACGCAACGACGCAGACGCAAACGCAGAAGCATGCGCCGGCCTTAAATCTCACTTTTTTAAATTGTCGCCTCAGCAAATCTGCCTATTAATTACGCTGCTTAGCGCCACCCACAGGCAGAGGGGAGTATTGAGCCTTCATACCACCAACAGCGCGACGACACACACACACACACACACACACAAGTTGGCTCTTTTTTTTTCACCAACGAAGTGACAGTATGTAAAAAATGATTTTTTTTTCACGGCACACCTGACAGCCTCTCTTGCCGCGGCACACTGGTTGAAAAAGACTGGATTAAATGACTGTGTAAAATGTGAGTGGTGTTTTTCATACAATTATTCATTCCCCTCAGCTCGGCAGAGCATGTTAATATCTTTGAGCTCTTCTTTGGGGGTGGGGGGCAACTTTGCTGTTCTGGTTCACTCTCAACACACTTGCCTCCCTCTGGCGTCAGTTTCACCAGGGCCACAGAAATATCGCCATACTAGTAGTATTGCAATACTGGTACTTCTACTGAGCTTTTACCGTACCTCATTGGTACCATTGTTATGGTAATTGAATTACATGCCAGTCATCTTCATATTCATATGTGTATCTTCATTTGACATGCCAACAGAAAGTGTCTCTCTGTCTCGTATGAACAGGTGTAGTGCGAGCGTCAAGCCTATTTCCGATTCTCAGCACCGTTCTGCTGATGTTGGGTGGCCTGTGTGTCGGAGTTGGACGCGTCTACAACAACAAAAACAACATCCTTCTCACCTCTGGCATCCTGTTTGTGGCTGCAGGTAGCACGAGACTGACAGCGCGCTTTAGATGAACAAACACATAGATATTGTGCACAAGGGGAAGGAGGGAGAAGGACATAAGAGAAGACAGGACTTTGTCTTGTTGTTCTTCTTATAAATGTACCTTAACTATTCCTGCATATCAATTCTTTGAAAAGAAGAAGTTGTTGGAAGGTGGAAATCTACAGAAAAGGTTTATGAATGAGGAGCTTCGTCATGTGATGAAAGCACAGGTGTAGACAGTCAACAGATACTGAATCATTCTCTCCATGAACACGATGCCGTAACCTTTAGGGCGCATCGTCCATCGGCACGTTATAGTTTCTTCTCTTCACCTCTCGCCATCTCGTCTTACCTCCCCTCTTCTATTTAGGCCTGAGCAACATCATCGGCATCATCGTCTACATCTCCAGCAACGCCGGGGATCCCAGCGACAAGAAAGACGAGGACAAGAAGAACCACTACAACTACGGCTGGTCCTTCTACTTTGGCGCCCTCTCCTTCATCGTGGCGGAATCAGTGGGCGTCCTCGCTGTCAACATATTCATCGAGAAAAACAAAGACACGCACTTCCGAGCCCGACGTGACTTTGTCAAAACCACCTCGTCCTCCTCACCGTACTCTCGCATCCCGAGTTACCGCTACCGGCGGAGGCGCTCGCGCTCCAGTTCGAGGTCGAGTGACCCGTCCCGCGACCCCTCCCCCGCCGGGATGGGGATTGCCGGAGGGGGCGGGGCAGGTGGCTTGAGGATGGGTTTGCCGATGGGGGATATGTCTCTGTACGCTCTTACCGGGGACCCTTTGAGGTGCGCGAGTGCAAGCGCAGGGCCGTACAGCCCAGAGAGGGACTCTGGGTTTTTACAAGTCCACAACTGCTTCGAGAAAGATCTGAAAGACGCAGTGAACAGGAGGACCACACCGGTATGAGGTCAGGGCGGACATTGCTGTGTGAAACCATACGTTAGACATCGCCTCTCTGGTGCTGAAAGGTCAGAGCTCCAAATAGTCCTTTGTTGGGTATTTCTTGGAAAGGAAAATGCAGATCTACGAGGAAATGTGGGATTAATAATAACATTTTACAATGTGAGCTATTTAACTATACAATGTGATATCCACTATTATTGAGGGAAAAACTGCAAATTGTCGTTCTTGTTCTGGCATTCTTTAAAGGACAACTGCCTGTGATTCATGTTGCTGTTTGAGTTTTATTGTATTTGCAAACGTAACATGACTGGTGCTAACTTCATTTGTACACCTTTGATAGTCTTAAGCCTTTTCAACTGCCATTTAATTACTTCCGCTCTATCTCAAAAACTGCTCACACAAGCTTGTGTGTGAGTCAGGTAATAAATGTGAAAAGTGTGTTACAGCTCAGACACAATATGACATACAACAACACATTCAGTCCGTATTTTTTAACAAATTGTCTGTATTTTCTTGTGTCTTCGAAAACAAAAGTTTTTTCTGGCCAACATAACGTTAAAAACAAAAGTTACGTTCCTCCATAACATCAATTGATTGGTATTGGGCTTTTTACTAAGATTTCTGTAGATACACATAAACTAAAATGACCAGGCGCAGACAGCACATTTCAGTATGCGGTGCCACCAATCAGTGTAAACCTTATTTGTACAGATTGTGCAGTTTGCTCAGGGATGACGTGCCGAAAGAATGATTATTACCATTAAAGATCTGGAGCTTGTGGTGAAAGAGAACACGCATGTGTAACCTTTGGTTGCCAGGCAGACAGAGCAGAGGTCACGCCGTACTGTTGATGTTTACATGACTACTGCCTTTGTATCAGAATGCAGAACTCCTATTCTAATTATTTCTGAACTCTTACTGCCCCATATTTTTGACACATTCATTCAATTATTATTGCGAGACAGATTTTGAGAAATTGCAGTATTATGGCAATTGAAGGCTACATATGTAATCAAATCCATTCATATGATTGGTTCATGGGTTTGCTCTAAAACAGATTTGAGTTTTTAGTCTGTAAACAAGAAGGCACAATAATAATATGGAATATGGAACAATGAATGTCATATTACACCAACACAAGGAGACGTGAGGGGGAAGAGGACAGATGAAATCCATTTTCAAAGCAACAGTTGCATTCTGTCATATGGTTTTATTGTTGTACTTCACGGTTTCTGTCAATCTGTGAGTGTTAACGCTTGACAAAATGAGTTAAAAACTATTCTATTAACCAACTAAGCAACAGGATCACAGATTATTCTACTAGCATGGACAGTTCAGAGTGTTGTGGGACATAATGTGTGGCGAGGTTAACTGAGATTGACATGGGTTAGGGTTTGGTATGCTGACGCTTAGTATCTGGAATAGCCTCAAAGTGACCTCTGACCAGAAGGACCAAAGCGTTGGTCAGAGCCAGATGGCATGAAAACATTCACCTGTTGCTTAGTGGGGCATTTAAAATGATGAGAGAATTCCATATGGAACATTTTGTGAGTTGTTGTATGAGCTCCATGAAGGACTTTTATTGGATCGATTGGCTTCTAGAATTGCAAGTCTCGGAAAATATGTTGTCAATTTATATACAGTAAAAAAAGTGTTTTTTATTTTCTGTTTGGCTTCCTTCAGCTGGTCAAAGGTCGTGAACAATCCACTGCTGATCCTCCCAGGCTGACAGCTCTGTTTCCATGGTGGGAAGATACAAATCCTAACCCAAGCCTCAGCCTGTGACATTTAGTCAAATATTGGAAATCTTTTCCTCACAATGAAAGAACAGTTATCCTGAAAAGCTATGGGGAGAATCTTAGAAATCACAGTTAACTTCACTTTAACACCTGCTTGTGGTTTAATGCCAAATATGAACAATTTGTCCCAGTATTTTGCGTATGACACAGGCCTCATGCTCTGCCATGGAACTCATCATCAGCCAATTTAATACTAGATTGAACTAACAGGCTCCCAAATGGTCAACCTAGCCCTTAAAAAGCTTGTCTTTGAACAAGATAGGAAGAAAAGTGAGCGAGGGGTTTGTAAAAGTTGAAATTACATTACTTGTTCAGTTCCCGCTCGACTGGGTTCAAACAGTGCCATGTGAGGGCGCGCAGTGTCTGCAGAGTCGCTGCTCTGTCGGCTGTAGTTTTCAGATGAGCCTTGACTTAATATAGACTTCTTCTTATTCTGCGTTCATGTGATCTAGCCTATCGATGTTGGGCCAAACTAGTCTGATGACCCTGTTTCCCGTTCCAGGCCTGAACTCAAAAGGCTTCGTCACCCTCCCCTCTGTCCATCACCCGGCTGTTGAGCCGGCTGTGAATTTCAATGTCACTGATACTCACTGATATTTTCATCCTCAATAAAGCTGCACCCTCACTCACTCGTGTTGCGCGGTGAACTTTCCCCTCCGGTAATCTACGGGAAAACGCCAGGGTCAAAACTCCCGGGATTAGTTGTGCTTGTTAGCACTGGTACCTTGCTGGGGAGGGTGATACAATACTGCTCACAACCTCCATTGCACTCAGGTTCTGGCTTTCTACCTTGATTTGTTGGCGTGACAAATGTTTTAGCAAGATATCAGGTATCTTCATAATAAACCTGACACACCCAATGCCACGAGTATTTTAACTATTACACATAGTAAAAGCTACTTTAAGATATTTTGGATGTATACTTATAAAAGTCCTTTGTGTTAGATTGGTGCACAGAGATTTCTATTAAATTATTTTAAAGGCACAGTGTGTAGCATTTTGGCAAACCATTGTTGTAAAATCACCTAAAATGATTGGGTTTTTGTAGATCCTTTATATCTGAATAGCATGCGTGTTCTCTACTGCGAGTCTGCAGCGTTGCACCATCAGGTTTCCACAGAATCCCGCAACAGACAAACGTGACTCCAGCCACCTAAAGCCCCAGTGCCGTACTGTAAATACAGGAAGCACGGCCTCTGAGTGAGACAAACAGCAGCACCAGAGGTTTGCACTTGGCGGCTCATGTTACAGGTGGAGTAACAGAGGGGGATTTAGTCGATGACAATCTGTAACCACAGCACTGGAAGCCAGCCGATTCTACACACTGTGCCTTTTAAGTGGTTCATAAAGTTCCCTCTACCTTCAATGGTCTGCTTGCTATTCTTACATTCTCTGTTTCGTTTGAGGACTTGTATGTTTGGTGAAATATATCAATAGTATACCCTTTATGGTACTGCTGTGTCTGTGAATACCAAGTGTCTTTAAATATATCCATGAGTTTGTAATGTATGATTTTACTGATGAATTACTCTGAAATAAAATAAAAGTTAAAGTAAACATCTGTTTGATTTTATTTGTTTGATTTTTTTCTCAGGCAAATGTTTGACCCCTTATGATTTATGATATCAAAAAGATGTAAGTATGGTAACTAGTCCATCTCAAGTTTATTTGCCTAATATCTCACACAACTGGGTGGAGTTTACACCGCTTTTCTCAACCCAGCAAAAGGTCTCTAAGGAGAAAAGGAAAAAACTCCTCCTAAACTGAGCATATGAAATAAGTACTGGAAAAGCTGGAAGGCAGACAGTCATGGACTTTCAGGTCTGGTCAAGTGACTCCAAAGAGGATACGTGACCATAGTAGCAAACCACACAATGTATGAAACTGAAATAATCAAAGTATTCCAGGATCACATGACACAAAGTCGTCTTCCCGTCATCAATGATCAACCTTTTGAGGATTGTAAATACTTGTGTTAGCATAATTGACTGCTTCAGGCGATACAATTGATCGTATTTCATTCTGTGCCATTTATAGGTTTGTGGGGCGCCGACAGAAAATCAAGCTCGGCCAGTGAAACATTAATGTGCGCGCTCAACGTTAATGTTGACGTCGCCACACTTTTTTACTACTCCTGCGCTGTGGGCCCAAAAATACTGAATCCTAAAAAAAATACTTTTGCTGAAACAACTTTAATTGCAATATCTTGGGAGCCATCCAATGGACGGGATGTTTCATAGAAGCCTGTCATAACACATTTTAAATAATGCAGATGCTAAAACGTCCATGTGGAAAGTTGCACGTATAGACAACAGACACCGTTTATGTGAGTCCACTTATTCTGTCGCGCTACACATCTCCACTCATTGGCACGGGAACTGGATACACAGACAGCCTGACAGCTCGACTCACAAGTCACCCCCCCCCACCGTTTAACACCTACCAACACGTGCAACATTGTCTACGCCCATTTCCCACATTGGCAGTTGGTTTGGTCATCAACTTTCTTGATCTTCTTCAACAGCTGTAAGTCTAAACCTGCAGCCCCACATTTGTACAGCAACTCACAGTGAGTAGGGAACTTGTATCTGGGACAGAGCGACGGGGGAGGAGGAGACGCTAGTCTTAGGTGGCAAGAGAAAAGGAGAAGAGACTTTGTGGGAAGCTTGCTGAGGACAGAAGCCCCTGGGACACAGACCCGTGTGTTTTCATATCAGGGGAAGAAGATTCACTGAGCAGAAGCATCCCCACCTGGAAACATGCACAAGCGCACCAAGATAAAGATTGCCATCTTTGTGCTGCTGGTGGGTATGGCGTGCATGTTCACCGCGGTGGTGACGGACCACTGGGCCGTGCTCAGCCCGCGGGTGGATCAGGTCAATCAGACCTGTGAGGCGGCCCACTTTGGCCTGTGGAGGCTGTGCAAGAAGTACATCTACATAAGCTCGGAAAACTACGTGCCGGGGCATGGCTGCGGACCCATCAGTCTGCCTGGAGGTAAGAAAAAGATAAAATGACAATACTAAAATTGATAATGTTTGCGTGTAACTGTGAGGTCTCTCCATGAAATCCAGCCCACAGCTCTGAGGTTGAACTTCTAAGAATAGAGGTTCTAATGTGGGATCACTTGGTATGGCACATGCGTTTTAAAAGAAATCTCCTGATCGTAGTGAAATGCATGCAACCTTCCATAATTTATTAATATTATCTTTAACTATCTTTAACATTTGGAGGAAAACAATTAAATGTTTTATTGTGTCATTCATCAGTGATGTTGAAAGCCCATCCGTCAGCTGACTTAAGGACTGAACCTTGATGACATCAAACATCTACCAGAGATCGCACAGAATGAGGCACCTAGTGGATGTTACTGATTGGCTGCTCTCATATTTATTAATTAAAAACAGCATGCCAGTGTTTCCAACAACATGGAAGGCAGTACCTGACATATACAGACACTCTATGTAACATCTTCAGGAAACAAGTTATTGAAATAGCTTGAATGACACACCCAATGCACACTCTAAATACACTTTTGAGGTACTTGTACCTTAAGCCAGTATTGCCATTGGTAACACTTGATCTCAGGTCCCACTCCTCATAAAACTAATTACTGAATCAGAATCCTGTTGCCATTTTTTTATTTATAGTCTCAAATGACATAGATCCTTCAATTGTGTACTACTTCATTGCTTTACTCCACTACACTTTAGGATGAAGTATTGTGCATTACTCTTACTTACTCCGCTATACATTTAAGTATGAAATAAGGACAATTTTAGTACTGATTTCATGGTCCACCACTCTAAAAAGGGCCAGTGGACAATAATACTTTGTATCTGTGGTAAACAGTGTCAACCAGTTGCTGACTCTTGTCTCAATGAGTTGTCTGAAAAAACACTATCTGACTGTTGCTTGTCAGCTGACTCTGTATGTCACTTTATTTAAATTGGCCTGGGACTTACACCCAAATTTGTCCAACTCACAGGGCTGAGAGAAACTCCAAAAATATGTCCCAACTGGTTGCAGCTGTTAGGCTTTTGGGAATCCCAGACACGGTCTGCACCGAGGGGCCGTTCCAGAAGCAGATGAAATGTCCGAGGGCGGTTTATTGGGGCAGATATGGCAAGCATGCGCTTAACACACTAAATGAGCTCAACCCCACACGTAGAGAAGGTATCAGATCATGAAGACAAGTGCAGGTGCTGCCTTTATCCGAAACACACACACTGACAGTGGTGGTCTTTTTTTAATCTTATTTCGAACCAAATGGCTTTCATGTCCCAGGCAATATGTGTGATGTGAGTAAATCCATCTGTCTCCGGGGCTTTCTCCCGCCCCACTAGCTGTATTTGGACAGGAACATTATTGTTTATCGTAGACACGCGTCTTCAGAGAGTTGTGAGCCTCTGATCCAAAGCAGGACAGTATGCGAGGAGGTCCCCACTGCGAGACACTCATCTGGAAAATATGGGCTGAGTGGTTGTTCGGGTCTACTGATGACAAAGCGCAGATGGTGAGAGGATCCCTGAAAAACGAATAAGGCAGTTACATCCCACTGTATGTTCTTCCAGCTGAAAGAAACGTTTCATCTGAGACAGAATATACCAGACAGGATATTTTAGTTTCAGACGCTACTTTCCCCTTTGTTTTGGTGTTCGAAGCTGCAGATAAGAAACACCCGATACGTTACAATGCTCCTCTTTGTCACAGCATACAGAGACAAGCAGTTATCATAATGTTTTTGACCATAACTCGAGTAAGAGAAAGAAAAGGGATTTTCTTTAGCTGCTGAACAAGCAGTCGTGGTTATAAATATAAGCCCCGTAAATACTCAGCTGTCTTGGGTGGAGGCCACCAGGGTAAAGTGTTCGCGCCGAGTCCAGCAGCCTTCTGAGTGACAGGGCCGCATGGGTGGGTCAGGCAGAGCTTTAACGCATGCTGTCCCACCAAACTGTGCCCCCAGGACCCTCTCACAGCTTCACATGTTACTATATATATACTATATATATTACTTTGCACTTGCCTGTGTGGGATTCATAGTTAAAAAAGAAAGTGGTACCACTGGTATTTCGGCTCACTCCAGACGCTCAACCAAGGGATAGGCTTCATATATATAGAGCTTATTTCAACAAGTATCTCTGGCTTTACAGAAGAATCAAGGCTCTAGTTCACCGGAGTGTGATGTTATCAACAGAGCCGGTATCTTTTTAGCACAAAAGTCTACATAGAAAAGTACACACATTTTCCAAAGGTATTTACACTTATGTTCACCCAAGGACATAACTTACGTAGTCAACACTTCTGATAGACCTAAGAATGTGAAAGGGAACTCCACCCAAACAGAGCCGACTAAAACCACCACGAGGGATCAGAGGTCTGGAACATTGATCGCTTCCACCGCTGACTAAATGAATGGACCACGTGCGATCTGTGTCATAAATGCTGCTAATCCAATGTCCTCAACTGATCTTTGGAAAGATGAAGGAATAATAATACTAGGAACAGAAATGGCTTTACAGCCTCTGTCACCCGAGCCTTGAAGGAAAACGATCAGCCACAAGTGGTGCGACAGTGCGTGTCAGTCTGTGTAGTGTGCTGCAAACAGATGCGTTCATTACGGCCAGGTCCTAATATTTTCATTGAAGCTTTGCTCTGTAAATATGGTACAAAAAGGTTTAAGTCGGCAACACACATCCACATCCATAAGGGAATAAGGCTGCTCGATACAGATAAGGAGCTTGAAGCATCCACTCCGAGGCTTAAAGAATGATGTCATTCATTCATTCATTCATACATACATACATACATACATACATACATACATTTAGTGAATAAAGAGACACTCGGCCCGATAGCCGCTCTTCCACTTTTGGACCTAACAGACATCTTATCTCACATTCAGATGAGACCATGTTTCCTCCCTTTGAAATAATTGCCTGGTGATGAATTATAGAGGCTAGTGGATTTGCATTTCTTTAAAAACATGACCATTTTGGGGGAATTAGTAAAGTTCTAAGATATTTTTCACCCTCTTTTTTGTCAAGAGAGGATCTAGCTCAGAAACACGGTTGACGAGCCTCTATGACACCAACTATTAAATGTGCCTTCGGAGGTAAAAACGGGGCTTGTTGCTTAGTAACAACCTCTGTTTTTACGATCAGTCCCTGTACTCATACATAAAAAATATGTTTTGTATGTGTCTGCTGTATTGTTTCAGTGGAGGTTTTTGTAAACATTGCATCAACATTGTTGCCGTAGCTTTGCAAAATAAGACTTGTTGCCTTTTTCTTATTTGTCTTGGCTTTTTCTTGGTCTTACATTCCATTTAGCTTATTTTCCTGGTTCACAGAGCACGTCGAGCTTTAACCATAATGCAATACCATCATTTTACCGATGTCTTATGACGGCGCTGTCTGTAAAGAGGGATTAGGAACATTCGTGCGAGTGGAGACCTCATAGCAGAAGTGAGGTATTATGTGCACTTGACTTTGCATGAGAGTACGTGACAGTCATCCAGTGAAAAATACTGCACATAACAGTCCTCCCTCCTCCTGCACATGTGAGCATCCCAATCCACATTTTTTTTCCTCAGCTCTCAGAAACACGCATTACATGACGTTAAGCCTCGGATGTTCCCATCCACTTGGTCAACAACTTTTAGCACTACAGGAAGTATGTGGGATGAGATAAGTAGGATTTGACAGGGAACTTCCTTGTTTTTATTACTTGGCTAAACATCTTACAATGTTTAATCCACCAAACCAGTCTTTAACCAAAATAGGCCACCTGGCTTTATTCTTGCAAATTGCCAGCGTTTAACAGCTTGTCTGCTCAGGAAAGATTGATTGGGATGTTTGTACAACTTCTTCAATAAAATGCATCAAAGAACAGTTCAATCAAATCTAGCGAGTTTAAGTCATTAAAAAGTAATGTAGCCTGTATTGTGAGAGGTTCATGGGGATAGAACCACAGAGGGTAAGTTAACTGTTTTAGCATTTTAAACATTTTCAAGTTTCTCTCCCTGTCCTCATATATTACTTTGCCACAAATGATTGGAAATGTCTGCTGTGTAAAACATAAGAGCTCTATGTGGTGATAATAAATATAATTTATATATTATGGTTGTGTTTACACCTTGTTGTACTGCCTCGAAAGGCCAAAACAATCACTCGACGTGGGTGTGAATTTGATCCACATCCTGTATTCTTTCTTTTCACAGAGGAAAACTGCACTTACTTCAGACACTTCACTCCAGGCCTGGATACCGAGATATTTGAATATAAAACACAAAAAGGTAAGTGTCTGTTACCCCTGTTACCCCGTCGTGGTTACTTGAATGCCATCCTGTCTAAACTTGGATAGAGATTCATTTGTGAACTCCCTCTGCAATACGGTCCTTGGAACATCAAGACCTCCCAGTCTGTGTGAAGATGAAGATCAAACTCTTCATCGCGTATTCCCAACTGACCTCGGCCGCTGCTGCTCTGCTCCGATCCACTCGCTTTCACCGCTGAACCTCGGGGCGATTATTGGTGTCACAGCAGGTGTATTTGGTCCAGCTGTCAATGACAAAACTCTTCATTGGACTGAAGTTTTGGGTGAAATGCTATTTTTCTTGTTCACACGTTTCATAACTTTACACCTTCATGCCAGAATTGAGCATGTGTATACAATGCAGTAGCACTAATGTGATATATGAATGTGTAGATATTTATTTATACAGTGTGCCTTAAGGAGTATATATGTATAGACTCAACTTTATTTTGTTCACCCACTAAGTCTTAAGAATAATGTTGATATAATTGAGTATTATGGGGTCATTTCTTATGATACTGGAGAGATTCAGTTTAGCTGATAGTTTAGATTGCAAATATTTGCTCAATACTGTGGCTATGATGCTACAGAATCAATAAACTGCACATTCACATCCCACTGGTGAATTCTAATACTGAAAAGCATTTTCTACTCTAAGCATATCGCAACGTATCACAACTATGTTTTGCATGGTCACATTCCTACGGACACGAGGCTGACAGTTCCCCACGTGGCTCCTCAGGAACGGTGGAAGCAAATACTATCTGACTGTACACGGAGTGCGTTCAGGCCCGGGTATTTTCCAGCCCCCGCATGTTGTATGACAGCCCTGGCAGCCATGTAATATGCAATAGGGGGTCCAGCACATGTGGAGCAACGTCACACTCAATGATTGGAGTGCAAATGTGAATGGTCCTGTGCATGAAGTACACAAGCCGGGGGATGGAAGGAGCCCTGCGTGGCTGAAACACAGGTATCCTTTCATCTCTCTCCAGCTGTGGCTTCTGAGAAACTTCAGTGTTGAGCAGGCCGATGAAGCTTCACATACATGCAGCATCTCAGGGAACGCTGTGAGTTCAGGGTGCGGTTCTCCCTCCCCTTCCTGCAGGAGATGAAGACTCTCTCACCCCCCAAAGGGGGCCCTCTCCCCCGGGCCGGTTCACAGGCAAACAGGCTGCAGATCAAAGACCTCCACTGCCATGCAACTCTGATCGGAATAACAAGCCAGCTGCTGTTCCTGTTACACAGACACCCTTTATCTGTCTACAGATTTCAATCGTATAGCGTATTTGTACTTTGAAGGAAACATTATTGCTTTCAATAATCTTGTGAAATTGAATTTGTTTAAGTCAACAAATTCGACAAAAAGGCAAAATCCACTCTCTCTTTTCTAGAGTACAACATCTCAGCCGCAGCCATCTCCATCTTCAGCCTCGCCTTCATAATCCTGGGGTCTCTGTGCTTGGTGGGATCCTGTACCGGTAAAGGCAAAGGAAGAGACTACCTCCTCAAACCTGCCGGCATGTTTTTTGCATTTGCAGGTGAGTCCACTCTACCAACCAAACGTTCTGGAAAGGCAGAAACCCGGCTTTGCCTTCACGGTCACATCGCTTTGTCGTGTTCACGCGTCTCTCCTCTCCATCACAGGTCTCTGCGCCTTCATCTCACTGGAAGTGATGCGGCAGTCGGTCAAGCGCATGATTGAGAGCGAGGACACGATCTGGATCGAGTACCACTACGCCTGGTCCTTCGCTTGTGCCTGCACCGCCTTCGTCCTCCTCTTTCTCACTGGCATCACCCTCCTGCTCCTCTCCATGCCCCAGATGCCCAGGAACCCATGGGAGACCTGCATGGATGCCGAGCCGGATCAAGCTGAGTGATAGACGGACAGACGAGATGAATGCAGGATAAGAATGACTATGTCTCTTGTTTGGAGGACAGATTTGAGTACAGTATTTGTTTGAAGAACAGGAGCTGGAAATGAAAGCGTAAAGGTATGATGGCAGATACTGGTTTGGTTGTGGAAGGATCCACAGCCACGATGGGAAAACAACCTCCACGCAATTACATGTTTTGAAAGTTTGTCTTTCTCCTTTATGACCAACCCGAGGGGAAAAAAAGGGAAGTCCTCTTCACGCTTTCTCTGCTATGGTTTGTGTTGGAGGCCTAGAAATAACCATACATCAAAGTTAGAGCATGTAGAAGCTCTGCTTCTATTTTCCTCTTGGGTGGAACTCTTACAAGGCCGGAACATAAAATAAATGTTAAAAATATGTTATGAAATATCACTGTTGTGTGACATGGGCTGATTTTTTTACATTTTATTTACTGCATTATGTTTGATATCTTGTATATATCTATATACCCATTCAACAATGGATTTTTGTGTGGAATTGCTCAAGGAATCCTTTACTTAAACCTAGAAGTAGGAGAAGTCTAGACATACTTGACAGACAAATGTGCATTTTGTATTTAAAAGATTTACAAAGAACCTTTAAAGATGAGTGATTTCAGGCAAAGCTGCAGCACAGAGGCGGTTTGTCCGCGTGGCTGCTGAATGCTAAACACCCACTCGGTCTGCATGTTGGAAAAGGTTCAGCTCTAGCAGGTGCACATACACGGCCTTTTACTGTTTGCGGACAGCTTCCAAACCAAACTCTTACAAATAATTCTGTTTTCAGTCATAACGGCCCGTCAAAAACAAGTGGCAAATTGGTTTTACTTACCGAGCCTTCACACCACACGCGCTATAAATGTATTGTACTGCATATGGTATAAAACCATGTAGAATACTAATCACATTTTCCAAAGGGGTTATTCAGGTTTGCACTAAGTAGCAGGTTAATTCCTTTCTGTGAGATGTCAAGCTAAGCAGGGTCCTTTTGTCCTTGTAGTTGCACTGTAGCTGTGCGTATTCTGAGACTCTCACACAGCTGATGTTGAGGCAGTTTGTGCATTTGAACCTTTTGTGCGCAAAGCAGCAGCTGTTTGGGAGAGTAACCGTCCGTGCCATGACGCTGTTTAAGGTCCTTTCATTTGATTTCTAATGTTTAAACTATAAATAAAACAACAAAAATCTGGGTGTAGTACTGTAATCCAATATTCTTAATTTGTTTGTATTTTTCTTTGAACATATGCATTTTGGAATGCAGTGTATACTGTGTAGGTGTGATTGAAATGTCCCATATCTTTATAATCAAAATTAAATATTTATAAGGTTTGGAAAACGTTTGTATAAGACTGCTTTGTGTCTGTTGCTTGTTTCCTTTGCTTCCATGTACCAAAAACAGCGAGGCTGAGAGGATGTTAATGGAAGGAGTCTGCGTTTTGGGATTAATGCAACTGCTGCACCTTCTACATCCACCGGCTGACACTACGGAGCTTCTGACTGATTAATACTTTAGGTAGTAGTATTTCTTTGCAAAACTTGTTCATGTTATCTTCCTGATACAACTATGCATACACCACGTTGTCACAACATACGAGCCACGACGAAGGAGATGCTGCTGCGGACACGGTGACCATTTTCTAATATATTTGAAACCTTTTACATTGAATTCTCTTCAAATCCTTTCACAAATCCAGCAGTCGTGCTATTGTTTTATATGTAACAATGCAGAAGAAAAAAAATAGAACTCTGGCAGTTTCAATAGAAACACTTTAATAGAGAAACAAATAAAAAAGAAATTAAACTTTTGAAACACAGTCTAAATCCTTTATTCTAACCACCACCAATTGAAATGAAGAGTAAAACAGATCTATCCATTATTATGTACCCACGAGGAGGGAACCAATGGGGGCGGGAGGCTGGGGGAACAGGTGTGCCATTGATTCACTGCAGCGAGGGAAGGACAGAGGAGAGCAACGGATAACGGGGAGAGATGCGGCGTCTACAGGAGGCTGAACACAGTGCCCTCTAATGGCTGGGCAAAAGGTTGCTCCCTTTCCACACGGCATCGCTTCGCTTTCTTCAAAAAGGCAACAGAATTTGTTTAAAGTAAATAATTCATGTGATGATACAAATATTAAAATGTGGAACTTCATTATAAGAGTTTCATAGCAAAGATCCGGTCAAAACCAATTTGGGAAACTAATAAAGGATAAAAATGAAGCCATAACAACAAAGCGGCAATGGAAATAAGATCCCTTTAAAATGTGTCTCAATCTCTGCTGCCTCAGAAAATAAATAAAAGTGGAGAAGCAGTGAAATGTTAGTATTGCACAACTCAGCCAACGCTTTGGGGAGAGATGATTCCCCCCCAAAAAACACGTCCAAAGCTTCAGCGAAAGCACGCGCACACCAGGGAGAAACCTCAGCTTTCACCCGGCTGGGTGAACGCAGAAAGAAAAAATAACTTACATTACCATTACATATTTGATTGACATGTTAGTAAAACATTATAAAAGTTTTGTTGATAATGTCACAAGTTATTGTACACATCAAATAAAATACCAAAATTTGATTTTGTATGTTCAACAAAAGTTGTTTTTTTTCCTGTTTTTTTTTTCCACCCACAAATCAATGCAAAGATAAAAACAGGGATCAACACCAGCCAGGACATCTCAACATGCATTAAAAGAAAAAAGAAGGTTCACATTAAAAAAAACAAAAAAACATGTAGATTGTTGTACAGCGGTGAGATAACAGACCAGGACCAATTCAGCAAAATATACCTAAAAATATGTATTGTACAGTGAAATAAATCCTCTTAAAACACCTGCAACAGAAGTTCTCCTCTTTGTCAAATCAGCAAGACACCAACTTGGGTAAAAACGAAAAAATAATAAAAAGTTGTCAACAAGATGAGGCAACTACCAATTAGGTTGCTGTTGTCCATCTTTAGAATTATAATTTTTTTGTGAATTTGCATAATTAAAAAGGGCATAGCTCTTCTTTAAACAGCTTCTACAAAATTGAGGCGATCCCAACGTTCTTGTTTGTAAATAGCTAGAAAATGCATATTTACAAGTATGTGTTGTTCTCTGCCAAGTCAGAACATCTGGACCATTGAACTATGTCAAAACTTAAAACCGCACAAATAAACAGATTTATCTGGGAGCGGCTGCCGTGAAGCAGCAGGATGTTGGAGAAAGGGGGCAGTGGTGTTAAAACAAATTACACATCAGAGGGCCGAGCCCTGGAGGACTGCTTCCAGTACTGCCTTCAGTAAAAAGGAAACACGGGGCAGATATAGTATTTTTAAACATTTTTCTTGCAAAATAGAAAGCTCGGTGGCTCCCGGGCGAGTTTGTACATCGACTACTAAAGCAGCTCACTGACTGGAACTCAAACATGAATGTTCATGTGTCGCGTTCGTCATCTCGCTGTATGGCGATAGTAATGCTGACGGCCCAATTATAAAGCAGTCGCAGCTTTTTCAGTTCAACCAAAAGGGGAAGGCGACCAATCGGACACTTTAACGTGAATTTCAGATCATCATCAATCAGATTAGAGGGGGGAAAGTTGAATAACGTAATGCTCTGGATGACCAACAACCAACCTGCCTTAGTCAGGAACGATTTGCTCTGATTTTGCACGGTCGAAACACAACAGACACATCAACAGTCATACGTCTTTGAATAGCTGATTGCATTTTTGGGGTTAAATCTCAAGCAGTGTTAAAAGAGATGTGGAATTGGTTTGAAAATAAGTAAAAGAAATGCTTTTGACCTATTCGCAAACATCCCCATTTGTGTGAGATTTTAGATAATAGTGGTCAACTACAACTATATATATATATATCTCCGGACATTAGAAAGAATGTCCTACTGTTTGGGCAATCCGGTTTGGACTAAGGAAAAGACCAACTGTATGTTAAGCGCAGACACCATCAATGATCCAATTCGTACAGTATGCAGCTTGCTGATCCACACCACCTCCAACCAAAGAAAAGGCCACAAACACTAGTTTATTAACGATGTGTATTTACTGTGAATCTACAGTTTCAACATACTTCAGATTTAACCAAAAGAATGCTTACAATTAGCTTGTTCAAAAATGACTGACAGGCAGTGTTGATCTCACCCTCAGTTTCAACTCACCCATCATGACACACCACTGACCTCACCGCCCTCGCTTCACTTTCACAAACCTTCAGAGTACGGCAACCTTTTTAAAAAAACAAAAGCTCAACAGCAATTAGTGACAAACATCCTTCAACAGTCACTGAAAACAATTCTGCGTTGAAGATTTTTGCTGACACAAAGACAAAAAAGGAAAAAAAAGATACAACAAAATAAAATGTCTGCGCATCGGCCACAAGCGAAGCCGTTCTAATCATAGACAGTGATGTCTGGTGTTCTCTGATCCTTAAAACCAGCAAAAGAGGAATGACCGGGTTGCTGCAAATCTGACATTTTCACACTCGTTTTTGTTGCCGATGAGAAATTGGTAAAAAGTAAAATACGCCACCAATATTTCTATTGTATTTAGTTAAAAAGTAAATAATCACATTTACTACTAAATCACTGAAAAGAATTCCCAGCTATTCCAAGGATGTCTAAGAATTAAGGATCAGACGCCAACAAACAAAATAATTCATAATGCAAAAGCTAGCATGATACAGGAATTTAAGGACATGTCTGTGGCATACAATTCAGTCTTTTATTTTCTTTATATTTACAGATTAGAGGAAATTTGATCTACTTCTATACACTTTTCCATGTAGTTTGTGTCGGTTGACCACTTAGCTTTTGTTCGTTATCACAACTACAGTAGTATGTAAAAAGACGTAACGTCCACTCATAATGGAGGAATACAAAATGATAAAAACGTCAACATACTTATTTAGTAACCAACAAAACTAACTTCAATTAGGAAAAATATGCAGGTAGCTTAGTGGTCAACCAAACTTTTTTTTTATTTGTTTCATTCTTTTATTTTTTTTATAACTTTTGTTTTAGCATTACGTACATATACAAGTGTAGATTATATAGTATATATTCATATATACATAATTTTTATGTATATATACCGGTAATGCATTTATTATATATACTTATTTTCGTCACAGATATGTGAAACAGGAGAAGAGATGACTGTTACAAATAAAAAGTTAAAATGAAACAAAATGCAGAAAAAACCTACTATAGAAACAATTTGTAAATGCACTTTGCACTATATTTTTTTGAGTTTTTAGAAAGTTTTACCTTTTTTTTGTTTTTGTTTAGTTTTATGTCATTACTTGCTTAATATGTGGGAGGGGTTACACTCATTTAAAGTAGGAATAGTACCCATTGCTACCATTTGAGCTTCCTATACTCAGCTCTTGTAAGAGGGAGAGAGGGTCGCTGTTCTTTTTGACCTGTTCAGGGCGAACAGCTCGGGGTTTGGGTGGAGCACGGAGGGCGCTGGCATAGGACATGGTCGGTGGCTTGCTTAAATTTGGAGCCCCCTGGCTAGCCTCCGTGGGAGCCTGCGGCGGGGGTGGTGGGGGTGGCGGCGGGGGAGGTGGTGGCTGCTGTTGTTGTTGTTGCAGCTGCAGTTGTTGTTGTTGTTGCTGCTGCTGCTGTTGTTGCTGTTGTTGTTGTTGCTGCTGCTGTTGCTGTTGCTGTTGTTGCTGCTGCTTGTTTTTGGGCATGAGAGGGGGAAACTGTCCAAGATGCTGAAGTGAGTTGAGAGGGTGTGGGTGCATCTGCTGTGCTGCTGTGACCTCAGCCTTCACCTGTTCCTCCGACTGACGTAGGGCCTTGGAAGCTGGAACATAAGGAATAGTTTTCAAAACAACAGTGTAAAAGATGATTCGGCTTTAACTCTCACCCCCCAAACCAGAATTGAAAAGCCTGTTTAAAACGTCCCCAGAATCACAGCGTGGTTATATTTGGAGGTGCTTACCCAGAAGGTCCCGGTGCTGACTGAGTGTACCGGCTCCATTACATGGAATGTTCTGGAACGAGCCGGGACCCCCACCGTTGCTGGGCCAGAGGTCATGTGAGGGGTAACCGTAGGGGGCATGCGGGTGCTGATGATGCTGTATGTGCTGATGGGCATGGTCCTGGATGTCTGACGTACAGGGCTGTTGCTGTTGGGACAGGGCGTTGTGGGCGTTGGCTGGAGACGATTCCTCTGGGTAGCTAGAAGAGATGCGACGCTGATAGAGAGGCCGGCCTGGACCTCGGGGTTCATACTGCCCCGACAGCAACGATGGATGAGGAGGAGAATAGGGTGAGGATGATATATTAAGTCAGAGCGGCGGGTAAAAGGCCTTAATCACTTTTATGTAAGGATCCAAGCACCACAGCATTAATACAACTCTCTTTAGTGCAGGTCTTACTTATTTCTTGATCATATTTGGCACTAACAGTAACTAACCTATAATAAAACAGAGTCCACATTGACGTGTGCAGTGAATTTTAAATGCAACATTGGTGGCCGAACAAGTTGCCCATATTAAGACAGGCAAAAGGCTTGCACTTGAGTCATATGAACCAGAAAAAACACCATCTAGGATGTTATGAGAAGTGAAAGCATACAAAGTCTGTCCCGTTCAAGCATACAACGTAAATTGTGCTTGAATAGGAATTCAAACAAACAAACAGTTCCTTTTCAAATGGTCTTAGCCTGTGCCATTCTTACCTCATCTACATTGTGAAGGGCTGTGGCTGCTGATGTTCTGGGGGAAAGTGGGTGGTAGCTTTCCTGATCTGGAACTTGACTTTGTTGTTGTGGTTGCTGTTGCAGTGGTGGTTGTTGTTGTTGTGGTTGGTGGTGGTGGTGGTGTTGTTGGTGGTGGTGGTGGTGGTGATGGTGCTGTTGTTGATGATGGTGTTGTTGTTGTTGTTGCTGCTGCTGCTGCTGCTGCTGCTGCTGGTGAAGTTGCATCAGGTGGACCTGCTCCTGCCTGCTGGGATGAGCCATGATGGGCAGTCCATAAGGAAGGCCGTGGGCCTGGTTCCCCAACAGGTGGTTCTGCTGCGGTGGGCTTACTGACGCAGCTCCACCATGAGGCCACTGGGCCTCCTGCAGCAGGTATTTGACCTGGGATGAAGGGTTGCCGGCAGAGTGGGTTGGTTGCTGATGTGGGTAGCTACCAGTATTATACAGGGGGTTTCCCGGATGCTGCTGCTGCAGAGCTGGGTTGTTGAGAGGGTTGTCGCTAAGGAGATCGCGGCCTGCGTCATGTGAATAGGGTCCTGATGGGAAAGGACTAGCGTGATTAGGGGTGGCAGCTAAAGTGGATGAAGGGTCACCTGAGGCACGGGACTGGGACTGACGGTACTGAAGGAGACGGGATTGAGGTGGGGGCTGCATCTCGATTGCATCCCTGGGTTCAGGTTGTTCCTGTGGGGGAAGCTCTCTCAAAAGGCCCGGGTACCTGGGAATTGATAACGAAAGGTATCATGGAAAAGAACGCTATTCGGCAAAAACAATTATCACTCAATTTTACACAAAACTTTCACCGTTCAACAGTACAACTCGAAAACGTCTCTAAAATCTAATATTAACTTAATACAACGTCTTAATACACTTGATACAAACTCTTGGGATGTCCTACCTGGTGAAAGGTGGTCCTGTGGAAGCAGAAGAGACAGCTTCATCCTCAATATTCGCACTCAGGCCCCAATTGGCTGTCTGGAGTAGCTGAGGGGGGAAGCGAGCCATGCCAGGCTGAGCAAGGTGGGCAAGCTGCTGGGGAAGAGGGAAGGGGACGCTACCCTGGAGAAAAGGGCCCGCCGCCTCCCCCCACTGGCCCAGTCTGGCTGCCTGCTGCTGCTGGCTCAGGGCCTCTAAAGCCAGGGGGCCCTGCAGGTCTAAAAGGGGAACAGTGTGATTAGTTGCAGTCAGTTGGCGGCATTTATTTTCTATACAAGACAGGGAGAAAAAAAAAGCAGAGGATTGTGTGCCATCAGAAACAAGGCAGACTAAACATTTTATTGCAATTCAGCTTTCAGCATTTATTTTAGTTTCCATTATTTAAGTTAATGTAATGTGCTATCCAATCTACTACTAATCTCATTAGAAAAGGAATGACTTTTCTGGGAGGGACACATTGCTTGCTCACTTTAATGGACACTGGATGTTGACCCATAGTCCAACCACCAAGTAATATGGGCAAACACGAACGTAAGCCACAACAAAGACTTTTGGAAAATAATTGGGATTATTCTCGTATTTGCATTCTGCTTGGTTACTTTATGAAAATCAAGAATAAAAAGCCACGAGCTACATGGCAATTCTGTACCAATTCAAATAAACTAACAAATAACCAACAAATTGCCGGTTCAAATTGTAGCTCTCAGAATTTGCCTAATTGAGAAAATAAGTACGATGCTGCTCCACTTACCCAAACTATCTCCAAGGCCGACATCCTGTCCGTCCTCCCCAAAGCTGTTGACGCGGTTATGCTGTGACAGCCCCGGGTGATGACTCCCCGGGTGGCCCATTGGAGTCCGAATGGAGCTACTCATGTCTTCCACCCCTCCAGGCGCGGGCCCATCCAATGTGGGCGATTGGACAGCCCTGTGAGATGGTATGGGGCCGATGAAGAAGGAAGCGTTGTGGGTGCCTCCGGTGTAGGCGGGGCTGAGCTGTTGCTGCTGCTGACTCGGCGGGGCCATCCCTGGGTGCTGAGGCTGGCCAACCCGATAAGGAAGCCTAGAGACCGGGTACTGTGGGGGGAAGGCCCTTCCACTGGCAGGGTGTGGAGGGAAAGCTTGGTTGGGTGGTGCCAGGTGATAGTTGAGGGGTCTTTGAGCAGCGGTGGGATCTTTTCGATGGAGCAGCGAATTGGGAAATCCAACGAGCCCGTCTGGCTGAGGATCTAGACTTCGGCTCTGGCCCGAGTCTAAATCTCCCTGGAGCCAAAAACAAATAATCCAAAGCCCATGAGCAAAGACTTGTGGTTCTACATCAAAATAAGACAAGTTGATTAAGGTTCAAGAGGCACATAATGTCAACAACTTGCCTGCTTTTCCTTCATGTCGGTGCTTTTCCTCTCTGGTGTCTGAAGACGGCTCTGTTCGGACTTTGGACATCCTTCTAATTTGCCTAAAAAGTCAAAACACCCAAAAACAAAACATATTTTGATTCTTTCGTTCTATTTTATGAAATACAATTACAGCAATTTGTCATTTGGTGGATGACGCATACCATTTCTGATGGGGTCTGCCTGCAGCTCCTTGTCGGGGCTGGGCTGGCCTATTCCTAGATGAGTGGGGTGGGCCACCCCACTGTATGGGATGGGGGAGCCTCGATTTTGGGCCTGCAACAGATTGAAGTTGTAGGCCATGGCTGCCGGGTGGCTCATGATCCGAGGGTCTACGGGGAATCGATTCTGGTAACCTGGCCAAGGCAACTAAAGAAATAAAAACACAGAATGGCAGATTTTTGATTCAGACACTGTGACAGAAGAGAGGGAGGTAAACACAGACTGGGTTACTGGATCAAATAGTACAAACGGTGGCAGATAAAAACTAAAATATGTAGTCCATTTCTTACAAATGAGCAATGTAATAGAGAACTAATCCAATGTAAGTGTGTTTGTATTTGGGTTATACGAGAGAAGGAAATGTCAACAAAATAATTTTTTTGTTCTTTTTACTGTGGTGTAGTATCAGTGATAAAAAAAATTGCCACGAGAGGAGCAATTACAATATTTAGATTGTTCTTTGAAACGCAAACCTTATAAATCTTATACAACGCAACTTGGACATTACACAAAGTGACAAATATAGCACTCAATTCCCACAAGTAATACAGTACACCAATCAATAGTAGATTGCATGCAAAATACATTCTTCTCTTGTTAAACAACACGAATGTTTGCTAAAATATGACCATATTTTATAATTACTTTTATTGATTATATTATATATAAAATCTTAAAATGCAACTTTGTCGGAAACTTACAGTCAGGGGCATAGACATGACCATGTTGCCACCGTACACAGCGGGGACGTAGAGGATGCTGGCGCCCGTATGAGGATCGATCCTCTGAACAGGACTGGGTGACTTGCCCATGGCAGCTGGTGGGCCACCCAAGGGTGGCGTGAATGCCCTAATAGGGTTTCCCATCAACACAGCTGGGTTGGCTTGCGCTGCAACGAGAAGATGGAATGTACATTTATAAAAAATGAGCCCACCAAACTGGGTATGCTGGGTACAGCTCACAACAAGAAGTAACTCTGTTGCTACATGAAAACACGGAAAAGAGAGATACAGGAGGAACAACGAGACCAGAGATGCACCAACACAACTTGTGCCCAAGAGGGTTTTTGTTGGAAAATCCAACATAAGTTACGTTAGATCGGAAAACGATTTATTTATTGATTTATGGCGTGACACTTGAGAGCCCTGCATTGACAGTAAGCAACAGACAAGCCTTATCCAACTACTCGTAGTGTGGAAAACATTGGGTAACAACCTATATGACTTATGGCGACCTATAAATGAGAAATGCACAAACTGCATTAAAGGTAAGAATTGAAATCTGCAAATTTCATTTGATTTTATTTTCAGTTGGCACCATGTTATCCTGCAGCAGGTGAAACAAGCCGATTGTCTTCCTGTACTAAACGTCTTATTAACAACTCCTTGCTGCGTTGTTCAAGGCTGCGTCGCACAGGTGCCTCTGACACCCGCAGGCCTTCGCTCACCCACCTGCGTTGCTGCATAGACTCGCTCGTTTAGAGCTAATGTGATTTGTACACATTTGTGTTTAGAGACAACATAGAATAGACAAGCTTGTAATACCTGATAATAAAATAAAAAACCTGAAGTCTCACATTTTGCCTGCATTAGACCTCATTTATATAAATCCAGTCAAGTGAACAAAAACAAAACTGCCTTAGCAAATCAAAGGGAGCCTCAAGCTTTGAATGGTTGTATAATCAACAGCAATAAACTCACCATATCCTTCAGGCGGAAGATGCTCTGTGTGGTTTGCATGTTTACCCTGAAGAGGAGAAAGAAAAATCATTAGAAAGTCATGAAGCAACACTTCCGAGTAACAAGTACTCATGTGGAGGAACACATCTGGAAAAGCCTGGACTCACATGAGATCTCCACATAACTGTGTAGGTGGACACACCTCATCTATTAGTAATCATTAAAAGGCAAGAATACACAACGTACTGGGAGCTGTGTCAGTGGTACAGAGCCTCTCCCAGGTTACCGTGGTGTTAACAAATGGTCTTTGACAGAATGTGCTTCCGCTTAGTGGGGGACATTAATGAAAACTAATTCCATGAGGCAACTGCAATGCTGATATATGAAGCTGATAGCGCTTACATTCGAGTAAGGAAAGCTAGCCATAATAACAGGAAGAAGAGTGATTACGTAGAATCATTACGAAGCCCATTATGTCTTTATGGTACTACTGATACAACGGTTTGGCACTCACAACACATTTGCATGTATTTCAGCGAGTAATTATCAACAAAGGGTTTTCTGGGGAATCTGCAATTTAAAAATAAATATACCACTGTGAATACAGTATTTCTAGTATGACAATCCCATTGTGAAACAAAGCCCAGCTACCAACGAAAAGAGAAGTATAGTTCAGTAAATTAAGTAAAATCTAGTTGGTTGGTCAAATCTTCATCTCTCTTAAAACAACTAAAGCTTTAACTAAAATGTCAGACTTTCTTAATTGCACCAAAACACTATCTGTGTCTGAAAACATCCCTTCACAATATAATGTCAAATAAAGCATTTATTTCTGGTAACAGTGGCCATGTTGTATAGTTTATAAATGCTGAATAAATTAATAGGTAACTGCAACTACATGCGTAGCACCGTTACTGTACTTCAGTAAAGTATAGATACACAACATTTCTACTTGAGTATTCATTTTTCAGATGATTTTTTATTTCTACTCCTTACATTTTCACGCAAATATCTGTACTTTCTACTTAAACACAGCCTCGTTACAAAAAAAAAAAAAAACATCCAGATAAATGGCGCTATCCGGACAGAGTGAATGTGATTGTGTTTGGATGAGAAGTATAAACATTTAGCATCCAGACACCCGGTTGGTTTTCTCCGCGATGCGTCGGCAGATCGGAGCGACACTGGGTGGGAAAAGTGGTCGGTGGAAAGTTGGTATTTAGCAACATGGACCCTCCTCCTCTTCCTCACGCAGATTCCATGTAACGTTAAATGAGTATCTTCGTGAGTTTGTCCTAAATGTTTTATTGAGAGTTTGGCACAACACAGCGACTTGCAAGTAGCGGATTAAATAAAGTGATGTGTGTCTTAATGCGGCTTTGGAAATGAAAGCAAAGGGATTCTGTATTTGCTCATGAAGCCTGAAAATACTGGTTATTTGGCCAATGTTTTGATAACCGACCGCTGCCAGTTCAGTGTTTCCCATCATTATAACACAGGGGTGCCCCCCCATGACGTAGTAAACCTGGGGGAGACACTGCAGTCTAACAACGTGTGTGTGACTTGTGTCACTGGAAAATGGGTTGTGGTTTTATCCGTTTAAGTCAGATACATTTGTTGTTTTGTTGTGTCTCTGAATGTCGCCATGTTTCCATCATCCCAACGGCAGGTCACGTGATCTGCAGGCACCTTCGGATCACATTGTAACGGACTGACGTGTTGTGTGAGCGAGGTTACACATTAAGAGTTTGTCCTTAAAGTATAAAAGCAAAAGTAATGTAAGGAATTTCATTAAGTAGTTTTGAAACCAGTACTTTTATACTTTTACTTAAGTAAAAAGCTCGATACTTCAACTTCTACAGGAGTCTTTTTAAACCCTAGTATCTGTACTTCTACTTGAGTAATGAATGTGAAGACTTTTGACACCTCTGGGTAGAAAATGAAAGGATGTTACATAGGGATTATAGGGACCTATAATCCCTATGTAACATCCTTTTATTTTCTGCCCTTCAATATCAAGTTATGAATATTGATCGGTAGAAACAACAATGATCAACTGTCTACAAATTGATTTATTAAGCATTCATTTTATCCTGCCTGTTTACACTATAAATACTACAATGAGCCAGATTTTTGGGGATTGGATAGTACTCAAAACGTATGGTATCGGTGTAATGTTGACCAGCATTGAGCCGTACAACACAGGCTTGAATAGAAACTTTTAAAATTGAAATAATTCATGTATTATTGTTTATTTTGCCTGTACATCTCAGTAGGTGCTTCCACCCTGTAAGAATGGTCAGGAATGGTCTGACCTTTAAATTAGCAACATGCTAGATGTGCTGAAGGAAACAATACATTATATACCGCATTGTGACAGCACCATGCGCGTGTGCGCTCATGTGCCACGTAGTAGGACTGTGCAGCGCGGAAGGTGCTGTGTGGCTCATCAGGCCCAGTGGGAGATGGCAGCAGGTTGACAGTGTGGGTTTCGTTAACCTTTACCACGCAGCACACGAGGAGGACAGAGCAACTCGCAGAGACATTTCAACCCAAGCTAGACAATCAAACACCACATCCTTATGCCGAACCTGCAACGCTGAAGTTATATCTGTATTGTTTTTCTGGGGCACTAGGTAATTACTGTGGCGAAAAATATATGATATAATAAGCAATTTAATAGATATGTGCTCTGAGCCTGCAAGATGCAGCCCTTTTACCATTTTTCAGCTCCATAAGCAAAACACACTCAACCTACTCTGAATTATTTGTTTACTACTTTAAGCAAAACCAAAAGGCGGTTGGTTACCCAACACATTACATGAACATCAGAAACCTTGCAACAATTGGGCTCGCTAAATGAGTCCCACCAGTCTCACTACTTTGTTTTCCATTCTTCCTTTTCTTGTTCTATTGCTGCACTGCATTAGCCAACTTTAATTTGTTATTTTCAGTACTGGCAGAAGAAAAGCCGTGGACGCGTATCCAGTAATAAGTCAAATTTTTATATATTTTTAAAATAATTTCTACAGTTGGGTGTGATTTTGAATGCCCATATTGAAAATGTAATAGAATAGGTGGAAGGAAACACTGTGCATCACCTTAGGGGGGGACTGCTGTTGTTGTTGTTGTTGTTGTTGTTGTTGTTGTTGTTGTTGTTGTTGTTGTTGCTGTTGCTGCTGTTGCTGCTGCTGCTGTTGCTGCTGCTGCTGTTGTTGTTGTTGTTGTTGTTGTTGCGGACCCTGCTTGTTAGAGGCGGCCTGAGCATGCTGAGGATGTGGATGATGGTGGGGGTGGAGGGCCTGCGATGAAGAGTGGTGGCCTTGCTGCGGCCTGAGGGCACGGGGGATGAACTCCGGGGCCAATGGGTTGAGGACGTAGGTCTTCTTGAGCTCCAGGGCCTCCAGCTGAGACTTGATCTGCTCAAAGGTGATGCCATGGAGACTTGAGTTTTCGTGGCAGATGGAGATAAAGTGCTCCCAGAATTTTCTAGAAAGGCACAAAAAAGAGGAAACAACAGCTGGAGATTATGTTATTCTATTTTCCTTTATTTCTCCTTGTTTGGATTGAGCGTTTCATGCATTAAATGGTTAAATTTATTTTTATCATTGCTGGCAGTAAAACAAATTACTGTGGCTGTATAGAACAAATCCGTCTGTTGAAACAAATGCACGTTTAAAGTAGTGGTTAGTGGGCAGGAACACAAGTATAGGAAGTATACGTTCTTCCAGTGAGCAGTCCACATTGACGATTCAGGAGAATAGTTATGTTATTAAAAGGAATAATTGTTCTTTTCCAACGCGTTAGCGGAGGCAAACAGACGACAGCTGCTAGGGAAATCAAAGGTGGGCAAGAGAGTGAATGACGATATTCAAATAGAGAAAGGTGGAAGCCAATAGTATTTCCCCCTCAGAGCAACTATATATATGGTCCAATTGATTTACTAGATCACAAGAATAGAACTTCCCCAGAATTGTCACTTTGCATACAAACCTGTTATGTTACAGTCCTAAAAGCTCCAAGGAAGAAAAGTGCCATTATTTACCTGCAGCGCCCAACAGAGCAGAGTGCAATGGGGTCTCCCACAACTGCAACCAGGGACTGGGCTCTGGTGATGGCCGTGTTGAGCAGCTTGTAGTTGGAGAGGAATCCATAGTCGAGGTCCTCTGTCGAGTCCTCAACGAGCTGCTCTTTACGTTTGATGGCCGTCTGCTTGTGTTTGCAGGTGTGCCGCGTCCGCACCGTGCTGAGGAACAGCACCCGGAACTGTTTGCCTGCAAACACGCATCATCATTATCACCATGAACTTCTTTCCAAGTATTTCAACAAGTGCAGAGTGAAACATATTATTAGAAACAGCCAAGACCAGCTAAAGAGAAACCAATAGCCTGAGGGGTCTTTAGCGAATTATGTTGTACGGTTTCTGCACTTGAAAGGAGTCGTTGATGGAACACAAATAAACACTTGTGTTAACTTCAACTTCAAGCATTGACCACAGTAGTTTTCTTACGTGTGTGTGTGTTTGACGAGGAAGCCTGAGCAGACAAGAGATTGATTGAGGGGAAAGAAACTGTAAACTCAATATCCTGATGGATGATATGAAGGGTAATATGAATTGTCATACCTGCAATGAGATATGAGATTTGTCTTTAAGGCAATGTAGCTCTCATTGTAAGTATCATGTTGAATGAAGAGGGGCGTGGACTTGAATGTTGGTAATTGTTTGTCTGTAACTATTTTTGTATCGTCTGACAATAGCTGCTTTCCTCTAGTTTACAATTCCACTTTTTAAATTATGTTGATAAACCCATCAAATTAAGTGTTAAAACAAAACCACATACATGTACAAATGCAGGAGAGCATCTAAGAATGGATATATATTTTTTTTCCAGCTGTAAGAGCTGGGTGTGATTATATATATATATATATATATATATTATATATATATATATATATATATATAAATAAGTTAATTGGAATTTCAGGACTATTAATCATTTCATTTTAGATTCATGGGCATTGTGCCGGGAAGGGAAGTAACATATGTTGAAAAGTATGTTACATTGACGCTGCTTGTTTGTCTCGATTTATTGACGGCAACTGCAGCAGGTGCAACACAGAAGAGCTGCATTAGGCACGAGAGCATATAGCTTTTGGCTTTTTTTCATTTGAGTTTTTTTTTCATTTATGCTTTGCTGCGTAAAATAAAGACGAAAAGAAGTTGTTGTGGACGTGTGTGTCCGCCTGTGTCCAAAAACCAGACTTTGATAACGGTAGGGGAACCACCGACTTAAATAGTTATAGTAGTAATAAGTAATAATAGAAGATAGATGGCTGCAAACAGTAGGCTATCATTAGCTGCTGCGATGAGTCCTCAATAGACAAATAAAATATTGTCTCAGGCACCAAAAGGAAGCACGGAACTCTGCGTTGCATTTCGATACGTCATTAAGGAAAACGCTGGTTTTTGGTGGCCAACCATAACAGCCATTTAAATGTCAAATCATTCACAAAGCGATACATTGATGTAGCACGAGTTCCACGGTTTGAGCCAGTTGCTACACACGTGCGCAGATGCATGATCCTCAGTACTTCCTCCTCACCTTGGACATTCAGGACTCTTTCCACGCTGATCTCGTGCATTCTCTTCTTTCGGAGCTCAGCGCGAATGCGGAACACCTGGTCGGCGTACGGTGACACTACTCCAATACTGCTGTCGTCCAGTTTACCCCAGGACACCGGCCACTTCTTGCGCAACTCTTCCACCCGCTCAACAATTTCGAATACCTGCGAAGATGGAGGAACATGAGCGAAGGGGAGCGACAAGATTTTTGAGAGAAAAAAGGCTTCTGGGAGAATAAGACATGTCAAACCAAAACTACTGTACCACCATGTGTTGCAAAAATGAACAGTAATGGTGGTTTACTTACTGCGACACTTGATATGTAATATGTTTGGATTTCATTCTTAAAATACTTATGTAGATTATTTTTTAACATTATAAGCCTGCTGCACAGATGATGATTTCATTTTAAATTCCATACATAATTATTACACAAATTTTATAATTTTGCTTGGATTGGATTCTTTTTTTTAATGCAAGAGTTGGTGCTTCAATCCCTTTTCGGTTTTTGTTTTTCATAAAAGGTGCTTTTAAATAGGAGATATTTTCTTCCCCTTGAAGATTGGACCATTACAGACACTTACACAGGACTATCAAATAGACATGCGTACCACATTTTAATTTAGCACGATTAGGATAATGCAGTCAACGGTTTTACACGGGTGGTGTATCGGGGAGACGGGAGGTAATTCATTTGGCATTGCAGACAGTTTGAGAGCAAAGTGAAGAAGCAGCCGTGGATTAATTGGTTAGAACTCGTCGATAAAGGGTCAAAGGTGAGACACTGTCAATGAACACAAATTACTCTACAGAAAAACCTACCCAGAGGAAGGGAGCAGCGCCATTTGGTCTGATAGTGTAGTTTTAAACTTTAGAAACTCAGCAATGCAGTGGAAATAAGATTCAGAAAAACATTGAGTCTGTGGGACAGGATGGGGAAATCCTGCAATAAGGCAACAGGTCTAAAAATTAAACCAATGCTAACTTTCATACCTCTGCATTGTTGTAATAGGCAGTGCTGTTCTTCTCCTGGACATCTTCTCCTCTGGCTGTGAAGAAGGTCAGAGGGTAGAAGTCCTTGTGGGAGGGCTGCTTCCCACTTGCCATTAACTTCCCATCATAAAATAATTCAGACGTGTAACTGTCGGAAGAAGAGAAGCAAAAAGAGAGTGATATTAGTATGTTGGTGCAAAGCCATCTATTGGAGCTTAATAAGAATCTGCACATGTTCCAGTGGTACCAGGTGGGGTATTTGACAATTTGGGAAAGTAATAAACATGTTCAATAACAGACAGATTAAAGAAACATTGTCTATATTAGCAGAGCTTAATAACCCTGAATGAAAAATAAAATGTATTTAAAACCTAAAAACTTGTGCTACAGATTGAGTGTATTTTAGCGTGTGTGTGTCGCGGCGCCATCGGGCCCAGCTGTTGCAACAGCACTGATTAATCCCATACATTAAGTAAAACCCACTTAAAACCCGAGCAAACAAATCATACTAAATTGTATTAAGATGGAGGAGAGCCTCTTTGCATCTTGTAAACTCTTTATTGTGTCTGCTTGAGGTTAGAAAACTCTGCATGGAGCGATAGTCAGTCAGAACATTTTTACTCGATGGGTCCTATCAGGACAACGCATGTCTGTGAATTCTTCACCTGCGTTTCCCTCTTTCCCTCCTGACCTGTTCCTCCCACCCCCCCCCCCCCTTTCCTTGAGTGCCTCTCCTCCCACCGTTTTGACATCAGACAGTGTGGAGGGCTCACACCTACCTGATGATGGCTTCGTGAGAGCGGTAGTTCTCGCACAGGAGGATGCGACAAGGGTACTCGGGGGGGTAGTGCTCATACAGCCGGTCCAGCAGTGACACGTGCAGGTTACGCTCACGCGCAAATTCGCTGTACACAAACGGACTGAGCTGAAGAGAACAGGGAGAAACAGAAAGTGAAGTTGGTTTCAAAGCATGACAAAGGCAGTTTACAGCTTGCTCATCCTTGCTTCTCCTTGAATCCAAAGTTCAGCAAAGCTGTGTCAAAACCATGTGCCACACAGGCGTTTTCTTCCAAACACACATTCAGGTGGTTAAGCTGTGCTAATCACACATGGTCGTGCTCGACGTGGAACATGAACTGGCTTGGCGAGTTAGCTCTACAAAACGATGTGTTTTTAAAACAGACGTGGCAGCAGCTTTGACAGGATGGAATCTAGATCCCCTTCTTCAAAGTGCTTACAGCGGTCTAATTTGCTTAACCTTTAAAGTTTCAAACAAGAACGCAGTTTGGTTCACGAGGGCAGCCTTGTTCCTTAATATATATTTATATCAACAGTACCAGTTTGGACACCAAAGTTTGGACACTTTCTTACTCCAAAATTTACTCGCAGTAAAATTCACAGCAGTTCGGGAACATTTTTAAATCAAATTAGATTATATTATATTATGCAGAAGTCAGTGTTGGTTACAGACCTGCTGAAATGTGGCCCTGCCTTCCAGCAAAGGCAGAGTAGCATTTGATGTTTGATACCAAACCTCACAGGTGGCGTTTTATAACTAAACTCTTGTAATATCAATTTATTAAATAAGTGAAACAATTTTCCATAAAAGTAGTTATTAAATCAAAAACCATGACTGTCTATACGTCTTCAATATGCAAGATGACCACGATGTGATTTAATTCTAACGACGTTACACATTTAAAAACAGAGTACACATCCACACAAAGACTGCTGTTCAGCCTTCGTCTGAATCTTAAATTAAGTCTGACTTATCTGAGGCCCCACACAATCAATCAATAAGAGAGCGAACAATCAATCGATGCCTCAGCCTCCATTGATCATTCAGTCTGCTCTTCCGATGCTGAATAATGGAGGTAAACTGTGTGCGCAGACCGGAGAGGGGGAAGAGACAGAAATAAAAACGGGCCACATCCTTCCTTTGACCCACCAAGTCCTCTTGAATAGGACCGAAAGGAGGGAGGAGATGGACATGAGACATGATTGAGGCAAACGGATGCACAAGTGGATATCGTCTTTTAAATCTGCTTTCCTTTGCTCCAAAAGATGGCAACGAGGGAGAGAGCGATCAAGTCATTAGAGCAGCTACTGCCTCGTTGCTTCTGCTGCCTCCTGCTAATCCTGCGCCGCTGTCTAAAACCAGCGCAGGGGGAAATAAGATTTTCCTTCCTTGCGTCGGCTCATGAAGGCTTGACTGATGGGAGCTTTAATTCTAGTCAGCTGTGGATCCAGAACCTCAGCTCTACAGTGGCTGCTGTCTTGTTATTTTTTACTTGGCGTCGATAAACGAGTAAAAACCAGGGGTCCCAAACCTTTTTTGCCTCACGGACCGTTTTTATGTCAGAGAATATTTTCGGTCTTGGGAGATGTGGCGGATAAACACGACGAAATGACCAGCCCAAAATGTATTCTTTCTGTGGCGCGGCCCAGTGCCAATTGGCCGGGACGTGGCCCGGTAGTTGGGGGCCGCTGGTCTAAACCACAGCAAAATACAAAATGATTTCTACCTCCACCTGATGTTTCAGCTATTGTCTGCGCTGGTAATGCATCCTTCCGTAATACTTACAATTTGTTTCATTTATTGTAAAATACAAAAAAGCTCTCCAATTTTCTGACCAAGATCCCTTTGATGTACGTTTACTAGTATCTAGTAAAAGATGTTGGTTGGTTGGTTTTAATTCTGGTTACCTGCATATGGTCTCCGGCCAGCACGATGCGGGTGTGCTTGCTGGCTAGAGCAAAAGGCATGATGGTTTCACACTCCATGGCCTGGGCCGCTTCATCCAAAAGGATATGAGAGAACAGCCCTGCAAAACACGCCAACGTCACTTTAGTACTTCACGTTTGTTGGTGCTAAACATTAACAGTTGCTTCCCCCCCTGCGAAGCACATTTTTACACCAGAGAACCCGCTGATCAGAAAAAAAACAGTCGAAGAAGTTAAGATAATGGATCCCGAGTGTGTGTGTGTGTGCGCGTGTGTCTCAGCAAACCGATACTGCTAAGACAAAACGTATATTGTACATACATATAATGGGTACAATTTAGAAAGATCTAATCAAAAAATAAAACCAAATCAAAGCCCACAGAAGAGGAACATTTTTACATGAATAAACAGTGTCCTCAGTTACTTTTCCTTTTTACCGTGAGAACCAAAGTTGTGGACGTTTGAAAGGGATTGAACAGCAGCACTACTGATTTAAAAAGCTCAATCGGTGCTCTGCGACATGGGGGGAGGGCATGAAACGGCATTGCAAATGAGTGGTGGAGCCGGGAAAGGAGAGGCTGAATAACAACCAGCAAACAGACTCTGAAGCCCGAGCAGTTTCTACAGGAGAGTTAATGCAGATATGAAATGTGACGGCGGAAAACAATAAAACGTTTACTTTTTGGCAGTTGCCGCGCAAACACAAGCCTGCAAAGAAAGCAGGTGGAGCCAATTGATTGTCGAACATTTTCCTTCATCTTTTTTTTATTTTTTTTTAAATCAGCCTTTGAACAACCGCTTTCCCCCTCAGACTACAAAGCCTGAGCTCCCTCTGAACTGTGTGCACCTCGTTGAAGGTTCTAGCAATGTTCCCTCCTGTGGTACTAATAGAAAAAGAATACATTTTTACTTTTACCAAGGGCCAAACCTTTGTAGTATATGCATCAGACTAAAAACATTGGCATAAAGCATGGCTACAACCCCATTCTTAATATTTATGTATCCCAAATAAAGTGATTTGTTACATCAAATACATAAAATTATGCAACGTAAGTAAAGTAACCTCTGGATGATTTAAACATACTTAAAATGTGCTACAAGGGAAACACTGGTGTATTACTGAGGCCACGTGCGTTTGTTGACCTCGTCTACACATTGCAGTCAACAGTAGCCGTACGGCGTTCTGCCCACGTGCTCTGCTACCTGGATACACACGAATACGCAGCGTTCACAAGTAACGTAGATTACAAATCAAATGGGAATGTTTCCCCGTGCAGGGAGTTGGGAACAAGGAGGGGGGCAGAGACCAAGTCGTGGGGGGACATAAACCTCAATGTTTCACCGCCCTGTCAACCGGAGTTTCTCTATCTGCCTTTTGTCATTGGGCTAACAGTGGTGTTTGACTTGAGACGGTGCTTAATGAAAGAGAGAGGAAGGGGCAATAAGCAGAGAGGGAAGAGATCAGAGTCACAGTGTTAGTTGGCACTAATTGTTATGACACGTTTAATAATAAATGTGAGTCGCTTCACCTCATACCCGCAGTCTCTCACTTTCCACAGTTCTTTCTACCCTTGTATTAACTTGCAAGATCTGTGAAAACAATAACTAATAAAAGCTTGACTTTAGATTTTCAGAATGAGACTACAGCTCAAAGGATTTATTTATATTTTGGGAGATCCTCACATTGGTCTTGGACGTGTTTTTGTGCCTGTCGTCAAGCTAAAAGGGGGCCGGCTTCCTTTAGGATAACAAAATTCTCTTACAGGCCACGGTATGAGCTATAATCCTAAACCTTTGGCACCAGGCTGCCAGATCCAGCAGCCTCCACAAAAAGCAATACTCATTAAAAAAGGGAAAATACAGCTTCTCCATAACCTTTTAAGTTAGCTCATTCAGCCGTTGTAAGAGTGGTTTGTTCGATACATTCGACTTTCTAGTTCTTCTGCAATATGAAAATGAAAAACATGATTTTGTGGCTCGAAGTTGCAGAGCGTCCTGACCGTTTTCATAAGCGGAGAGATGAGACCCAGGGAAGAGGGCTACTGATGTACAATACATTAGAAACAGGCAGATGGTGTTTCCAAGCAACAGACAAAACCCCCTCTGCTGACACAGAGTCAGCTGCAATGACAAACCGGTTATTTTCCACGTCTTTTGCATAACTTAAGAGTTCCGTTTCTCTACGGTCGGCTCCTGCAAACATATGAGACACGCTCGGAGGTGACCAAAGAACAGGGGAGCGAATTAAATTGACACATTCATATTGAGAAAATATATGTTCACATTGCAGTGTATCATAGACCAATATCAAAAACTAGCTCAGTTAAAAATTGATTGTATTCTATGCTCGCTCTTGAGGGCTATCATTGTGTTTGGCTGAATTAAATCAAGGAATTTTAATATTTTGTCAACCTCTTCACATGTTCGTTGAACAATTGGAATGGTGTTTGTCAGTTACCCAGAAACCCATTTACACCGCTACTACACTTGAGAGGACTACATATCATGCATATGACTCACCGGGCTCTAAGTCGAGCTGGCAGAGGTATTGGGAGGTGCTGAGTGTGACCACCACCACGCGGTGCCTGAGGATGTCCTCCCTTGTGGGCATCTTGAAATTGACGTGTGTGTTGGAGATGAGACAGTACTGTTGGACCACCGGGTGAACCGTCTTCACCCAGCGGTTCCTGAAGTACACCCTTGAGAGACACAAACACACACACACAAAAGGAGAGTAAGTAACTACAAATTATGCAGACCTCCAATACACAGGAGAGAACAGGCAGGTATTATAACGGGATGCAGCAAGTGCTTCTTTTTTGGTCAACTGTTGGTGTCTTAATGAGTTTGCACTATATAAAATCTGAATGTGGCTCATTGTGGGTCCGTGATCACAGGACTACCAGTTCAACACAACAGCACCTCTCAAATTCCGACTGAACGGCTGCAAATAGGACTCAAACATGCAAAGATTTGATTAAAACAAACCCCCGTGAGCATCATGTCTGTGCACACGTCTACCTTTAGCTGTCAAGTCCTTATAAAGCAGGTGTGCTTCCTTACCTGAGAGGTCTGGCATGCGCGTTGCCTGCTTCGACGTAAGGATGAAGGTAGTCCTTAATGTAAAGGTCGGCCGCACTGTTGGAGTGTGTGCAGATCAGCACCCTGCGGAGACAAAAAGACAAACGGGGTCAGAAGCAAAGTGAGTGATCCTCAGTGGAAGAAACATGGCACATTGAGCAGAAACGATCGGCTTAATTGGAAACCACATTAACATTTGTGTTCTTACTCGGGGTGCCAGAAGCCTTATAACGTGATCCCTTTCGTTTATATGTATACAAACGTTTCATACATCAAATTGATCATTGACTGTTTAATCACACGACATACGTCTTAATGCGAGGGATAAAGTTTGTTATCCCATTAATGCAATTTATATGGTTAAAAGCTGTGAATCAGATGTTTATCTGACAACAGATTGAAAACGAACAAAAACACAAAAATGCCATGTGCAGTATAGATTTAAAGTACCTTTAAGCTCACAGTGAAGGACAACGAAGCCGGTTTGTTTAAATTGTGCATTGCAAAACTTTCTTCTAGTGTTGCTCATTCCAACAGTGATGAAACATCCCAACGACGGAACGCTACGCAGAGAGAACTCTGAGCATTCAATATGTACAATAACACACATTAGGTCCACCAGACTACGATCCATACGACACCATCATTTTAGCAGTATGAAGAGCAGTCAGCACCGGTCCAGAGGGGTCACTTCCCAGTCTTGACTTTTAAAATATCTATAATTCATCCTGAAGAATATTAAATGCGTTCAAAGTGAATTGAGGAATGAATATTACATTGCACACACTATTCTTCCTTTTACGTTACATATATACAACCCTGTCGGTTCAGGGGACAGCGTCTGAAATATTGCATTTATTTTTCATTAAGACCGTGCATGTTCTTTGCTATATTAAAAAACACTCGAAACGGCGGACTTACGTAATCAGGATTTTATACCGTTACAACAGTGTCGGCCTTTTAAATAATTATATATATGATAATAATGATAAATAATTATATAGATGATCAAACCAACCATGAGCACCGAAACACAGATGATAAAAATTCATTCGAACGGCCGGCAGCCCTTGTCCTTAAGTGATGACACATGCATGACACAAAGTCTATGCGCCAACACATTACAAACACACACACTGCACAGCTTGTCACTTCAGCCTGTGTTTTCTTGATTGTTACGGGTGTGGCAATTGTTATTGATGTCAAACCCGATGCTGCGGCAGAGTGAGAAAGACGTCACCGCACAGTCAACACCCCCCCCCCCCCGGGATCGCATCCTCGGACCGTCCGATGTTACTAAATGGAAGTATCAACGCATTTGAAATAAAAATGGATTTGGGTTCTTATGAGTTAAACCATGCAGGGTTGTTGCAGTTAAATTGGACTATATTATACGCACAGTTGTTAATTTGGAGTTTTATTTTTATTGATAGGGACACACCTCTATAACTAACTAACTAACTATAGACAACTCCATTTGCAACCATTATAGCAAATTACAATATAATAAAGCGATGAAAGGATTTGCGATTAAAGGATTTGAATAGGACAATCATTTTTTATTACTTCGCTACAAACAAATTACAAATGAGTGTAATTTTAAAGGGCTTTGCTTTCAGAAACATGTCTATTGTCCAAAATACAAGGTACCTTGATTATAAGTTTTTTTTTTTTTTAAAGAAACAATAAATGTATATGATGGAAGAATTGAGTGAATGGGGGTTTAAAGAGGATGACTCATTTTACAAGAGGTAAACAAATGATGCAACAAATGTAAAAGTACAAACGTGAACTAACCTGCTGGTGTCCTGGCGCAGGATGTGCTTGACAGCCTGCGCCAGCGTGAAGGTCTTGCCGGTGCCGTAGGGCCCGATGATGAGGATCGGGGGCAGGGGGATAGAGACGGGTGTGGTGATGGCCAGGATGGCCTCTTTCTGCTTGGCATTCAGACGGGGATCCAGCTGCTCGTCCCACTGCCTGAGTGCGCAGGGAGGACGGCGTGTCAAAATACAGGAAAATGGGTGTTTCTGATCCAAATCAACGAAAACACTTTTCTTATCTTGCAATCCAATTATCAAATAGATGCTACAACAATTTTGTTTTTTTTAATATATATATATATATATATATAAAAACAAAACGATCTTTGGCTCCTTAAGACACTACATTTAGAATAAAGGGATGCACATACATGCTTTAAAGCTAACCCAGTCTCACAGCAAAACATGTAATAGCTATGTTGTGGACCAACAAGGTATTGTCACGCTTTTTGGGGAGAAAGAGTGACAATACAACGTTTTATTTGCAACTACGTCACGTGACTATCAACTTTCTCTCAGCTAAAAAAAGAAAAGAAAATGGCGGACTGTCTATTATCTGAAAAACACAATATTTTAAGAAAGCCTCAGCATTTGTATGCATTTCAATAGCATTTCTAGCGAGAAGTATATGCGTTATATTTTCATAATCTTCTATCAGAGAATGTAGAAGACCTTCCGTTTATTAGTTTCTAGTGACGTAGTTAAGGCAATGTAAACGAATGGGCCGAAATAAAATGTAGTATTGTCACGATTTTGGGGAGAAAGCGTGAGAATAACACGTTGGTCCAACAACGTAGCTATTACACGTTTTACTGTGAGACTGGGTTGTTAAAGCACATACTCACCAGTGCTAGAGTGTCATGCATGTAGGGCACGCGTGCATGTGTACATGTGTGTGTATCCTAGCAGCACTGTCCTCAATATGAAAAGTGTGCATCCTCTGCAGTTATGAATCCATCAAACGCAATTGATTGGACTCCAACTGAGAAATAGTTGGCAGGACAAGAGATATATCAATGTTTAAGTAAGAGTGTGTTTATAACAGAGGTGGATGGATGAGATTCAGAGGTTGAGTGACAAAAAAGCTAAACTCTTTTAAGCTAACTATACTTTCTCCACAAATGTAGTACAGGGTGAGATATCTATATCATCCTTCTCAAGACTCAAGGTGCATTTACATCTGTTTAGCAAGGAAATGCTATAATAAATCCAAGAACTCAAATGCTCAATGAAAGGCAGTGGGTGAGACTTTAAATGGCTATTTGTCCAAATTGTCAACAAGTTTTAATGCAAAGAAGTACAATTCTTAATAACAGCACAAGAAGAGAATTAACATATTAATGTTTAATACTATTAAGATGCAACCTTAAACCACACAACCAGGATTATCTTATTCACTGTCTCACTTTCTGATTAGAGTGCAAAGGTGTTTATCAATATTAAAATACTCTGCTTCAGGGTCAAAACCCGCACAGGGTCTCTTTCCTTCCTTCTTTCTCTTTATGCACATCGCTGTTGTAACACACAACAACCCCCATTATTAATCATATTTTGGAGGCCAGATAAGCTGCAGCCTTGAAAATCACAAAGGATTTCATTTGGCTGTTCTTGATGAATGTTACGGCCTCTCTTCAGAAAGAGCTGCCAGCATTTCAGAATAACTGCAGAGTTAGCAAGGCGAGGGATATCCTGTCAACTCTTAAATTGTCATGTGTCCCTTTTGTCATGTCAGGGTTGTTGTCATGCTATGAATTTCTCTATAATAACCATTTCCTATGCATTAATTGGTGTGTATGTTCCCTCCTGTTTAATAGAATGGAAAATTTAAATGTAGGTTTAGTCCACACTGCTCATTTGCAACATGAAAGGATTCCTCTTCCATACAGCAACATCAAACCATCTGCAGCGAGGGTAATGTCCTTTTAAAATGGACTCTTATTTATCCTTCCATGTTTTGGAGGAATGGAGTGGTATGACTCTTGGAGACACAGGAGATGAAAACCATTATCTGAATAATAAAGTTGATGGTTTCCTTCAACGTAAATCTTTCCTCTAAACGAGTAACGAACATGTATGTGTGCCTGTGTGAGTGAGTGTGATAGAGAAGTCGGGCATAGTGGAATACACACCTGTTGGGGCTCCAGGGGATGGTGGGGACCAGTCCAATGTCAGGGAAAAGGATTCCATTATCTTTGATGCGATCCAGAGCGTAATGCATCTCACAGAGCGGCAGTCTGTTCAGCTGGAACTGGAGCTCCACCTGCCACAGGAACAATACCGAGAGCTTACTAAGCAGTCCAACACTGGTTCATCTATAGATTTGATATCCACCCAGAGGCCAAGGATACCGTAATAAGCAATACAATGGAATTCAATCAAATATAAAAGCCTAGACAAAAACAAGGTTAGGGTTTCATTTCGTTTTGGATAAGATGGAGATCATTTCTTTTTGGTTGACCTTGAGCTCAGGAGACGTGTCCTTCCAATAAAACACAATAAATGCATTACATCTGCAATGTTAAAGTAGGAATATGTACAAGCTTGAAGTCCACACCCATTAAAGAGACATACATGGGTCCATCTGTCAGTCTCATGTAAATCAAAGAGAATCTACAAAAATAAGAGTTTTGGGGGGGATTTCCGCATTTGTAAAAAACTAGGCGCTGTCTTCCTTTGGCTAGTGTCATCCACAAAGTGAAGCATGGTGGCGTTTCTTCAGCATTACGGCAACAAGGTTCTTGCCAGTAGGACACATACATGGCGTTTTTTTGGTAAAGGTGAGTGAAAATAACAAACTAAAAAAGAATGTATAAATACATTAAGAAACAGAGGGGGAGAAAGCAAACAAGAGCCGAAAAATATGTGATTGCAAGAAGAGGATGAGAAATCGAGGCTGTGTGAAATATAAGAACCCAAAGAGGATATAGAGCAGGGATCGGGAACCTATGGCTCGCGAGCCAGATGTGGCTCTTTTGATGATTGCATATGGCTCGCAGATAAAACCAAATATTCTCACTTGTTTTAATCCATCCATCGATTTTTCACTGCGCATGTCCTGTTCAGGGCTGCAGGAGCAATTGTCCATTATTTTAATTGGATGATACTGGCCTACGTTTGCCGTTGCTGGGTAAAACAGGTAAACGCCCCCTTTTGAATCAGTCTGAGACTGCGTCTGTTCGGTCATTAGCTCAAAGCTAACCCTTCGACGAAGGGTTAGGACCTATAGGAAAAATAATCTCAAAACCACTGCCATGTAGAATGAGGCTCGGGCCGCATATGTCTGTTCCGACCCGAGTTGAGCCTGACGCTGCATGATTATTATGCACATGAGCTTTGGATCACGCGTTGTCATGAAGGTTAATTACAAACCCCAGCAGCACCGAAGAAAAAGTTTCCCAACGCAGTTGAAAGTTTTTAGGTCTTTCTTAGACTGTTTTACTAAAAAGAACCCTACCGACTCAGCTTGGCATGTTGGCACCTCACACTGTTTTGTTGCGGGCGATGCCGCAATATTCATTCGCCAAAATTTGAACACTTGGAACGCGCATCCTGTCACATACCACACACTGCAGCGTGTGAGTATTGCTGTATTGACCATGTTTGGATCTACGTATGCATGTGAGCAGTCATTCTCACATCTTAAAAACATCAAGTCCAACCTACGATCACGTTTAACGGATGAAAGCCTCAACCCTTGCATGAAGCTTAACCTCACCAAGTACCAACCAGACTACAAAGACATCAGCAAATCCATGCAGCACCAGAAGTCGCATTAATGGTGAGTGTTATAGCAACATTATTTAAAAGAATAAATTCAGAGGCTTATTATACTGACATTTAGTTGAATTCACTTTTAAAATATATTATATGGCTCTCACTGAAATAAATTTCCACATTTTTTGCTTTCATGGCTCTCTTAGTCAAAAAGGTTCCCGACCCCTGATATAGAGAAATTAAATTGTATGGTGTCAGCAGGTGGCGTATAGCCAGGAGAATGAGACTATGATCTCAGCAACAGGATGCGAGTTGTTAATGTTGAGTTGATGAGAGCTAACGTGGCAGCCTGCTTTGTCTGCAGATGTTCAGGCAGAAGCAGCGATAAATACCAAGCGTGGAGTCATCCAATAAAGGGATACTTCTCAAAACAAAAGAAGCACCGGAATACAAAAGGTATTCCTGGGAAAATGATCCAACGCAGGAATGTTAGGAATGTAATGTTTTTGTGAGACCACAAGCGTTGAGACTATTTACGTGCCCCTTTCCACTACTGTCAATCAACCGCTGGTATTTATTATTTGGTGAGGACACCTCAAAAGAACAGAGGTGTCTCCTTGGTGTGAGTCATACCTGTAGTTCCCTGTCGGGCAGCAGCCCGAGCTCATCACAGCAGTTCTTGCAGATCCTCAGGAAGATGTAGTCCTTGGTCTTCTCCTCGATCACAGCCTCGTAAACACGCTCTTTGACCCCAGGAGGCGGATGATTGCTGATCCCATCACGGCCAAATGGCAGCACTAGGACTGAATTCACCTTGGTCATCACGAGCCGTCCAGCCAATGTGTCCTGAAGTTTAAAAAGAAAAAAGGAAAGGAAAAAGTAAAGAGATGGCAAGCCGACACATTTGTGCTGCACGTGCCACTAATGAGTAGTTAGACTACTAAAGAGTGCAACGGCATTATAAAATCCAAGCAGTCCAGTCACCTCAGACAGTGTTTCAGTGAGTTTGAAGCGTGCAAAGAGCTGTCCGTTCTGGGCATACTTGGCCCCGACAGAGATGCCTGTCAGCATGAAGCTGGTGACGAGCTGGAGATTCACTTTGATGTTAAACCTGGGAGGAAAAACATGGACATTTGGTTACGCTCTTTCAGCCCTATAGCTTATTAATGTAAAATATGAGTCACGATAATGTTTTTTCATACGTTACGGACTAATCATTACGACTAGAGTTTGGTACCGAAAACCGGTTGTTATAAAGACCGGTGATGAAACAGGAAGCAACATTGGTGCTAACTCTGATGAAAGAAAGAGTTAAAGAGTGAAAGAAATACTGGTTTATTTCAGACACTGAGGTGATGCCTGTTGACTTACTGATACAAGATCTGACAATATAAATATAATGGGAGATTATTCAGAGAGAGGTGGTGATGGAGATGTTTAAATGTCACACAATCCACACAAAAGGAATTCGGAACCTGCCAGGACATTGGCTGTTTAATAGGCAGAGATTATTCATACGAACATTGGCAATGGGACGTATTTTATACTGTAGCGATATCCATACCAAGTGAAAAGACAATGTGGATCAAGAGACAAGACCTAATTAAGAGCAAAGATGAAAGCTGGGGAAGTTGCAGCACTGTACTTGTGTCTCTGAAAGTGGAACTAAGCATATACCGTTTCTAGCTGTAATTAGCATATCATTAAGTTATAACAGCGGAGCAGCCGGTAATGAATCCAAGAAGTATTCATTGTAGAGGAAGACAACACTGTTACTTCACCAATCTCAGAGGAGTCCCCTTAGATACGTTATTAAATGGCTCTGAGACCGTGAATCAAGCTGTGTGTGACACACACACACACACACACACACACACACACACACACACACACACACACACACACACACACACACACACACACACACACACACACACACACACAGAGAGAGAGAATGAAGGTCAAGTCTGACACCTTGTGGTGGTTGATTATAAGCTTAACACACAAAAGATTCATACCCCTCCGCCTCGGCGAGGTCTATAGTGGTTTATTAATTGTAGCCACATTTCTGACAAGACAAGGGGACCATTATGTAGACGGTTCTGACTAGTCAAGATGATAATTGTATGCACAATTGCATTGCAATTTTGAAAGCTCCTGGAAAAGCTTGTAATCAGAACTTGTTTTTTTTTTTTCAAGCTGTATACCACTGAAAGGTGATTGTTTCGGCATTCTGTCACTTCAGAAAGGTAATTATTTTTTTATTTTATTCTGTGCCCTTTATTTTAATATCACTTTTATGCTTCATGTGTGTCTTTGTTTTGTATTGATGTGTTTACCAAATATCCCTAAAACACTCAAGTCACAGCAACTGAGTTCAAAGTGACATCCAGCCATTTGGACTGCATCTAAAACTTGACACATTGCAAACAGCCTGCAGATGTCTCACCTTGAATTATTTAAATCCTATGCAGCAGTTAGACCGATATTTGAATTGTTCAACTGTTTTGTCAATTTCTAAATCATTAATGTATTATAATAATGATATTGACCATGAACTGTGACTTACCGGTACACTACTTAATTTCGTGTTCCCATTTTGCTTCTATATTGTTGATGTTTTCAGCCTCAAATGTAAAGCCCGATTATTCAAGCCTTATTACGTACAGTTATGGAAAATCCATTATACAACCCCAGTAAGAAGAAACCAAGGGAACACGTTTACTCACTTGCTAACTTCCTTGTATTGAGCAATCTCTTCTATGTAGAGCAGGTCATGTAGCCGGGCCTGGTAGTTGTCTTTGGTCAGGGTCTTGTCCAGGACTGACTGAGTGAACAGCTGATCTGCCGACAGAGGGATCTGATAGCGAGAAAGGAGGCTGCGCTCCAGGTCGGCCATTGTTTCATTTGGACAGAATTCCACGATGGTCTTGCAGGACGGGTCCCAGCGCTTTGCGGTGATCAAGAGCTGCTGCCTGGCTGCCATCAGGTGCTCCAAGTCTAGAAACAAAGGATTATTAACTGGGCATCCAGACAACTACAAGTTATTATCTCAGAAAGAGCAAGAGGGCGGTTGACAGCGTTTACCACAGCACATGCTCATTTAACCAAACGTAGAAACACACTCTTCTTTGCCAATTTAATTTTTACAGTTAAAGCTGTGGCGCCCATTCACGTAACTGCATTGGATTGACCACGGTCCTCTACATGAGCTTCTAGCATACCTTCAATAGAGGCCGCATCCACCATGATCCGCTTCATCAGCACAGGCTCCGAGCCAAAGTCAAAAACAACGGTCTGTCGGAAGGTCCCAAATATTTCCGTGCTGAAGCCCACCGCTACGTTGTACACACAGTGGTCAAGGCCGTTGTCTGCTGCCATTGTCGGAACAGAAAGTTTTGGTGTGAATGAATAGAGATTTAACTTAAACAACAATGAAGATGTAAGGAACCACACAGGTCAAATTGCCTTACTTGCATGCGAGTAGAACATAATATAACTAAAAAGGACGTACCTGCGACCTCCTCTCCGGGAGTCCACTCTTGGCACCCGTTGGGGAGAGCTTGCAGCCGCTCCCCGGATGACACACCTGTGATGAAGAAGTGGGGTCGGTGCGCATCATAGAGCAGGGCGATGCGGAACAGCTTTCTAGGCGGCTGGTCAAAGAGAGAGAGAGAGAGAGAGAGTGTTTCGGTCAGAACACTCACACGGGGGGATTAGGACCAACACCAGCAGGTGTGCCCTGCAGCAAATTTACTTTACAGCCAATAACTGTTCTGGTCAAGAAAAATAGCAGGTTTGTACATGGTTGGTAATAAACATTCCATCCTACCCTGCACAAGAAGGAGAAGGTCCAAGAGTGTGCAGATTTTTTGGTGGTGACGGTCACAGAGAGGCTGGAGCTCGTTTCTACATTCACTCCTTCTAAATAGTCACTTAGCTGGAAAATGTAAAACACATGGTTAGAATGTATCACAGCCTCAGATTTCTTAAGAAACGTTCATTTGTATCGCATAATGTATGCCTGATAAATTGTCTGGTCATTTGTTCGCGGCAAGTATTTTACCCTGAAAACATAGTAAGAATAGTGAGAATTTTTTGTGTCAATAACCATAAGTTATTAAATGACAATATGCACAGTGCATGAACAGTCTTACTAGAAAAGTAAAACCACAACACAGTCTGGGTAGTCAATGTTTGTGTAAATACAGAAGGCTTTGTCTATTTGCTGGGTGGAACAAAGTGGTTGGAAGTGGAGCTGCATCTCCTCGATTCACAAGGTGATGGTGTGCTCAGAGTTTGCAGAGGCTTTTGATTAAATCCCAACACACCACCAGACACCCCTTTGTGGTTGGGTGGCCTTTCTGGGAATTTATCCCTCACCTATAAGTGTGCTATTTTAAAGTTGCATGCGCTTACCACTTTCTCTGGGGAGAGGGAGTTCATCCACTTCTCTATCAGGGTCTCCATGTAGCTCTCGGTGAAGTGTTTGCTCTCCTGCTGCTGTTTGAGGCGGATGAGGCGTGACGCGTATCGCTTCTGCCACTCCATCAGCTCCTCCTGAGAATGGGCCGACGTACACTGGGCCCCGTACCGACACAGACCTTGCTCCAAGTACCTACAGCGCAGACAACCGGTGAGCTCAACTGCTACCAGCGTTAAGCAATTAAATCAACAAAATAAAACTGTGACCGTTGACCAATCGGTTGCTGTCACGAAATCACTAAAAACATTTGGTAGTTAGAACTGTCACAATCTGAGTGTATATTTTGCCTCATTTTTTTATGTGTTTAATTTAATAAAAGTTGGGTTTCTCATTGGCCAAAAAGCTTTTAAGAACAGTACAATTACAAACAATATGTTTTAAAACTCTTACTTTTTAGCCAAACCAAGGAGATTAATAGCATTTGAAAAAATTATTGCATTTGAAAAAAGGAAAAATCAAGCCTGACATAGCAGCAGACCGAAATAACCAATATTGATCCGTTACACCACTCAATACAAGTGTCTTGCCATGCAGCAGTAAATGAAACTAGCAGTGCTGCTCTGGTATGTTTACTGGAGCTCAGTCAGACAAAGGTTCCAACAAGACTAAGACTATGGCCCAACATACATGCGTGTCTTCACACACAGATTAGGGATGTGTGCACAAGATTTGCCCAACCTTTTACAGAGGGTGTACTCCTCACTGCTGGTGACGCCTCGGGGGGGAGGCCGGAATTGCCAGCCATCTTGGAACTCTGGAAGTAGACACAGCCATGTGGTCAATGTGACACTAAGCCAAAAAAACGTCATAAAATGAGCTCTGACAAGTCCTTTTAAAAAGTGCTGTCCAGCTGCCAACTGATGGATGGCTTCCTAAACAACAATTACATCTACTATACATCAATATATAGACCTTTTTGGACCAGGCACATTGTCATTCTGTATGTGTACATACATTTTTCCCCAACTAAGGAAGCGGTTAAAGTGAGATGCTCACCTTCCTCCTGTTCTTCTGTGTATTCAGGCGCCATCTCCCTTTTTATCAACTGACAGGAGGGAAAGATGGGCGAGGAAGTGGGGAAAGACCACAATTATGAGAAAGACTAACACAGCTATTCAACCAATTGACTTATTACGAAGAATTGAGTAATAACTCGAGACTAGCCAGGCGTAGAAGCTTTTAAGATTTTAAGTTAGGGAGAGAAAAGCTATATTTATGACAACTCTCTTGCGAGCTTTAGCCAAACACTTGTAAAACCATCAAAAGACATGAACGCAAAAGAGCAGTAAGGTTTACAGCCCTGCAGCCAAAGGCACTTACCTCAATCTCTGAGAAAAGCATTTTTAATCTGGTGAGGTCTTTTGCGACAATGCCATTCTGTGAGGGGAGGAAGGACAAGATCTTCATTACAAAGTTCGGCAATCAGGGCTTTGAGTACACATCACTTTGTCCTTTCTAGATCTATAAGCAGCGAGAAATGTCATATGAAAATGGTTTGTAACTGCTATCAATCAAGGCCGCAGAGACGCAAGTGACAACAAACCTCATGAATTATTTAGACACAGCGATTTTAGCTCGAATCTTGCGTTCAAATTTGTCACTCGGGGTGGATTTCCTTCCACCAACTGGCTCCGACAGCTGAATCTAGCTAAACATTGTGACTCTTCAGGGTCCCAGAGGTGTTGACAATAAGGAATTTTCTATTTCTGACTAGACCAGGGCTTTGGAACACATTTTGTTGTAACTATTCTGAAGGAGCAAATCAAATATGGGTAGGCATGTGAAAAAACACAACTGACAGCCTGGCTGTCTTATATGTGATGTATGTCTCCAATGGAGCTTATTTGTAATTTACAGGTACCAACGGAAAGAAAAGAAAAGTTAATCTGCCCAAGCACTGTCAGAATAATGTTTGCCTGGGAGAGACGGAGAGAGATAGAGATCTGCCTAGCAAACACGGATTGTCCCCACTTGCATAAAATGCTGGATGACCTTGGGGACAGGCTCAACCTTTGAATACCTGCTTGTGTGCGTGTGCTGTATTGGGCACAAAGTGGTCGCAAAAAGCTGGGCGGCACCGTGGCAGCAAAATGCACGTTTAAGGAAGGGCGAGGTCAGACAGGAGAAAACGTGGACACATGCAAGAGTTGACCCTGTGCCTGTCTGCTACATGCACGTGACACTGCTACAGGGAGGGCACTACACCTCGCCTTCATGTTGCCCTTTGTGGGAGTAGACCTGATAGTCACTCCAACATCGCATTGGAACTTCTCAACAATAGTAATTTACTTGTACAAAAAAAATACACTGAAAATCCACAATCATCAAGCACACTATATGTGGTATTACTGAAGCATCTCAGATCACAAGTCAGATTTAAATCATGTGTCAAATTTGGCATTAGCTTTTCCCTTTATTATAATTTATTATATTTTCCCATTATGAAACAACCCGAAAAAAGTCTGGAATAAAAAAATGTAATTAAAAAAATGTGCGCACATGGCACTCGCACCAGGTGCTCACGCCACCAGAATACTCTTAGTTGGCGTTCCAAACACATGTAATGTATACAATGTACAGAGTGTCCATTGATTATACCATTGGCTCCCCATACAGGGCTTTAGAGAGGATGATGGCCACCTCCTGCAGGCTGCCATCCAACAGCATGAAGCGCAAGCTGGCCTTAAGCGACCCGTCACCTCTGGCAATCTCCTCCGCAAGGACTAGGACCGGATGAAGAACACACAGAACAGGTGGGGAGGGATGGAATTCAAATCAATACATTGAGGAGGGTTTCTTTTTAAATTAAAATATGCAATAAGTCTGCCTTCTACAACATTGTGATCATTATTTAGCATGATTCCTTGGGCTTTCTACTCACCATGTTTGCAGTCTTCATCTGCTTCGTCATAGTTTTTCTGTTGGCACGGGAGAGAAAAAAAAAATTAACTATGAGAAAAGGGAATACTTTGTGTTCACGGGTCAAAGCTTCACCTAAGCTCCGAAAATGGCCGAATTGCCTCATACTAACAAATACTAAAGTAGTTTCCATAATCTCTGGGCTTAAGTAACAGGTCCAATATTAGTGCAATGAGAAGATAATAGAACAGTACCATGAATTTAAAACATTCTCTGCATGTTGGATTACCAAATGATCAGACGCAAGAGTAAATTTAAAGCACAATAATCTGCCGACGTCATTTTGTTGAAATAACTATACTTTGGAATAGGAAAAAATAATATTGTATTTGGTGATAAGACGGCTCACAGTTTTTGTTGTTAGATCAAAACAGAGCAAAAGGGGAGAAAAGAGGGACAACAAGAAGTCACGTGTTGAACGCTACGGCAGCATCACTCCACAGTCCTCACCAGCTGCAAGAAGGCAGAAATTCGATAGAGCAGGGCTCGGCTGCGAAGGGGTCCGGCAGCAGCAACGAGGGACGGGGAGCTCGGCGGGACGGGGGCGCCGGAGGGTGGGGCCGGCGGCGCAAGGACCACCAGGGCATCCGTGCTGTGGCTGACTGCCGCCTCGTACTCCCGCCTGGCTAACGATCTGCTGGCTTCTTCACATGACTTCTCCGCTCTCCTGTCCGCCATGACTCAGGGACAAAACGTCTAGTCAGAAAAAGAGGACACGGGTTGGGCAATATGAATAAGATGAAGAGGAATCTACATGTTTATCATTCAGCCACTGCCACACTACAAAAGTAACACAATTTGCCATGTAGTGCCATGTCAAAAGAAGCGGCTTTTCAGCCGAGCACCTGATTATAAACCATTTAAATGAAAAACAAAATGCATATCCACACTTCGGCACTGCTTATTTGGCTGTATTAAAAAAAAAATTGCGTAATGTGCAATGTGCAATAATCTGTAATTATAGTCCCGGTTCAGCAACATTTTGCAGGTGCTGCGTACCTTCTAACCGTTATTATTATCACCTATATTGAAAATGAAGAGCGACCAAAAAAATCCTCCAAAATAGTTCATGACTGGCACGTTTCTCACAAAGGAGGCTACATAAAACTGTACGACTCTGAACCAAAGAAAATAAATAACAACAACCACGTGGTCTTCTCACCACAGGATATGAAATAAATGGCAACATTATTATTTATTATAATAAATGAATTATTTCAATCAAACTCTGGGACATTTACGCCTTTTCTCTTCCCTCGAGCCTTTCCTTTCTCTGCAGAGCATTGCACACGTCAGCGAGCAAGACAGTTTGTTCCTTGTTACCTTCAGCGCGCTCACTGGCTGTATGTTGGGTTCTAGTCAAACAGGAGACATGCAAATAGGTCAGAACATTCTGACTGTTTGAAAACATATCAGGTCAATGTAAGAAAATGAAACTATGTGTTATTTGCTTCATTTTCCAAATCAAAGTTAACCATCGTTTCTGCATGTGACTGAAATGTCTTGAACCTCATTGCATATTTTTGTTGAACTCTGGCTACTGTAGAACGATAAGTCTGATGATTTCTCACCTTGTGTAACAAGAAAACTCAAAACCTTCCAGAAATGCTTTTAAGATGTAATTTACAGTAAATTAACCTATAGTAGCTAAGTTGTTCCTCAGCATTGAGTGAAATGTGATACACACACACACATTCATACATACAAAAGTTTGGATGGACTTTCTCATTGAATTAAGTAAGAAAATGTGTCCAAACTTTTGACCGGTACTGTACATATATTAAGTTTAAATTTGGTATCCAAATGTTTTAATGTCATACAAGAAGCTAATTTGTGTAGTAAGATCAGTAAATCTTTACATGAAAAGGGATTTTCCTCCCTGCTGGTCTCATGGTTATAGTTACACTTTTAATCGAACGTTAAACGTGACAGAGATTATTCGGCTCCACTTTTGGGGACCAAACCGTTGCTTTGAGCGCAATCTGGGTGAGAATCCTCTCCCCAGTGATGGCTGGCCCTCGTTCAGCGGGTTTTTCCAGTGGGCGCAGCGACCTGCTCTAGCTGATCTGTTTGCAAAGGCCGGGGGCCATCTCGCGCGTTGTTTCACTCCTGTCTACCTGTGCTTGCTGCTGGGAGGTCGGGGGGGGGCAACATACCAAAAACGTCCTCAGACTTCACCACGCCGCTAGAGGCACAATTCTATTCATTTTCTTGATAATTCTCTTTGCAATCCAAAGAGAACATTGGTAAACCCAACCTCTATTTGGTATATATATGTTTTACTCTAGGACACACACACACACACACACACACACACACACGAGTAAATTCAAATATGCAACAAATCGAGAGCACAATGGTCACATGGGAGGCCTAAAGCATTAGCCTATGCGGGACATACTTTATCATCTCAAGCTCTAAAGCCAAAAATAGTGGAGTCATCCGTCTGGCGTCATCTGACTGCTTAAGACTATGGGGCCTTATAACAGACTGTGAAGCCTTTATTGGCACTAGACAGCACAGCGTGCTGGAGAGTATGCAGGAGGAGAGTGTTGTGACGCTTCATAGCAGTTACTTCTATGGATTACAGAATGAATCCTGCTCATCTCCCATACACTAGTTTAGTTAAACGCACCAAAATGTTTACGCAAACAGGTCAATACAAGTGTGTCACCGAGTGAATTAGATTAGGGAAAATCCTGTAAAAATGTGGATTCCCGAAAAATATATATATAATATATATAAAAATATATAATATAAGCGAGTATCATCAATTTGTTTTCCACAGAGCTGTTTTTTCTGTTACTAAATCAAATTGAATGTTTCAATGGGCTGATTTGTTGAGGGAATTAGTGTGATGTTTTGGTCCTTGTTTTTATGTTTAAATGTCTACAGTGGTATTTATTAGACAACATGAGGATAATAGTCAAATGTGGCCACAAATAATTGGTCATTAAAACAAATAATGCAGACGCCTGTCTTTGCTCCATCTGGCTACTTTTCTGCAGATTAGGCTACAACTACTCCAAGGAGATACACATTTGCTTGTCTCTGGCTGTGAACAAGGGACGAACGATACTCATTAACAGTAACATTACAGCAATCAAATCCCATGTAAGTGTACAATAAGATAATCCTTCGCCAGTCCCACAGTAGAGAAATGTATAGTTATGACAAGTATATGAAATACCCCAAAAAGCCGTATTCGACCCATAAAAACTTCCCCTTCCAATCACTGTGTAGCTTAAATGAAATCTTTGTTAGAAGAAGGCTGACCGAGCCTGAGCAGCATTTGTTCCCCCAAAACTTGCTTAGGCCCAGGCCGGTGGTTTGGTCTGAAACCAAATAAATTAAATACTGCGTTTGAAAATGGGTTAACCTACTGCTGATCGAAGACAATTATTAAAGCCACATACCATAACAAAGGCCATCCTGAGTCTCTGTGGGTCCGACTATATTATTTTGATGTAGAGAATTAAAGAATCTAAACCTCACGGTGAGATTACAAGCAGCATGCCCTCCGCCACAGATCTGGATAGGGTTGGTACACCGTGACCTGCTGGGGACCACCAGGGGCAACAAATGCTCAACCTTCATACAACAGTGCATTTTAGTCCTATTTACACCTGGTTTCACCATTGGCATTGCAGCTTATTTCAGGGACGCACATACACACCCACCATAACAAAGGGGCGGCTTTGAAAGCCCCATTATAGTTATTATTTGCCAAGATGGCAGGCAAAGCAAGCTTTTCGGTGCAAATCAAAATTCCACAACAATTACCTGATGCTGAATTTCCATCCTGCTATTCACCACAGTCTAAAATTCTGCTATTGCAGTGAATTTGTGGCCTGTGGCCCAGTAGTTCGGGGTATATTTCTGGCAGCTGCCCTTTAAAAGCGAGACCGCTACTGGAGCGATATGTTAAAGCTGCATTAGCAGGATAAATAAAACACCGAATAACAGATAATAAATCCCAGAGACATGGCTTTTCAAAAAAGAATACGTAAAAGGACATTTCCTATGCTTCAACGTGCTGTGGGAGAGGAGGGAAAACGGAGTCGGGCTTATTTTTTGCAATAAAGAGAATATTGAGCTTGCGTTAACTTTTTTTTTTTAGATGCTCTTCGAATTCCCCGCGACGGACAGCTATGCTCTAGCCAAGCCCGAGTTAATGTTTATGCATCAACTTTAACTATGCATTCATCATAGTATCCAAAAGGGAAATAGGATAACAAAGTAAACATAACATTTGGAATGTGCTATATTTTTCCTCCTAAAATGAAGATGCTGAAGACAGCACACCCAACTCCATCTCCTCTGGTGTCTCACGTATGTATGTCACAACACTTTAGAAGAAAAGTGAACTGTTGTCAACTTCACTTCCTCTAAAAAAAATGCTAGATTCACACGGCATATATTAGGAAACGTCTGTATGATAATCTACGCTTGTATACTATGCACATTTACAGCAACTGGCCCAATGTGACACCCACACTGTAATAACAAACCCGGCTTTTCTTGAGCCTGTTAAACAAAAGCCACTGGTCCAAACCCTGGAAGACAAGCACAAATACATTCAGGGAAATGTATAGATAATACTTGATCAAACAAATACTCCACACAGAGGTAATGATTCAGTCACCGTATGGCATTGGTACTCTAATGCCCATATTTTACAACACCATCATTAGAATCTAGTTGGCACATTTAGTGCACAGTGTGCGGCCTGCAGAGTGAGGGTTGAATGCTGCTCGGGACAGAACACTAGATCCGATGCTTGGATGGAAAACAGGGTCAAAGATGAAACCAAACATGTGACTGATCTTAACACAGTAGCTTCTCCAACTATCGGCGGTTATTTTAAAACCCATGCTTGGTTTAAAACACGGCGAGTTTGAACGGTCAAAGTGGCTTTTACTTCATGTTAGTGCTCGCAAGCCAGCCGCACCGTGTGGGGCGACAACACATAGTTTGGCGGGATACAGTAGCTGGTCACCTGCCTGCGGTTTGTGTGTCCGGTCGTGGGATTCAACTACAGAGGCCAAACGCTGCGCCCGAGACACCGTGGAGGGCAAAGCAGATTGTACAGCCGAGGGTAGTTGTAAAAGAGCATCGATTGCTTTAATCGTGACACAACGCTGGTTTGACTGTACCGTTAGCAGCGAATGTGCAGCGAAAGGCGGCTGTGAAACTTGCACGTTGCCCCGAGTCCGATCGGCCATTTAAATATCGAGGGCGATCGCACCAATAATCGCAAAGGTGGACAACGACCCGTTTCGTCTTTCGGGGGGTACCGAGAGAGTTGTGGCGTTAGCGATTTGTCTGCTGAACTTAACGTGACTGCTGCAAGTCCGAGCGATGACGGCAGCTTTACAAAGCCCCGGAAAATGTCCCCCCCCCCCACCCGAAGGTTGGTTAACTTGCAGTCCGCGTTTGCCCCGTGGGGGGGCAAACAGCCTAGCCAGTAAACAGAAAGCGTAGCTAACAGTTAGCTTGCTAGCCAAAACACGGCCTTACTCGGCACCAAGCGGGCGAGCTCATAACAAGAATAGCTGCCTGGTTTGTCAATGCTAGTGAGCTAGCTAGCGTGCTAGCTTCGCCGAAACAAAACGGGTTGGGGCCTGTAATTTCGCCACGGTGTTAAGGCGAATATAAATGATATGACATCATGTTGCAATCCTTGCGTGAACTCAAAGCATTCGTCGTTATCATAATGATTTGTGGTGGGGGGATATGTCGGGGGCTTTGCGACAAAAAGGACAACCGAAAGGGCTGAAAATGGGAAGTCAACACTTACCTAGCTTTACTTTCTACGCCATCTTGGATCCACTTGTCAGACCATCGCAAAGCATAGTGGGATGTACTGATCTGAAGGTTGAGAGGACTGTGTTGTTGGTGCGCGCGCGCGTGTGTGTGTGTGTGTGTGTGTGTGTGTGTGCGCGCGTGTGTGTGGCCTCTGATGGCAGGGATTTTCCTTGTCGAAAAGTGTTCGTGTTAAAAATGTTTCTAATAGAATTCCTTTCAGAAATACAACTTGAGGTGGCTGTTCATTAAAATCAAATCAAAATGTGGCCTTTTTAAATTTCCCATAACGAGAATAACAACAGGAAAAAAACACTTAGTTGAATAACTTGTATATTTGTATAACAACATGAAAAACAGAAACCTGAGACATTTGGCTCTGAACACTCTTTGTATGGAACACAGCTTGGGGCCAAAGCAAGGTTTTTTTTCTGATTTAAAACGTGCTAAACAAGAGTAACGAATGATGCCGCTGACAATCTTTGCTTTTGGGGTATTTCCATCCACTCAGTCATCGTCAGGCGTATTAAACTCCACATGGGATGCCACCGGCGGTATAAGTTTGTGTTTTTGCACAAATGGAGAGTTTTTGGAACTGAGGCTGGCATACGAATGATCAAAGCCATTCAAAGGTATCACAAGATTCCTCACTAATACTCAATAGTAAGACAATACTTTGGAGTAAAGAAGAACTCAATAACATGATGATTATGATGCATGAAAGGAAAATGTACGCAGGCTCAAACCACGTGAGGAATTATAAATGTTCCAAACAATAAAGATTATGGCAAGCGGCATAATAATTATACAGAGACATCTAGGAAATATTCATGAATACTAGAAGGTGTGGCTGTTTGCTTTAGAAAAAGCAAGGACAGTTTGAACATATTTATCAGTCTGCTATAATTAAAGAGCTCTTACATTGTGTTTTATACTCAATCTTCATCACATTAAAATCCATTGTAGACTTGTTTTCAACCTGTCAGTGAGAAGGTACCATTTTAACTTACACTTGTTTTTATTTTTGTTGTGTCTTGTATGAAGTCACGTGTTCGGAAAGTTGAATATTCAAAATGTCTGCCACAAATAAACTGAATAATCAAAAGATGTCACAAGTATTTTTGCCCAAACTTTTTTTTTTACGTCAGTTTTGCTTTTGATTTGATAAGTCAGTGTAAAAATGATCAACATATAAAAAATGTGGGGAGACAGGAGCGACATGGTATGAGCATCCTGGTTAGTCTGGAATTAGAGACACCGCTCACTATACCGCCCGTTAAGAGCCTCTAAAGTGTTGTTCTGTTTGGGGAGTCACAGCCATCCCGGTGAGGCGGCGTACGCCCACCAGGGTCCCAGCCCTCCCGGCCCACCCAGGGCGTATTCTATGTTATAATTACACCTGTTTGCTCTGCAATGACAACTCAAAAGGCCCTTTTCTGTCCAAAGATGTGCCAACACAGTAGAAAAAGTATTTCAAGTCGTTCCTGTCTTCATCTTCTGCAATGGCTACAGATGAACGCTGACAGATTTTGATGGCGGTGAGGATCTTTGAAGAATTGTACTGGTCTGTTTACTTTGAATTGTCTGTAGTTTAAGTTAGTGCAGTAACTGGTCTATCTGTTCTAAATAAAGAGATTGCTGCACTGCCCAGGCATTACGCGTTATGTGCACGTTTGCGCCAAATTAAAGTTAAAAAAATTCATGAGCCTCCACAAGCTGTCAGAACAAGGTTATTTAAAATGGGTTCTCCTTACTGATCAACTGGCATAGTAGGAGAGGGGTCTATTTCAAACAGCAACGCAGTTTTAATCCATCCCACCAAAATTACAACACAAAAACTTGAGTATGCAGAATATTTTAGCTGCAGACAAGACACACTTGGAGCGTCTTGCTGTTACTAGTAACTTTTGCTAAGACTTTCATTAAATGAAAATGGACATTTAGGATCCAGTCACTGACGAGGATGCACAGAAGGGAAGCGCTCATGTGTTTATTGTCACGGTTCTACTGGATAGTAAATATAATCGAGGTGCTGCAGATTCATCTTTAATCATACAACATTGTAATAACGCTGCGTTCACACACCGCTTATGTACTGTTTATTCAAAAAACATTCCCACAGAAGGGAAAAAAACAAATATGAACCGACACATAAAATAACGCACTTTGTTATGGTTTCACTGCAGATTGTGGATCATCTCCTCCTTGGCAATAAGATGCGTGGTCTTGGTGACCAGAGACATGAGGGAGTTGAGTTTGTGCGACCAGTCGTTGAGCAGGTCGTTGGGGTCTTTAGGCCTCTGAAAGTTGATGATGCCGGCCAGCCTGTCCACCTTGGCATAGATGGTCTTGTTTACGACTAGGCTGGAGAGGAACTCCTCGGATTCCTGGTGAAACATTTAAGCGGACACACAGCAGGTGAAGACTTTCCGTGATGCAGAACTCAAAACGTTTATCTTTTCTTAATGATCTAATCCATAACTGCTCTGCACCAGTGCAGTTTACACTAGATTCCATTTGTACTAGACATGTGTATACACGTACGGTGAAGTGAAAGTCATGTTGGCTCAATTATAGACAGCTAATTAGTCGAACTCAATGCTTACGTCAATGGAGAGGTCAAGGAGTCCAGCCATTCTCTTCATTGTGATTCTGGTGTAATATTTGGCCATTATCCTGATGTTCTGGGGAAAACATGGGAGAATCTAATTAACAAGCATTTCTGCTGCTGAATATAATGTGATAATTACATCAGATTAGAACAGAGGGACGTTCAGGTAACATTAACAAATGCAGCTGAAAAAAGAAAAACGTGTTCATGAGGGAAATTGAGCCATCCAGTACTAATCCAATTAGAGAAAAAAAAAATCATGATTGCATAGGCTTCTGCCCTCTGTGAACATTCCTCCAATTATTGAAATGAAATGTTAATCCACTGATGAATTTGAGGGGGTTCCAAAAATGCGCACATTTATTATCCTTCTTACCATTTGAGCAGGGAAAGAGTCAATGAGTGAACACAATAAAGTTGTATTAGTTTTGTCTAATAATTTGACGTTAAGCAAACAAACATTTCCTTAATGGATGCTGAATGGATCTCGGCCGTAGTCTATATTGAATTTTAAGTCTATTGTTCTGCTTAAGACCTGCCACTGACAAAAATTCAATTCATTTCCACACCTTCACTGATGCAAAAAAAACAGACTACATGTCTGCTCTTTTTTCTGTCCAACGAGATGACTGACATCACATAAAAGGGCTAACCGAAGACTTTCCTGAGGGACAAACGGATATCCAGACACCGGTCAACCAACTTGCTTGATGTTTAACTGACTTCCGGACCGAGACGCACACTTAGTTGGATTTAAATTGCATTTCTAACCACCTCCAAATGCGGTTTGGATTTTGCAAGTTTTTTTGACTGCTTTACACCATTGAAGGTATCTACCAATTTGTTGTGCCATTGCTATTAATATGTTACTTAATTCTTAATCATGGTCCTAGTCAAGTTTGTGATTACAAGGCAGTTAAAAAAAAAACTAGTTGATTAGAGGTTTCCCTGCTTCCAAACATCGACAAATTCTCATCGAACCCATCAGACTGTGAGGAGCCTTCATTTGGCCGTGGCACTTACATGCTCCACCACTCTGTTCTTCAGGTCCTTCCACCTGTTCTCCCCCTCTTCTGAATTGGAGAAGACGACAGTGGCGGGGCTGTCAGCGGAGCCTTCTCTCAGTTCCTTCCCATAGTCCTCTACCAGGGCGGCCCAGCGCATCAGCTCCATAGTGGTGAACTGTTTCAGAAGTTCTCTGGGAAAGACAGGGGAACATCGTGAGAACTCTTGCATTCGTGTCAGGACACATTTCAACATCTGCAGACACAAAGTGAGTGGTACGTTGTACAGTTGATTTAGCTTCTCACTTCTCCGCCCATTCACAGTAGATGAAGTGCTGTAACTGGGTAAATAGAGGAGGAAGTAACTGGGACCTCCACCACATTCATTTCGAGGGCCTTTTGTTTTGTCTTCATGGTTGAGACGACCAGCAGACGAGCAAAAAGTAAGACTTACTTGTATTTAGGAATTTCCTCCAGTTTCTTGTCCTCGCTGATTCTGTGCACAAGGTCGGACTGCTCGTTGTCGTAAGGGGAAAGGATCACGTACAGCACCACACTCTTCAGGGCCTGAAATACATTTATCAAAAGAGGGAATATCAGCAAATCATTGGAAACACCGGAAAAACTAAAGTATAAATAATGTATAAACGAACATCTAAATAATAATATACTGCGGCCATGAGAGACAGCCCATTTACCTGTTGCCACTTGCTGCTGTCCTCCAAGATGCAAGGGGTGTCATAAATGGCCCGGTAGTGTTTGCAGATAGACAGGTAGGAGCCCTCGTGCTGATCTACATGAATCATCAGGTTGTAGTACTTCAGCTTGGACTCCTGGGTTGTTTATCAGACAAAATAGAAAAATTAGTGTTTCCGTACACCAACCGAGATTTGAGATCCGACTAAAATGACAGTTCTGTAGAAGCGAACCCACACGCAGGTCATCAACTGCGTTTCAACACAGGTGGTCTTCAAGCCAACGACACATTGCAGGATGTTGTTTACTGGCCTCCTTCTCTTACCTGATTGCCCTCCTCTTGGAAAAATTTGGTGTTGATCTTCTTGCTGATGATCTGGGTGCGAACGTAATCCTTGACCGCAATGCAAAGCCTCATCTGCTCCAAGATGAACTCAACCTTCTCCTTTTTCTCCATGGAGCCATAGGTCTCCACCTGTGACAAAAAACAATTATATTCTGAGGACTTTCCAAACTGCAGGCCGTAAAACGTCCTCTTCACTTAGTTTGTGTACTTTTTATCTATAGGAATGTTGTGACAAAGATATCCAAAATTGTTAAATTCTTTCAAACCACTTCAATTACACATATGCCCCCGTTTGTATACACGACAACTGTACAAAGCTCTCTTTCTCCGAGAGTATACGGTCACGAGTCTTTTACCTGCAGCTCCTGAAGAATGGAAGCTGCCTCTTTAACCTCGCCACTTTGCTCCTTGATATTGGCCAAGGTCTTTGTCAGCCTGGCACGCTCAATCTCCACATAGATCTATGAGGAAAACACGACAAATGCATTAGAGAAGAGGAGACGGCTTAGGTCTTAAGTGGAATGCTCATGTAGTAGTTACCACAACCTGCACTTTATATACTGGAGCACACGTGCATCGGCTACTCAAAAGAAGAGAATTGTCATGTACATCATAAACTCAAAAGTTGCATTAATCTTAAATGCCATTTCTACTTCACGCTGAAGATTCCTTGGATAGAAACAAACTGAACTTCCAGGCTGGTGCGCCTGACTACACACACATCTCAGGATGCCTTAGGCATAGATACCCTGTCACTTTCAAACTTCCCCATTAGTTCATTCGACAGCAGCTTGAATCTAGACAACTTTTTCTTTGTCTTTAGTATAGAGCTCTTTTTGAACACACAAACACATTCCGGACCTTGCCAGCAGTCACTGTACGCAGTGTGTCGATGAGTCTCAGCTTGATGGGCTGATCGGTCACCGTATCCACATACTTGTAGCATTCTTGCACCATCTTGGCGACTGCCTGAAAAAAAAAAAAAAGGAGGACAATACAGGCTTAGAGAATGACACGGAAACATTTATTTTTAGACTATTGGACTTCTAAGAATATGCTTAGAGACTGGAAAGAAGAAAAGAGCCATTGGGCCAAAAGAAGTATCTGACCTGTTTTAGCTGACTCCTCCTTTTAGTGAGCAACATGATGTTTTCATTCAGTGCATCCCAGTCCTTGGCTTCGTAACACATCTGGACCACAGCCACAAGGATTCTGGAAGTGGACAACATGTCTGATGCCTGAACAGGGGTTCAAGACAGAAAAATAAATGAGTTATTCACAACATTTCACATTGGCATATTTTAAATGCTGAGGTCCCATCAAAGTTAATTAATCCAGGAAAATTGCATGCATACCAGGAAACTCGTTTTCTACGACATTTTGGTATTTATTTCATGGCAGAATAACTCTAGAATTTATTGTATCCCTACCACAAGCAAGGACCCTTTTTTCTAACTTTTACACTGCTTAGTTAAGCACCGCAGACAACAAAGCTTACAGTCTGTCCTGAATTAGACATGTATCACTATTAACAACAAAATACAGTTGTCGAACGTGCTATAATTTATTTGGATCTTAAGGCTAACAATGAGACAGGTAAAGGCAAATCATTGTGTTTGCGGGATGGCTGACAATTAATCCCCACTCGTAAGAGTAGAATGACTTCATGACATTCATATTTGGACTGGGAGTGTGTAACATACCGTTCTGGTTTGTTTCTCCAATGACAACAAGCTCTCAATAGCCTCCTGCAGCTTGCCCTCCTGCAACAGAAAATACGTACGTTAGTAACACGAAAGATAAATGTTAATTTATATTATGTTTTTGCACTAACAGAGAATTAATGGGACTTTGCCTGGCTAACAAGTTAGCTTAGGATGTTGACGATGACTTGAGTGCTAAAACTAATAGCATGCTAGCAAGCCAATGCGCAAACACATATAACTTAGTTAGTTAATTGTATTAGACGATAAAGGGGTAGCAGAAATCAGTTATTGTTTTAAAAAAGAAAATATGTATGAGTCACTTTGGCTATAGAAGGTTTCCGGACAGTGCTACCAAACGTCAATGTTAGCCTAGATGCTAACGCACAGATACTGATGCACCATGACTCAGCCGGCGCTGGCGTCTTTCAGACTTACTTTAGCCATTTTTTCGCATTCCGGGAGACGTTGATCTACAGTCGAACTGTAGTCAACCTCCATCTTCACAATCTTTCCATCGGATCTTTCAGTTCGTTCCTCGGACATCTTTGTGATGGTCAGATCAGGGTAATGTACCGTGCCTTTCTTTGCTTGTGAAATTAGCCTAGCACTATTTTGCTTCTCAAAGGAACGAGACGGCGGACGTCCAATCAGAGGCGAGTTCCGAACTGCTGTCGATGGCGCCTGAAGGACCTGTTGAGGACCCCGACCTCAGGTGTTTTTAGGCAGGCGTTATAAAAGCCAACTTTCAGTTGAGGCCGAAATGCTTTTTCCGCCGGTCAGTCTATCTATTATTATACATCATGTAAAATGTTCTTAATAAATTACGTATGTAGTTACACAAACAAAACTCCGGAAAACGTTTAACAAGTGTCGTTCTTTGGTAGCCGTATGTGGAAATGAATAGTCAAAAGAATATTTGAACTAGAGGTGAATACTACTCCGAACTGAATAGTAATATAGGAACAATGTAGAGACAATATAGGTTATTTTTCAATTAAGCTAAAATGTCTTCAGTTTAAATTTTTAAATTTTGTTAACTCTGATCATAACATAGTTATGACGTTCTGTAACCTAGACGTAATGAATGCGCTTTAATTACGACACATACTGCATATATATTTTTAGACATCTGGTTTAATGTTTTCTTTAGGTTGTCACAACCTCTATTGAGGTAAGTCATTTTAATTTGGAGCAGGTGCTATTTTAAAGACTGTATTTAGCTGGAAATAACCAGGGGTACCTTATAATTGTTTAGGACAATTCTCTCTGATGTAATTGTTATATCTGCGAGCATAAAAAGTGGAGCTGCAGTCAAAAGGAGTTCAGTTATTTAGAGAGACTGTCTGAGAAAACTTCTTTCTGCCTGTACAACAAGAACAAAAAGACAAACACATTGGGGAATACTGACACTTTGAGACTTTCACATTTCAATTTAATCTGATTGATGACTGAGGTGTTTATGATGACGAAACAAAGGATGGTATCCCTATTATTGGGTTTAGTCTTTTTTTCAAATAGAGCTGAGGCTTCGATTTCATAAATATGACTGCATTGGATTAAAAAAAAACAAATTACTCATATTGGCAATAATAAGTGTTGTTGATGGCAAAAAATAGAATGAAGAATAAAGTAACACAAACATAATTTGAAACTGTAACACCTTTCCAATCAAATGGTCAGCGTAATTCAAGCGCTTTGTGAATGGACACGATTACATGAATGGACACTCGTCCAATGACAACAGTACACCACTAGGTGTCCCTTTAATGACTACATTGTGCCTTCCTCTTATCACACAGTTTACTGCTTTGAAAGGCCCCAATGATTTGGGTCAGTTACTTTCCTGCTCGTGGCAGAGAAAGCTCCTGACCCCTGACCCCGAATCAGTTTAATCCCAATGCAGGGCGCAGCACGCAGAGCGCAGGTCCAATAAACTACACGTATCCAGGAATTATAAAATGTGTGATCATGAATAGTAGAATTGCAGTTGTGTGTTATTACATATGAATTAAAATTTTATATGTTAGATGTGTTATGTTATGCTGATACACATTGTATATCTTGTAAGTCTTTCGATACTGTACACAAGACATCTATTTCACTCTGTCCACCCAGGAGGGTCTCAATCTTGACGTCCTTCCTAAGGCTTCTCCCAGAGTGACAGTTTTTTCCCCATTGAAGGTTTTTTGTGAAAGGGGAATTTTGTCTGTGCCGAGCATGCAGTTTTGTGACAGAGGACATGTTGCATGTGTGCAGATTGAGGGGCTCAAATGTTTTTGGACCACATAAAATGAGTTAGACATAATGGCTAAGATGTTATGAAATGTGATGATTTAAGATGATAATAGTGATGTTATAATGCATGTCATATTATGTTTGGATGTTATGAGTGAGGGATTTCAGATTCGGCCATCATGTGGAGTCAGGTGGGAAGGTCATAAAATGCCTCAAGGAAGAGAGGACGATGACCACACTGGGAGGAGCTACGTTTGAATATGCAGCCAATCACATACGACTGTAAAATGATGGACACACCCCGCGAGTTTTGAAAAGCTCAGCTGGAATATTACACCATTCAGAACGCATTTCACTTTGTAATTGTATTTGCTTCTGTTGGTTATTAAGTCCTTCTCCTTCCATCTGATTCTTTAAGCGGCTGGCGGAGTAGTGACAAGCTACAGCTGGCCGGGGTGTCCTGGAGGTTTTGACCCAATAACGACTGGCTGGTTCGGAGACGCCAGTCACATGACCGACTGTCCCAGTCCCATGGCCCTTCAGCTTCAAGCTTTTATGTATCTATAAACAAAGACTGTCAGAAATGAAATACAAGCCTGGCTATTTTCTAAAGAGCACTTCTTTGTGTTTATGCATCAGATCAAACTGAACACAAAAAGCCTTCGTCATGCCGTGAGATATCCCAATACACCAGAGGAACATTTTATTGATTGAATGTTTATAAAATAATCTGACAACTTCATGACCTAACTGATGTGAAAGAGCTCCTCGGCTGTTTGTGGTTTTTATCATTTATAAAAATGATGGCCATGCAAACCAGTTAACTCACTGTGCATTAAAAAAGCCTGTACTGTACAATAAAAGGTTGGCTGTTGACTAGTAATCTGTATTTTGGCCTATGGGCACAGTACGCTATCTATAACTGACACGAGAACACTCAATTAATTGCATATTGAACCTGTTGGCCAATATGCTAACCAGCTCTAGCAACTAGTCATCAGTTTTAGTATTTCTATTCGAGACCGTTTTGATGCCTAAGAAGTGCGTACATTTAGGTGAAGGAGCATTTATTTTCTGTTAAATGCGGCTCTTTAGTGAAATAATTTGTCAAAGCTTCCTGAGAGCTACAATATACCTGATTATTTCATTATCTGTGTGCCTGCTTTCATTCATAATGCCCATTTAAGGTGCTGCTGCATCGTTAGACCATTTAGAAATGAATTCAATCTCAATATAAGATTGATGACCAGTTAATGAGACTAATCAATCAATGCTGTATAACAAGGAAAATCACTGTATCGTTGTTTGAAACGCATCCAGAACAACTGATTAAACTCATAATGTGCACTTGCAGATTAATCAATCAATCTGAGTTCTCATTCTGTCTATGAATCCACACTAGTATTACAAACGGAAACAAGTTAAATGTGGAGAGATGTTTCATTTCTGTTGCATCTTTTTATGTAATTACCCTGTCAGCCGTGGCTACGCGTACGTGTGTCCCAGAGTTCCAGTAAAACGTGTTGGTGACCCCAACACCTGCTTTAAGGAGATGCTCACACAGCAGTTGGGGGATTAAGTGGAGTGTTTAAATTAAAATCGTCGTTTCTGAGAGCTTGCCACCCTGCATGAATATATTTCTTGTGGAAATGCTGAATGCGTGCTGATAGTACAAAATGCTGTTTGTCAGCATCTCGAATCCAGAACCATGAGCGCATATTTTGCTGAGTACAGACGCAAATAAATCACAGGCGTCAATGAAGTCAGCAGTGCATCTCCTCCCTCCAATATAAGGGATGGCTTAATGTGTTTCCTGTTTATTTTTCCTCTCTAGTTTTTTTTTATCATGATCAAGACACATGATCAAGACACAGATCACTTGTGACTAATTCTGAGGGATTTCATCACAGATACAGACATCTCACTTGTCACTTGGCTGTCCTTTGTTTGACCCACCAGTAATTCAAGGGCATTTATAAAAACAATTCAGCAGACTCCATCTTCATTTGTCACCTCGAGGCTTGTACTTGATCTTGATGTTGATTTGATCATCTTTCTTGCTTTCGCTTCAGGGTATTTTTATCTTCTCAGATCAGGAGAGTCAGGTGACTGATTTGGCAAGTAAAAAAATATTTCACAGTTCGACTGTAACACAACAACAACAACTTTTAGTTCCCCAGGAATCAGGAAACTATGATATGAAAATATGTCAGACATACAAGGAATTTGACATGTAAACAGCAGACAGTTAGACAATGGACAAGACACATAAGACGTAGACATAGTGCAAGAGGAATAAAATAAAATGTAATGCTATTAGCATTAGTTCTTGCCATGTATGCTTGGGATGCAACTGTGCGAGGCCCATCAAACACAAGTAGTGTCTAGCTTTCACGTGAGACGGAGAGGAAGGGTGAGACAGATGTGTGTGTGTGTGTGTGTGGGGGGGAGAAACCGGGGCGTCTCTTAACCGCTTACATTTTCCGAGCTGCTTCAAGCTCTAGAAGAGGGAACCGGATGAGGCAGAGAGCCTCTTTTCCTCCACAGGACTTGTTTTGTCAGTACAAGTTGCAGGACAATAACCGTGATGTGTGAAGTTACTGAGCAGGAGGGACGCCGCTTTGAAACGCACACATTGTGCGTATCGGCGAATTGGACACGTGTTTGTAGCGGTTCGTGAAAGGACAGAAAACAAAAACGACCCCAGCGTGCAGCTGCCCAGCGTATGGCAATGTCACATCCGGTCAAACGTTTTTCAAAATAATTGTCTCGTTAAAGGAGAGATATTTAATCTGTTAGTCAGCAATGACAATAGTAGATGGATGTAGCTAGCTAGCTAGAGAGCTAGATAGGAAGGCGGTTATCATAGAAGGACTAATACACAGGAAATGCTCTCTATGCAGTAAACGTTCTTTTGTTGACCTATTTTTGACATGTTTGAAACCAAACATGAAATAGAACTTCGGAATTAAACCTGACGTGATGCAAATCTCTATATCCTTCCTTAAGTTTATCACACCCTATAAGTTGCTATTTAGACATTTATTAGAAGTCAATTGAGCTATTGAATTAGCTTAAGGCAAATAACTATACTACACCATCTACTAAGGAAAAAGTCCCAATAACAAACACCTCCTTCAGGCAGGGGCCCCTTCAGTTCGTAATCCAGTCGGGGATACAGGTTACAATTCGGTGAAATAATACATAAAACAATATATATATATAATATATAAACAATAATCATTGCAGTGTATTAATTAACAACTGGTATTACAACAGGCGACTGGGAAATCTGCCAGGCATGTTTCTTCTTTCGACGATGAACAATGGCCACACTTTTATTTTGAAGCTGTGCATCCCACATGTTCCGGTCTGTTTCCTCCGGCTTGACTCACCATGATAAGAGAGGGGCCGATCCGAGAGCGAGCTCATTAGCGCCCAATCAGTCCGTGAAGAGGCCCCGCCGGCTCCTCATGAAAGAACTCCGTCGTAACTCGGGGTGCAATCCGTAACCCGGGCCGACCATCCCCTCCACATGCGCTGACACGTCTCCAGACATTACACACATCCCGGCGGCTGGCGGACGGATCGCTCCCTCGGCGAGCTTTCTGACACATAGCGAGAACATCGAAGAGAGGGGGAGAGAGAGAGAGAGAGACACACACACGCGCCCGCGCGGGGAGGGAAGATGTTGCTGAAGGAGTACAGGATATGCATGCCCCTCACGGTGGAGGAGGTGAGTGTGTTTTTTTGTTTTGTTTTGTTTGTTTGTGTCATTTGTTATCACCGCGCTGTGGTAGAGCGGCGCCTGACAGCTGAGCCCGGTCGGGGCTCTCTCTCGTCCCGGGGCATGTGGCAGCGGCCCACACGGAGCGCAGGAGAAACGCCTCCGGCGCAATTGGGATGAACGCTTCGACGTGTCCCTCACGGTAGCTTCTCCCTTCTCCGCCCGCGGAAGACCCTTTCCAACCAAGTGACCACTTGTACATACGTCACTGTGAGAAGAACAACTTCTCACCCGCAGCAGTTTCTCCGAAGGACGCTTAACGCGCACACGTCGCTCCTGTCACTTTTACCCGATGTTTGAATCCTGCACGGCGCACTCCCGAGTGATCAAACCGACTGCGGTCGCTGATCGCCCCCGTAGGAGCCCCCCCACTGTGAGACCAAACGTGACCGCTCCTCCGATCGCATAGCGCCACATCCACGCTGCCCTGTTGGTCACACATGGCTGCACCAACACAATGCGGAGCGGCGGCGTGCGCGCATCGTGGAGTGTTTACACGGGCTGTGCGCGCGGGTGGACGGAACAGGGCATTGTCTGCATCCAGCGTATTTGTTTATTTGGTCTCACGACTCACGTCTAAAATTAGAAGGTGAGGATGATGATTGCTCTCTTGTCCGGGCTGGCATGCAATGCTACACAGCACAACAGTCCCCCCCCCCCCCCCCCCCCAGGTCATCATTGCTGGTCTCCATGGCTTGTGTTGTGGTGGTGGCGGTGGGGCAGCTGCTGGGCGTCCTTTCAGCAGAGGGCTGGTGGTCTCTATTGACCTGTTTGGTTCAGATGCTGAGATGAAAAACGTTTGTTCTCTTCTCTGAACAACCACCATGAAGTCTAATCAAGTGCTTCCATGGACACATAATAATGGCGTTTTCTCCTTAAGCATAGTTATTTTTAGGGAACATAGTTATTTTTAGGAAGCAACGGGTGCAGATAATTCAGACTGAGGACGGAATTTCTTTCAAATGGTTTACCAAATGTACGATTATTCGAGGGTGTGTTGGCGGCCTTCTGGTGGAGCACGAGGTGTGAAACTAGTCGCGTGGTCGGCCGACCGAGTGGCTTCACATCTTCATGAAACTCTTGCGGAGTGGATGTTCAAAGAAAGATGACTTCTTTTTCTCCCCCTTCTGTGAAAAGACTGCACCCCTCCGACACGTTCTGAAACCTGTGGTCGAAAGGGAAACTCCATCGTCCGATTCAAGGATGTCCTGCGCACAACGTCTGCACAAGCCTTCTTCGTGTTCTGTGTGTTCACAGAAAACGAAGAAGGCGGCAGTGGAACTTGTGAACAGATTGTTGTCACGTTTTTTTTTAAAGCGCTGTCGTTAATCTGAATTGAAAGAAAGCGGCAGCTGATAACCAATATAAGATAAGCCATTTCAGCACGTTTCTATCATACTGTACACATGCCACTTCCTGTTACCATAAACCGTGACAAACGCTTCCTGCGCAGCGCCGGTCCCTTGCGTCATTTTGAAACGGTCCATGCCGCTAATGGTTCCGTTGATCAGCGGCTGTAGATTTGTTTGGTTGTTGTTGAGCTTTAAGGCCGTGATGCCGGATCCTCTGGATACAGTTTCAAAAAAAAGAAGGAAAAAGAAGTGAGATGTTGTAACATCTGGGAAAGGGAATGGATGCGTTTATCCCAGTTGGCCATCGTTACTGGTCACACCGGCTCTGCACTTGGTTTCGTTTTGTCTTTTCGCAGGGGGAGAGAGCGTCAATCCCTGAAAGCAAGGAGTCATTCTTTGTTGACCGGGGTCGGGGGGTGCAGAGCTGGTGCTTTGTTCTATTATTTGTTTTTCATGGCTGTGCACATTTGAGCGTGGTCCCGTAAAAGTTTCCTTCAAGTTTCCTAATGCGCCCAAAGGGAGAGGAAGGATCGAGGCGACGGACAGACAAGAGGTTGGGGGCTAATCTGGAATGTTCTGTGAGGTATTCTTTCTGTGAAATTCCACAGGGTCACTTCACTAATTGCGTGTTTCTTTTTTTTTGTGCGTCTCTCTGGAGTGGTGGGGACCTGCAATGTCCCGCCTCAAAATGCTTTTTTCTGCTGCAGATGTTACAGATGTTCGTTTGTTTAACAAATGACGCACACACAGAGGAAATTACTCAGCAATACCTGTGTGTTTTTGAGCCTCCGCGCTCTCTCTGTCACAGTGAGTCATCTCCAGCGTGTCTGGGTGTGTGCCTGGCACGTCACTGCTGCCTTCTCACCCCCCCCCCCCCCCCCCACCCCCACCCCGCTGTCTTCATTTGTATGTCCAACAAAAAGTGCATGGCTTTCAGACTGCAATACTGGTTGCATCCCACCCTAAAAATCCAACTACTGACACCCCCTAAAGCTCTCCAATATAACATGTTGTACATGAAAACAAAGGGTAAACGCCACAAGTTGTGGTTTAACGGAAGCTTTTGTCATCTTGAGTCGTTCATTTCACAGTGAAGTTGCTAAGCAAGCAGCGGAGACACCCGTAACTCACCGCACCCGGCCTGGGAGGGGTCTTGGATGTTTGCGGCCTCTGTGTTTTCTGTCAGTCTTTATGCTACGCTAAGCTAACTGGCTGCTGTTTATAGTGTGTGTGTGTGTGTGTGTGGTATTTCTATTGTCACTTCACTCCAGACATGTTTTCCCACAAGGTTAAACTATTTCTTTTAGAGGAAATTCTGGATTCTACTTTTGGTCAAATCTCGAAAACCCTAGTAAATAAGTAAATAAACCCACTGGTGAAAAAGAATTGCTGAGTGTAATGTTCTTGTTAGAAGGCGTGAGTCTGTGTAATAAGAAGGGCCTTGATGACTCAGTGTGACCAATTCAAGGAAATCGGGTTGAGTCCCAGCGTGGCTTCTGCGTTTTGAATGTTGGTTTGAAGTTCCATCACAGATACGATTTAGCTTCAACTCTTAACTGGAACCACTTGGCGAAGAAATAACCGTTTTATCTTTTTAGTCCTTTGGAGATAACCGCTCTGTTCCCCCCCCCCGTTAGCGGGGCCATTTATCAGCCTACCTTTGGGTTTCCCCGTGGGAAGGATAGAGCGGTGACTCATCCCAGGAGACCCGGATAGATGTGTTCCTTCTCCCGCCGTGTCAGTCCATCGTCATGTCCTCTCACTTGGCACCTCTCTGTCTTTGGCTGCACGTGCACCCTTCTTTTCCTTCTTTTTCAAGCTTATGAGAACAAAATGCTGACATCGTCTAACCTCTGGCTGACCCGAGTCCCTGCAGAACGCCGGCGGTATTGACTGTTGGTGCAGCAAGAGGTCGGCGATTGTGAAAGCGTAGATGCGGACGTTAAACTCGAAAGGGGGAGGGGGCAGAAGGGTAGACCTCCGACAACCGGTGTGACCCAGAGCCCGGCCTAAGATGACCGCAAAGGAAAGCTTGTGTTTAGAAGTTGATGCTGTGGCCAAATTACTTTTTGATCGGATTGTGGCAGGATCTGATTGTGGAAGACTCAAATCTGCCTCAAAGTTGCACACCTGCAATTCCGAAGGTGAACGCGGACACAACCGACAACCGTTCAGAAGCGCGGTCCGCAACCAGTTTGGCCCATGAAGTAGCGTAATCGGATTGGAACTGCTTTGTCACACTCTCATATTCGGCCTTCACCCGCGAAGGATTATCTGCCACAGATGTAGAGCGACAACATCTTGGCCCTCGAGCATGACTGTGACCATTTCATGCACTGCTACCTTCAATGGCTTGAGGCATAATAAGTGGATGGAAACTGTTTACTTAAGCCAGATGTTCACAAAGGGCAGATTTCATCAGTGCTGGCAGTAGCGTCCTTTTCCCCTGGTCACTCCATTCATTTAAGGAAGAATTTGAACTTTTTTTTTTTGGCGTCTGGCCTCCCCCTCCTCGTTTTTTTTTTTTTTTTTTAATGAGGCTTTTTAACAAGATTGGTTGTCTTTGTTCATTCCCGCAGCATGTTTCCATGACGGCAGCATTTCATGTAGCCACTGGGTGGGAGAGCTGAAGAGAAACAAATGGGCTTTGACTACGCTGACGTATCAAACTGTTTCTTTAAGGCAAGGTAACTAAAGAAGACAGTGTCCTCGGGAGGGGGGACGGACGGACGGGGAGGGGGACGGGTGAGGGGCAGGCAGGCAATGTAGTTTGATGTAATAACTTTAATAACTGGCTGAATGTTCGGGAGGAGGAGGAGCTATTTCTCTTCCCAAATCTCTCATCCAATCGAGTGAAATTACATTCCGTCTTATTTTCCATTTGTGCTGTCCTACAATGAAAATAATCAAGTGTCTCTCCTTTCGTCCAAGGTTTGTTTAGGAAATGGACCCCGTGTTAGACGTTGTTTGTTTCTTTGGTGTCATGGTAAGGTGCAAGGCCTTTATTATTTTTTTGGCCATCTGGTGTACATGACATTGTGGTGATTCAATCAACATCCCATTTACTGCCATTTACTCTTCTCGAGGAAACCATCATGGGTTGTGATGGACCATTATCCACGGATAGGGCCCGTTCTCATTTCCTAGATAGCTGTGTGTGCGCTTGTGTGTGCGCTTGTGTGCGTGCGCGTAATGCATCACGAGACAGGCTGTTTTCAGAAGAACGCCATGAGATCATTGCGCCTTTCTTACTCATTTGTCCCCACAACATATTTTTCTCTTCCACACTTTCACTTTTGAGTTGAAGTGTTTGTGTGTCTCGTAAATAACCGTAACGTATACATGCACATCAAGTTGAAGTGGTTGCGTTAATACAAATGATTCTACGATGAAACTGCCTCTTGTCACCAACGACGCAACCGCTTCATCCGCTTTACATCATCATTTATTCTTGCATCTCGTCTTGAGTGTACTCCTGCATGTGGGGATTGTCCCACACATGTGCTGAAAGGCCAAACTGAAGAGCGTGGTGCGTAGATGGAATTACGTGAGGGATGAAGCTTCACAGCCTCTTCAAAGCGCTTGACATTACAGACATTCGTTTGCTGCACTCGGCCAAACCCCCACAACAGGACTCGAGCACATGTCTTTGTTTATCAGAGGAGGTTTCACAGGCTTCGCTTGGGCACAGCGGATGCCAGGAATGACATGGAATAGTTTGTTTCTCCTGCGTGTGGACTTTAGGTTTTACAATGACCAAACATCAACCACTTTCTATTGGACTTCAATCCTCCATCGAGCCCAGAATGGTCTTTTGAAGCGCTTTGTGTTGTTCAAATGTAATTCGTGCTTGTAATAGCCGTGTTACCTTAGCAAATGTCACACCGATCACTTGAGTGGCCTTGTGTTTTATGAGGCTACACTATCAGCACCAGCCATGCAGAGCGCGTGCTCTGACACCGATCAGGGCTTTGACTGTATTAACCGTTTGTCTCCATTTCTGATTAGCTTGTAGCACTGGAGGGAATGGAGGGTGAGTCGTCATCTAATCAAATCTCATGTTCCTTTCTCACCGCTGTAGTTTTTACTTTTGGTAGTGCTTTATATAAAAGCTGTGCTTGTGCCGGCACAAGAGCAGACGCAGCAACACAAAGCTTTTACTCGTCTTGCTTTTAGTTTTTTTGCTCAATTAGTGTGCAGAGCTGGATTGAGAAGATTGATGATTTGACTCTACCAGGATGAGGGCAGCCAGATGGTTCGTCGATACTCTGCAGATTATTTTCTGGCGAGGTTACTGGCCGTACAATTTATACAAATGGAAGGACTGCAGGCAGACGCAGGTGGTGAGGAGCTTGAGTCACATTAAAATGAAGAAGATGGGCCGAGTTGAGAGGGAAGTCATCTGGTTAAATGCAGCCAGGGGTTCCTGAGCAGCTCTTTCATATTGAGGCGGTGTCCTGAGAAACTCATTAAAATGGTGTTGCTGGTTGCCCCTTTAATCCAAATAGCTTTAAGATGTAAATGTACACGTGTAGTTTTTTTTTTCCTTTTCAATTTACGAAGTTCTTTTAATTAAATGGCCGTTCTAGGGAAGCTGGCCTTAGTCCTTACCTGAGTCAGTCATTTCATGTGCGCACCAAATGCATTTAACATGGCAAGTTCAAAACCTATTACATAATAAAGTGTGAGAAAGTTTCAAACGCTTTGCTTCCACTGGTGCTGCTGGTGGATCCTTTACACTCAGGATAATAATACACTCGTGCACGCTGGTCATCATGCTGTTCTGCTGCGCCTTCAGCCCACGCACAGGTGCAACGCGTCTTTGGAAGAACTATCCGCTCAGCCCACATATCCACACGCACAAATTAGACTGGCTATAGATAGCTATATGCTGAATCACTTCATTATCGTTGTTTGTTTCTATGGAAACCAGTGCTATCCATCCCTACCATTACCCCCATAGTGGAGTGGATTATAGTGATTATAGTGTCAGACCCTCGCAAGGATAACAGTCAAATAACGAGGCAGATGATGGAGTTTTACCTTCCCTTGAGCATTGGATATAGTAACAAGAGCGACGTTAAACCACATCAGCAGAACTAGTAACTGTTGCTCAGTTTGATTTGCGTGGGTCTATTCTTTCTTGTTTCGTGAGTAATATTGCATGTTTAAGACTTACTGAGAAGCAAGGAAAGAAATGTCCAACCCACTGTGCAGCACTTGGCCCTGCAGCCGCAAATGTATTCAAGAACAAAGACGGCAGAAGGCGCTCTACTCACACTTTTTGCTTTCAAGACGTTTGAACAAGTCTGTAATCCCTCGCATTGCGACTTCTGAAACGTTTACGCTAGACGTATTTTTGTTCCATTATAATTTAAATTAAACGCATTTCATCAAAAAAGCTACAGTGGATGATCTTTTCAGTCAGTGATTATGATGACATGTTTAACTTTTTAGGGTACTAAAAGTACTTGAGTGCTTCTTTTCCCAGGTCGAACTTTTTAACACAAATTGTAAATAACTCTCAAAACGGCTGTTCTAGGGCAATTGCACGGATTCAGCTTGCGCTCTCGTGTCATCCGTGAAATGAGCCCGTTTGTCTCGGCTCCCAGTAGGTTGAGATCTTCGACACAGCGTTGCTCTTCGGGGACTGCGGTGCTCAACAAGCCCGGGGAAAGAAGTGAGGCCGATGTTTCATCACACACCTCCACACAAAGGAACTGTGATCGGCGGAAACCCAGAGATCAGCAGCTCACCGAAGTGACGCGAATAAACTTCACGTCTAATCTTAATGGCTTCACAGTGAAGGTTTATGTTCTGCGAGTCTCGGCCGGCGGCGGCACTAGAGCGATGTAACAAGACAGGGTGTGAGGCAGGGAAGGAGAATGTCGGGACGAATTTGTTTATTTTTGCTCATTCATTCCGTGTGTGTGTCCCATGAGTCGGGCCTGTCCATGGCTGTAGTGCGATTTAGAGGATTAAGGAACAAAGTGTGCGTGTGTGCGCGTGCAAGGGTTGTACCCCTACAGACCCCCCCCCCCCCCCCCCCAAGTTCCTTTTATAATAATCCTCCATTAGGCTACATGGTGGAAAGGTATTCCAGAAATATATACATGATGGCTTATGGAGTAAAATAAAATGTCAAAAGACGTCTGGGGCTTTACAATTATGTTCTTGTCATTCGAAGTTCTAATTTGATTCTAAGTGCAGCCTTTCTTCTATTTCTTTGGCCTTCCAGAGGTCCATGAGCCCAATCTACTTGAGACATCTTGTTGAGCATCTGCGTATTCACTTATAAATCTGAGGCCAGGGTATTGATTTAAACCCCCCCCCCTCCCCCCTTTTTTTTCATTCTTCTTTTAACATAAAATGTCTACCACCAGTTTGATTTGCAGACACGAGTGTGCTGGGTTGCTCTCAACTCGTGTTTTCTATGCATCACGGTCCTCAGATTTCAAACGAATGCTATCTGCTTACTGTGCATGCTTCAGTTTCACAGATTTTCCATAACAACTGTGTAATGTTTCTCTCCAGCCAGCCACCCAGCTAGAGGGAGCATAAAATACAGCACTTTAGAAGGTTGATTTGTGTAGATATAATTCCCAGTCTGTTCTTTTTGAAGTCCTTGGTGCAAACAAAGTGTGTATCTCATAAAGCGTGTCTCCCCTCGCTCATCGCGGCTCACCGCTCACCTTTTACTTTCCAGGTTTTACGGCCCTGGAAAGGCAAACAGGGGGCAGATGTTCCTGCTCTTTAAATAAACCTAAAGAGGTCTTAACAAGCAGCCCAGTTCAAGTCTGGCAGCGCCTCAGAAATTCCAGAATTCTCATATAATTGTATTCTAACATATTCTCGGGCTTATTTACCTTTCACATGAGGCTATTTCTGTTTCTCGTCGACTGGAGAACTGCTGTTGCCATTACTATGGGAACATTTTCACAAGAGGACAGGCGGTGCAGAATATTAACGACTGCTCATCCACACCAACACATGCTGTACGAAGCACTCGCATCCCCCAAACAGGCATATTATTATTATCCTGCTAATTCAATAATTAAATACGGCATGAAAGGCGCAACATTTGGGGTCTGTTTATTATTTAGTTATAGCGTTTACTGGTCTTTTAAAAAAACTTTTTTTTTTACTTGTTGCATGTCAGCTTGGTGCTCACACCCTGCTGATCACTTCCTACGCACACACCTTTTCTCGGTGTGTATTCTTGCATGTTTTTTTGTGCACATTAATCACTTTCGTCCCACGTCCTTCTCTCATGAGGACGACCCCTTTTGGAAAAGCCCTGTGCTACAATGACAGAATTACCCAGAAGTGAGAGCACTAAAACCTTGTGTGTTCCTTGCCTATTTTATGAAATGTTTTGTAAAGTAGTCGATACTGTGTGACTCAAATGCAGGTAGTACAGTATCTATTTACAGAAGCACATACAGAGTGTAGTGTTGAAAGTCCTTCCTGTCCCAATAACT